>NC_133769.1:170832001-170856109 GCF_003597395.2 Chelonoidis abingdonii | reverse complement strand
GAGTCCCCCACCACCCAACCCCCCTGCTGAGCTGCCCCACATGCAGACCCTCCCACTGAGCCCCAACCACATTCACCTGTACTCCCCCTGTAGAGTCCTATTGCACCTGGAGCCCCCCCCCGCATCCAGATCTTGTACTGAGCTGTCTGCACCCAGCTTGCCCTACGCCTGGGTCCCCCCCACTAAGGCCCTCAGCACTTGGATACTGCTGCGTTGAGCCTGCCTGCCCACACCTGATGTGCCTGGCACAGAGAGGCAGGGCTCTGGGGTGTTTCTGGCTCACACTCGGCCCTTACATTGTGTCAGGGTCAGGTGAAGCCTCACCGCCAAGTTGCTATCCCAGGGGAGGGGAGCTGCAGTGTGATCTCCCACCTCCATGTGCCTGTGTTCCCCACTGCCATGCTGAAGCCTCCACGTTTATTTATTAACACATACAATTTGCAGAATTTTAAAACGTGCCAAAAAATTAAAAATTCTGCTCCCAGAATTCCCTCAACAGTAACTGATTGTACAGGCGTGCACATATGTGCCTTAGGTCACAGTCGAGCTTTAGTAGGGCTACTCATGTACTTAGTTAAACATGTGCTTTGCTGAAATTGGGCCTTAATGCAGATGTTTTCTCCATATGGCCCTAGACCCAGAAAATATCCCAGAAGAATTGTCTGGTTAGGTGCAGCACTGAGAATGTTGTATTAATATTTACTTTTGTATGTTAGGTACTTCTAAGACACCAGTTGTGGTGGTACCTAAACATCATGTAAGAATCAAGAAGCAGTAAATATGTCTAAAAAAGAGCTGTAATCTCATCTTGCCTCTTCCTCTCTCTTTCCAAGCATAGCCTTCTTGAGGAATATTTTTTTAAATCCATCCATCCTTCCTCTTTCTCAAAGTTTTTCTTCTTATCGTCTTATCTCTTGTTTTCCCTCTTTATTCCTTATGAAGAGCATTAATATGTGCTTGTTTCAAGTGTGTGATCAAGTCTGGCCATCCATTAAACTTTTCAGTATTTCAGTAGCTTTTTTGTTGCTCAGGTGTTGGGTAAATTAATTGCGGAAGACTGTCTAATCAAACTCTCTCTTTTTTTTTTTTTTTTTCTTCTTCCAGGTTCTGCCCAGTTGCAGTTCAATGTAATCAAGTCTGTTGAACAAACCATTTGTAATAAAACAGTCATCCTACCTTGCATAGTGACTAATTTAGCACAGAAAAATACTAAAGTCATGTTTGTTAAATGGAAACTAGGAAAAAAAGAATTTTTCAGTTTTTCCGGAGAAACAGAAAAGAGCCACACAAATGAGAATTTTTCGTCTGCTAAGTTAGAATCTCTACAAAATTTGAAGTTTGGCGTTGCCTCATTGACAATCTCAAAAGCGCAAGCAGTTCCAGGAAACTACAGTTGTGAAGTGACAGAATCGAATAGGGAAGGAGAAACTGTAATTGAACTTGTATACCGTATAGGTAAGTTGATGTCGTCATGTGATTTTGCAAGCCTGCTATGAAATGAAACAAACCAGGCCTTGAGGGAAAGGACACAAAATAACAAATGTGAAAATGAACCATTAAAAATATCTAGAATAGAAAGCCCAGTCTTTACTCACCGAGCAGTCCTTGTGAGCATAGTTATATCAAAATCCAGGGCAATATTTCTGTGAGTAAGAGTTGGGACTGCAGGCTGGTATTGTGTCTTGTTAACTTTTAGGGATGCTGAGGCTTTTCCACCTGATTTAGCTTTTACTGACTATATGGTATTTGTGCCACACTCATTTTAGTTTATGTATATTCTGATCCACTCTCTAGATGATGGAAACACAGGGCTGGAAGGGAACTCAAGAGGTCATGTGTTCCGTAGATCCCTCTTGAGCCCTTGAGCTGAGGCAGGACCAACGATATATCTAGACCAGTGGTTTTCAAACGTTTGGTTTTTTTTGGCAACCCAGTTGAAGAAAATTGTTGATGCCTGTGACCCAGTGGAGCTGGGAATGAGGGATTTGGGAGGAGCTTAGGGTTGGGACAGAGGGTTGGGGTGCAGGGGTAAGGGCTGCGAGGTTGGGATGGGAATAAGGGGTTCAGAGTGTGGGAGGGGGCTCTGGAGTAGGTCAGTGGGTTGGGGTATGGGAGAGGGTCAGGGCTCTGGGGTAGGGATGCAGGCTCTGAGGTGGGACCGGAGATGAGGGGTTGGAGCGGGGAGAGCTCATAGCTGGGGCACAGGCTTACCTCGGGCAGCTCCCAGTCAGGGGGGGGGGGCGCTAAGATAGGCTTCCTGCCTGTCCTGGCACTGCGGACTGCGCTGCATCTTGGAAGCCGCCAGCAGCACCTAAGCAGAGGTGCGCAAGTGGCTCCACGCGGCTCTTGCCCACAGGCACCAGCCCCTCCAGCTCCAGTGCTCAGGGCAGGGGTAGTGCGTGGAGCCCAATGGCCCCCTCCACCTAGGAGCTGGACCTGGTACTGGCCACTTCCGGGGCTCAGCACAGTATCAGAACAGGTAGAGATTAGCCTGCTGTAGCTGAGTAGTACCACTGATGGGACTTTTAACAGCCCGGTCGGCGGTGCTGACTAAAGCCGCCATGACCCAGTGCCTTACATTCCGTGACCCAGTAGTGGGTTGCAACCTACAGTTTAAAAACCACTGCTCTAGACCAGTGGTCACCAACCGGTCAATCCTGGAGCCTCTGGGCATCAGTCCCAGTCTCAGTCCCCCATCTTGTCCCACCACCTCCTTCAGCATCGCAGCCTGCTAGGGGAGTACATCCCACCCGATCGCGCTCTCAGCCAAGGAGTTGGTTGTTTTCCAGCAGCAAATGACACTTTAACAAAGTGAATGCTGCAGGGACAGGACAGTCCAGACGCCACATGCTCCTGCTGAACTCATAGTACAGCTGAGATGCGTCTGCCCAAACCACAGCCTGCAATGCTGCTGGGGTAGCTGCAGCACTGATTTGGTGGGTGCTTCTCAACGAGCATTGTTGCCGCCTTCTTACCCTTGAAAAGTGCTTAAAGGGATAGGGAGGTGCTGAGAGGGCTAGGCTTACTGCTTTGAATTGCTGCTAGGCGCCCTCCTCTGATCCTGAAAAGGAGTCAGCAGAAAACTGCCCATCACCCACTTTCTAACCTGGGCAGAATGCAGCACTACTGCTTCTGCACAGAACAAGTTCCAACAACAGCCGAAGGGTGCTCTGTTGCCACACCCAGCCAGAAGACACTACATCTAGGGGGGACTCTCCTGTGGCTCCCCAGTCCCTGTGGGCGGGGGTATGAATCCCCCTCAGCTCCCCAGCCGCATCCAGCAGGGAGGAAATCCCCAGTGGTTCAATAGTGGCTGGGGACGAGGAGTGAGGGGAAATCAAGGTTGCGAGTCATAGGAAGCCCCAGCTTGAGAACATCCCTGATTAAACAAGTAGCCCCAGACAAGTTAATCCACACGCAAGGTGCATACCAACCCAGCCCCAAACAAAAGAGCAGCCTTAGCCTATCAGAGGCTGCAGGGGTTAACAACAACAGCCACCGTGTTAATTGCCGTGGCATGAAATGAAATACTCCAGTCTGCTGACTGGGTCTTTGAAATACCATTAATGGAGCAGAGCCTGTTTCCAGTGCAAAACCTGGTGCTCCCAGCCACGCAGGGGAACGAAATAATTGATTTCCTTCTTGCAACAAATTCCAAATGGTTTTTGATGTCCAGTCATTCATTGTCGTAACTGGAATAACAACACAATTAATTTGGCTAATTTGGGAGTGACATTAATACCGAATAAGGAGAAGGGAGAGTGAAGGGGCTGGGAAGAGGCTGCACTAACCTCAGATCGGAGGGACAGTGCCTCTGCCTTCCTGAAGAAAATCCAGTCACTTCCTGGGGTGTTGAGCAAGGAGAGCATGTGACTGGACAGTTATTATGTGGACAGCTGTGTGCATGTGTATATACCACGATGAGCTGTCTGTGGGACAGAAAAGGTAGAGGATCACTGCTATAGAACTGTTATCTTTATGTGTGAAATATTGATATCCAAACATTGAATTTGATTAGTGGTCTTACATTTTTCTTTGTTTAGCAGCATAGCTTTGAAAGAAGCGTAAAGACTGGGTTATTGGGAACAGGAACTGCACTTGGTTTCCATGATTTCATTTTCCATTAGGCAGCAGAAATGCCTAGAGCAGTGGTTCTCAACCTGTTTACTATTGTGGGCTGCATATGCAGCCCTCTAGATGTGTTATGTGGGCTGAGACCACACCTCGTATACTACCTGTATGGCCTTAAGAATGTCACATGGGCTGCAGCTGTGTGCTGATTGGGCCGCAGGCAGCCCACGGGTTGAGAACCACTAGCCACGAGAGAGAGTGTTCACTGGAAAATCCTGGTTAATGGAGAATATTGTGGTGGCAAAGTGATGACTGGATTTGACAATACATGCGAGAAAATGTAAATACAAAGTTAAGTCTGAGATTTTTAATTGCAGATAAGACAGGCAACTCAGGTTATGATTCTTGTAATGTACTGCTTTGCATATTTTTTTAAAGTTTTTTATGCTTTGATTTAATTTTCAGAGATACTTTTAGGGTAAAAATATAGTAATGACACAATGTACAAATCTAACAGAAGTGACTGTGAAAGGGTTTGTAATGGAAATCTGATCCCAGTCTTCACTTTAGCATCATTGAGTTGTAAAATTATATTCTCAACAATGATATCTTTGGTCTTATATAGTGTTTTCAATTGGTAGATCTCAAAACATTTTATATAGAAAAGTGTACTTAGCCTCATTTTACAGTGGTGGAAATTGTTCAACAGAGAGGTGAAGTGACTTCCCCAAGATAACACAGGAATTCAGTGACAGAGCCAGGAACATAACCAGGTTTCCTGATTCCTAGTCCAGTGCCCTGACCTTTGGATCACACTGCCTTCTTGGTAGAGTAGTGTAATACTCTCTCATGCAGTACAGATAGAATCACTGAATAAATAAATCCCGGTACGTAGGTTTGCTGATATGTTTTATGTGTCTGGAAATGTTTATAAATATCTGAGTCTGGTGCCCAATAATATTCACTGACAAAGTTCTTTTGGCTATGTGTGTGTGTTTTTTTGTTTTTGTTTTTGTTTGTTTTTTTTGGAACAGTTTAGTAGCCCTGTCCCTGATGGTGGACATTTTAATGGGCAGCCCCAGTGTGCGTTTGTGGGACAAAATGGGAAGGCAGATAAATTGGAATGGCTTCTGAGATCCACTAGCCTGTGTGCTTAGCTACATGGAAAAGACAAAGTCCAATATTTTTTGGCAGAGATGATCTGGAACAATACGTTATTAAATACATGTATTTCATCACGCTCCCTACTGTACTGGCAGGAATAGAGGAGCAGTAGAGACAATTTAGAAAAGGTAGACTTTGGTCTTTGGTGAATGAACTTAAACCAAGAAGGTTAAGTGCAGAAATGCAAGAATTTATGCATGCCTTTTAGCTAAGTAATGATATTTTGGAAATTGTTGTGTCCTGTAACTGGGAGGCAACCCTTGGCATGCATGCCAGAAGGTGTCATACAAAGTCATATGACTTTACCTGGATAGAATCTCTTCTCCTTCTGTTCCTTGCTGTTTTGCGTGTTGTGCCCATGAATAGCAGCATGCTCTTGACAAAAGTAATGTAACTTTCAGTTGGCTCTGTTCCCATCCAGAGCCGTTGAGGAAGGGCTGGCAGCCTGGTATGAGAGATTAGTGAGAGGAAGGCAACCAAGAGACAGAGAGGTGAAATCAGAGCGTACTGATGAGTAGAGATCAATGCAGAAATACCAGTATGTGTGGTGGTGGTAAAATGTGTGAAACAAGAAGAAAAACCTTGCAAATGCCTGCCTTAGTCCAGATGTGGATAAGGAATGTAGAAAAAATATATATATATTGAACTGGGAGTTATGGTAATTGGAATTGTGAATGAGTAGGAAACAGCCGGTTATATTTTACCCAATTACATCAGAAGATCAGAGATTGTAGTTATAGCTTTCAAAATTTATAGCAAAGAATGTTAAGCAGTCTAGAGACTAGGCTAAAATGAGCACTTACAATATAAACCCAATAACTTCAAATTTTATGTACCTCTCTGTTCCTTTCCCTCTTTTTGTGTCTCAATTCAGTGTCATGGTTTACACCAATAGAAAATAGTCTCATCATACTCTTCATGGTCTTGGCTATTTTGTTTTATTGGATTCAGTTAGTCGTTACTGGTAAGTATTAAATTTTGTTTAAACTCTTTACAAATGCTGAATGTTAGTGCTAATATTTTCATAAATGAATCAGCAGGGTAAAATGGAGTAACAGAAAATGGAATCTAGTGTTTTTAAAAAAATCAGATGGAAAGTAGAAGCCAGATTGGGTTGCACTTTAGAAGAAAAAGGTTAAGGAGTGACTTGATTATAGTCTAGAAGTATCTCTCTGGGGAACAAATATTTAGTAATGGGCTATTCAGTCTAGTGGGGAAAGGTATAACACAATCCAGTGGTTGGAAGTTGAAGCTAGACAAATGGAGACTTGAAATAAGGTGTACATTTTAAACAGTGAGAGTAATTAACCATTGGAACAATTTACCAAGGGTCATGGTGGACTTTCCATCACTGCCAATTTTTAAATCAAAATTGGATGTTTTTCTGAAAGATCTGCTCTAGGAATTATGTCAGGGAAGTTCTAAGACCTGTTACACAGTAGGTCAGACCAGATGATCACAGTGGTACCTTCTGGCCTTGGAATTTATTAATCTATGAGATGTCCAAGGTCACACAGGAAGTCTGTGTCTCAGCAGAGAATTGAATGCAGGTTTTCCATGTCCTTGGCTAGCATCCTAATCACTTGAACAACCAGTTCATAATGCAATTATAAAAAAGAAAAAAGAAATGAAGACTAAGCATATCTAATTGAAATGGCAAAGGGGTTTTATGGAACTGAACCAGCTTTCAGTGACATCAATAAAAGCAACAAAGAGTCCTGTGGCACCTTATAGACTAACAGACTTATTGGAGCATGAGCTTTCGTGGGTGAATACCCACTTCGTCGGATGCATGCACCCACAAAAGCTCATGCTCCAATCATCTCTTAGTCTGTAAGGTGCCACAGGACTCTTTGCTGCTTTTACAGATCCAGACTAACACGGCTACCCCTCTGATACAGTGAAATCAGTGAAAGTGGACTTGTGCCCTGTGGTACGCAGGAGCTAAATTAATTTGTGATTAGGAATTTATCTAGGATACTTACCTCAAGTTTTATTGCTGTCAGTACTGCAGGGACAACTGGAAAGATGTACAACATTAAGATGCTATTCTTAAAGGGATCCTTTTTCTGACCCCATGGTCATAATTTAAAAGCTGTGTTTTCTTGTGAATGATACTTCATTTCTAAACAAATTATCTCTCTGACTTTCCTTTTCCTCTAGTATCAAAATTTGAAACTGCACTTCTGAAGATCGGCTTATTTATTGCAGGAGTTGTCATCACAGTTTTTGCTATTGTTGGTTTTAGTCTTTTAATTTCAGGTAAGTGTAATAATTATTCGTCATCTAACGTATTAGTGGCCAGAAGTGATAAGCATACGGAAGGTTGATTTTATTGGGAAATGCGTGTTGTCAGCACCTCTGAAAATCAGGCCAGTAGTTTACTCTTCTGTGTTTTAGCTGGTATAATACTGAATTTTTGTGCACCATCCAGGTTGGATAAAAATCAATGATTTAAAAAAAAAAATCAAAAAAATCGGATTTTTAATTTAAATCGAATTTTTTTGATTAAATGCTTTTTGAGGAAAAACAATCTAAAGATAGTTTTAATTAAGATACATTATAGCTCAGATATCTCATCATGGAATAGGGATGATAAATTCTAATTCAATAATATGAGACAATGTATTCATGTAATGTTTTAAGAAAAGTTTTTTGTAAATGAGTTCCAATAGTTCATGGATTAGGGACCCAATTTTATGGGATTCCAGGGGGTTCTGTATAGATTATTTAGGTTAATCTTTCTATCTACCCAATGGGACTCAGTGCTCAGTCTAGAAGATACCATCAGAGATGCTTTGTTTTGCAGTTCTCAAACTGTGGATTTGTGTCTCCAGAGATAACATGTTTAACAGCAAAAATGTTTTTAAATAAATAAATAATATATAGAGATGAGAAATAACAAACCTCAACCCTATTGTCCCTCTGCAAATTTGTGTACACAGAATCAATCCCTTACTTCTTTCTAAAAGTGAAAAGTTTCAAAAAGTTCACTGAATAGAAGATTGTTGGGGATGGAATAGATCTGGACAAGGAGAAGAAGTCTGAAGATAAATGTGAGAAGGGAGGGACAGGCAATAGAAACAAAAGTGAAACTGTTTGAGCAGCATATTCCAGAAGTCTTGAGGTCTTTCAGAGTGTAGCCTTCATTGATTTGAGATCTACCATACAATTCTCTCACTAGAAGGAAAAACCTATAATGACAGCAGGTCATAAAAGAGACCCAATTTGGGAATATTTTAATGAAGTTCCTCTACCTGAGGGTAACACAGGCATGCATGCAAAATGCAAACAGTGCAACAGAGAAATGCAAAGCCTGATAGCCTGAATGAAACAACATCATGAGAAGTGTTCCTTCTCAGAGGAAACTGTGTTGAAGATGATGAAAGGAACATGTCTGAACATGCAGGATCTTCAGGTAGTAAGCTTTTTTATTTCATACTTTTTTCTGAAGGACTGTCTGTCTTCCTTCAGGACTATTCTTGAATTCTCATGTTTGAGTAAATAATATAGTTGTTACTATATGGTAATATCATTTTAGATGCAGATTAAAAAATAAATAGCTGAAATAGGCAGATCTTCCTTTTACAATGTCACCTTTAAAGTAGTCCTGAGTGTCAGTGAATGCAATGAGTAATACTAAATGAGCAGTATGGTAGTAATAATTAAATAACTGCATTGACTTATTTTGTTTAGGAGAATCTGTCCCCAACATACAGGATTCTGACGACTATCCACCTTCAAGATCACCATCATTTTGTATAGTTTCAGAATTATCTGCCAATGATAGTGTTTCAGTCACATCGTGTATGTCACACAGCCAAAGAATATCTATCACCTGTAGCAAAAAGAAAAAAAAATCTCCATCATCTAGAAACAACCATTTGTGATAAGAACTAAAAGATTACAAAAAGAGGTAATTGATGGAAAAATTGCCCGGTTTGTTTATACAACAAACTCTTCTTTCTGTATAATTGAGAACCACACTTCATTAACATGGTTCAGTCATTAAGATCAGGATACAGTCCATCCGACAGAGCAGATGTTGCAGGCAAATTGCTGGATAAAGTGTATGAAAGAGAAATTGAGCAGTGTGCAAAAAAGTCTTCAGGGTAAAATTGTTAACCTGAGTTTTCATGGGTGGAGCAATGTCCACAAGGATCCTGTTGTATGTGCTTGTGTGACAACATAAGAAGGGAATGTCTTCCTTACAGAAAGAATTGATACATCAGGAAATGCACACACAACAGAATACTTACAAAAAGTAGCAGCGGTAAAAGCTATAAGAAACTGAAAAAAAATTCAAGTGTCCAGTATGCAACTTGGTCACAGACAATCTGCAAATGTATCCAATATGAGAAGAAATTATTTAGAAGAGAGTGAAGAGAGTCCCAAGCTAATAACATACTGTTGCAGTGCTCATTTGATGTACCTCTTAGCCAAAGACTTCAGTGTTCCAGAAATAAAGGCTCATGTTGAAATTCCAAAATACTTCTGTAACAACCACTTTGCAGCAGCTGCTCTGAAAAAAATGGGAGGAACCAAGCTAACTCTCCCACAAGACACATGATAGAACTCAGTAGAGGACTGTTTTGAGCACTATATCAAGAACTGGCCTAATCTGATGAGAATTTGTGAACAAAATCGTGAAAAAATAGATGTCACTGTCACAGCCAAAGCTCTCAACATTGGGCTTAAGAGAAATGTTGAACACATGCTGAGTACCTTGAAGCCTATTTCTGTAGCCTTGAACAAAATGCAAGGAAATAGCTGTTTTATTACTGACTCGGTTAAAATTTGGAAGGAACTGAATGAGATCTTAAAAAGAGAAATATACAAAGACAGAGTTAAATTACAGGCATTAAAAAAAAACAATGGGACAGGCACTACCGTCAGCTCATTTTCTTGCGAATATTCTCAGGGTCAAACCTTAACTGCTGAAGACGAGGGGTTGGCTATGACATGGGCATCCATCAATCATCCTTCCATAATGCCAACTATAATAAACTTCAGAGCTAAAGGTGAACCATTCAAGATATATATGTCGTCTGATGATGTTTTAAAGAAAGTCTCACCAGTGAACTGGTGGAAGTCACTTAAGTACTTGGATTCAGAGACTGCTGAAGTGATGATCTCACTTTTTACAGCAGTATCTTCTTCTGCTGGTCTAGAAAAAATATTTTTTCCTTTGGACTAATTAATTCCCAGTTGAGAAATCGTTTGGGACCTGAAAAAGCAGGAAAGCTTGTTTTTCTTTTCCAGATTATGAACAAACAGGAAAATGAAGATGAACATAACTGAGTTAGCTGCAGAAGCCAATATTTTAAGCTTCTCATGTTGATTTGGCTGACATAGTCGATTTAATTTTTTTAATATTTCATTTAACTACTTAAAAACAATTAACAAAAACAAACCTGATTTAAAAAACTTGAATGTTTAACTAATTCAAAAATTCATATGCTTGTTTTGTTAAAATATTATATGTTTGCTAATGTTGTTTTAGTTAAATAAAACAGTTTAAATGTCTGTCTGATGATCTCCTAATATAGCATGGCAAGAAAATCCCTCAAATATTAGTGATTAACCTATTGAATTGGAGAGAGTTCACCTCCCAATGACTTCATAAATATCTGCTTCAGTTGCCTTTTGGTAAATGAAATAACCAAACAATCATTCATTTTCTGATGTAGCTGTAAAACTAATCTGAAAAGTTTGAAAATAAGTCACTTTAAAAATGTATAGTATGTACCTTCTAAAAATGAAACCTACATTTATCTCTGAGTTGTGAAGAATATGTGTTAAGGTTATAACAACCAACAAGCATGCACTTTTATGTAGAAATCCATGATTAAATCAAGTCTTCCTGACTAGTGATTTAAATCAATTTGATTTATATCAAATCCACCCTGGCACTGTCAGTAAAAATGGTTAAAAGGAAGATGGGTTATTTGTGATGGGAAGGTAGGAGTTGGAATTTCTTGATAGAATCAATGTTTCTACGTAGGTTGATTGGTAAAGGAGCCATAACAATAGCTGTGAAAAGGTGGACTCAGTAGAGGCATTCCCGTAGGAATTTCATATAGAGTCCGTGAACTGAAAGAGAGATCACTTGCTCAACAATGTTTTACCAATTTTCCTTTTCCAGGGAAATTACTTGAAATAGAGGATCAGAAATTAAAGTCGCATATCCAAAGGAGCCTTCTTACCTTCTGTTTCAAAGTTTGTTTTTTTATTGAGAAAATTTAAACATATGTTTGCTTATCTTTCCAAATGTCTGATAGAATCATAGAAATTTAGGGCTTGGAGGGACCTCGAGAGGTCATCTAGTCCAGCCCCCTGTGTTGAGGCAGGACCAAGTAAACCTAGACTATCCCTGACAGGTGTTTCCCTGACTTGTTCTTAAAACCTCCAGTGATGGGGATTCCACAACCTCTCTTGGAAGCCCTAATCCAGTTCGTAACTATCTTTATAGTTAAAAAGTTTTTCCTAATATCCAACCCAAATCTCCGTTGCTGCAGATTAAAGTTCTTTTCCTACCTTCAGTGCACATGGAGAACAATTGTTTATTGTCCTCTTTATAACAGCCCTTAACTTATTTGAAGACTGGTATTGGGCCCGCCTATAGTCATCTTTTCTCAAGACAGAATTTGCTCAGTTCTTGTAACCTCTCCTCAGAGGTCAGGCTTTCTAAACCTTTTATAATTTTTGTTTCCCTCCTCTGGACTCTCTCCAATTTTTCCGTATCTTTGTTAAAGTGTGCCATCCCAGAACAGGACACAGTACTCCTGCTAAGGCATCACCAGTGACAAGTAGAGTTGGACAATTGCCCCTCCTGTATCTAACATACAGCACTCCTGTTAATATTGCCCGAGAATGATAATAGCCTTTTTGCAACTCCATCACATTTTTTGGCTCATGTTTAATTTGTGATCCACTATAAGCCCCCAATTCCTTTTCAACAGTACTACTGCTTAGCCAGTTATTTCCCGTTCTGTAGTTGTCCATTTCATCTTTTTTATTAAATGTAGTACTTTTCACTTGTCTCTATTGAATGTCACCTTGTTGATTTTAGACCAACAATTTATCTTGTCATTTTGAATTCTAATACTGTCCTACAAAGTGCTAGCAACCCCTTGCAACTTGGTATCCTCCACAAATTTTACAAGCATATTCTCCACTCCACTACCCATGTCATTAATGAAAATATAAAATAGTACCGGACCCAGGACAGACCCATTTGAGGACCCACTAGATATATGGACCCAGTTTGACAGTGAACCATTGATAATAACTCTTTGATTCAGGGTAGATTGATTTAAATCAAAGTGATTTAAATCACCAAGTGGAAAGTCTCAATTTAAATAATTGATTTTAATCCATTTTTCTATTTGTCCTTCAGTTATTTTCTAAAGAAAAGTGCATTCTCATTTGTTCATATAACTATTAAATGTTGATTTTCAACTAAACAGAGTCTTTTACACAGGATAGATTTGGTTTTTCTTTTTGCTGCCTCGTGTGTGCTATACCAGTGTAAATTTATTTAGGCAGTTACATAGCTTACTATTTTCAGATCTTTATTAATTGTACATTTTGAGTATGTTAGAAAATGGTGACTGATCTGTTGCTTATTTACTGGATGATTAACTTTTTCTTCATGATTTGTGACAAACTGCATTAGGATGGTAACTGAAATTTAATTAACACAAAACAGCATATTAAACAAAGCAACCTTAAATGTTTTGGCTACATACTTTTTATCAAAACATGTTTCACATTTACAACTAAATGAATTATTAAAGAAACAAAGGGATTAACAGTAATCAATGAATTAAACTGATTATTTCAGGTCAGCCTGGAAGAATTTTGGAATATGCCCAAGTGACTAAAGCTTGTATTCCTACTTGCCCAAGTCTCTTGAAAACGACAGTAGTTTCCTAAGTTACTGTGGCTATCCTTCAAACTTTTAGAACTTGTAGACCCCATCCACTCCCTCCTCATTTTTGAATTGAGAATATTGGCAAGAAAATGAGGTGGAGTAAGTGCTTGATCCATCTACTTCTTTACTGCCTGAAATTTAACTTCGTTGCTGAATATTTCCTTTTTCCATGTCTGTTGACTTTCCAAAGCAATACAGCAGCTATCTTTCTGCAGTTTGTCCAATGCTACAGAACTAGCATATCTTCTACATTTCTCTTCAGTCAAATTAGTCAACATAGGACTAAAGGATAGCTGCTGTGAAAAGCTATGCACTTGACACTTGAATTTTTGTTCACAGTTTGTTACAGCTTTTGCTGCTGCTACTTTTAGTTTTAAGTATTCTTAATACTTTTAAGTATTCTGGGGTACCAGTTGTTTCTATAAGGTAGACAATCCCATCTTTTGTTGCCACACAAACACATATTATTGGCTTTTCATGGATCAAGATCCAGATTAAGGAATTTCTTGTCAATGTTTTTTGCACGCTGTTCAGTTTCCTTCTCATACACTGTATCCAGCAACCTTTCAGTAATGTCTGCTCTGCCGAGTGGAGCCTCATCTTAATATTGAAGCATGTCGTTGAAAAATGTTTATTCCAAACAAGATGAAAGGGAGAATTTGTTGCATAAATGAACTGAGCAGTCTATGGAGTCTTGATGGAACTAGCTGGTCTTGATTACAAACTCATCTATGATTTTACTGGATGATGAAGAGAAGGTGTTTTAATACAGGTAATTTATTGTCTGATGTATGTTCAGTTGCTGCACTGCTGGTGCTACCAGCAGATGGTTCCGAACTTGTAGACATTCTGATGATAGATGTTCTTAGCCCCTTATATATAAGTGGACCCTGAAATAAAATGGAAAAAAGGTTACTCTCACTCACTATTATTCAGTGCCTTGCTTTTAAAACAAAACAAAACAAAAAGTAAATGAAAGATTCCTCCTACTGCAGCTGTTTGTACCACTGTTTAAATGATAGTTTATTCTAAACCCAGTTGTATAGTGAAAATAAATCATAAGGATTATCTACATCTATTTAAATGTTTATCTCAAACATATCAAACAGCTTGAAAAAAAATTAATGTTAAAATTAATAAATGCCTAATAAAACTACTTTTAAACAGAAAATCTTCACTTAGTACATATTTGATTATATTGAGCAATAAACAATCATTTCAGAAGTGCAGTGGTAACAGTAAAAATATAATTGATAAATACTCCCACAACTAACATATCAATTATGTTTTAAACACAAACATTTTGAAATTCTTAAGTAATCCACCCAAAACACAAATTTATGACAGCAATCTAAGTTATTGTTCACTAGCATAGTAAGATCTCATAGGCAGTCCACAGAACAGTGCAAAAATAAATTTACTAACCACGTGATCCTGATGTCTAGATCATCATCTTCAAAGTCTTTGCTTTCTGAGGATGATTTTTCATAATGTTTCATTCTGGCAACCAGGCCTTACATCTTTTCGTTGTATTGTTTGCATTTGGCACATGTTCATATTTTTTTTTTTAATCCAGATGTACAGGAATTTCTTGGAAATATTCCCAAATAGGACCCTTTTTATGACCTGCATGCATGGCAGTTTTTGCTCCAGTTACCAGGTGTTGAAATCAACAATAGAGGCTGCATTCTGAAGAATGTTCTCTCTTCTTCCCCCAGTGTTGTGTTTCTACACCCATGTTACCCCTTTCTGGTTGAACACTCTACTCCTTCTCCCTTGTTACAGAACTCCCCAGGAGTAACTCATATGCATTTGCACTGCAGTATTGGTTGGAGACAGAGAGAGAGAGGCAGTTGAGAAATTAATGGATTTCTATTTGTATTGCTGTCTGTGCACATGTACAGGGAGACAGAGCAAGGCAATTTACTTGAAGTGCCCAGAACTATCTAGAAGCAAGGGCTGATAGTTACAGGATAGATCAGTGTTATTCCATGAACTGCAGAGTAAGTTTTCTTGGAGGGTGGAGTCACAATGTTTATAATTTAAGAATTGAGCCAATCAGAACTCCCATTAAAGTCAATGATGGCACTCCTGTTGACTGTAGTTGTGTAAGTTCAGGCTGCATGTGTCTTTCCCCTTAATGTAAAAGCAGACTCCATATGTATCATGAGAGAAGAATGCCAAAATTTGAGTATGACCATGTAGTTCCTGGAGGAAAAAATTGCTTGTATAACTTCCATAACTACAAAGTGCTGACTTAAGCCTGGATTTTGCAAACATTGATACATGTGACTAAAGTTATTCATTAAAGTCAAGGGGGATTGTCACAGAAGACTACTTGTCTGATTAAAGTTACACATTATGGAAAAGTGGTTTCTGATTGAGTCCTTAGCTACATAATCAGCTAGAATCAGCTCAACTTCCATAAAATCAGAAGGATATATGAAATATTGGATAAGTATATTTCCAATTCTTTAAACATACTATAGATGTTTGTCTTAGTTTGAAAGTTTTTTTATTTTTAAACTGCAAAAATAAAATCAATTTCATATGTAGATTAAAAGACTTACCGAATATACTTGTTGATAAGCCAAATTTTTTTAGTTAAAAAGGAAGCACCGGAGAAGGTCAGCTTGTGAACAGATATAGAGAGGGAGAGGTGGGACACAGCCTCTCCCCTCTACAGAGGGAGCAAGGAGAGGCAGCAGAGCCAGAAGGGAAGAGGCAGGGCTAGAGTCTCCCTGCTTCTGGCCACGCTGCTCCCCCCCCCCCCAGCCTCTGAAGCAGCTGCAGCTCTGGGGCTGGCAGGCTGCAGCTGTGCTGCTCGGCCCTGCACCCCAGAGCAGGGTTTGGCTGTGCCACCTGGCCCAGCCCAGTGGAACATGCTGTGGCCACGCTACCCAGCCTGCCAGAGCAGCTCCAGCCAGGCCAGAGACATCCTCCCCTTGCTCTCCCTAGATAAGGTGGGAAGGGATGGGATTGGGAGAGTGTGGAGGTCCTGGGCTAGGGGTGGGGTCATGTGGGAGGTGGTCAATAGGGGTTACTCCCCTGACCCCCAGCTTCTCCCCCTCCACCCAAATGTCCCCACTAGTTGCTGTCCGAGCCCATCAGGTTTAGCAGCTGGCGGGCTGGGATACTTTGTTTACTTAGGTTTACCTCTGTGCTTGCGGACACTCAAGGTAAACAAACCATCTTGGCCCGCCAGCGGCTTATCCTGATGGCCCGGGAGCCAAAGTTTGCTGACTCCTGAATTATAGGGTCAGCTTATGAACAGTTCATAAAAAAATTCCATTTTTACTTATCCATCAGGGAGGGGGGGGAGTTCGGCTTATAAACGAACTGGCTTATGATCAAATATATATGGTAATTAAAGGGCTTTTTAACTCCTGTTCCATGCTCACTCAGAATTCCAATTGATGTCAGTGGGACTGCTGAATGCAGAGCAGCGGCAGGATTGAGTCCAAAGACATGTAAAAATCTGTTAAAATATGTTTGTGGTATAGATTGTATAGTGTTAAGTATTATTTACTGGATTTTGTTTTTAAAAAAAGTAACAAATCTAGTAAACGTAAAAGGAGCACTTATGTTCTTTGAGTCCTTGCTTATATCGATTCCAGTTAGGTGTGCGTGCTCCACGTGCACGATCATCGGAAGATTTTTACCCTAGCAACACTCAGTGGGTCAGCTGAGGTGCCCTTATGGCACCGGATATATGCCCCAGCCTACCCAGCATGCCCTCCGTTCCTTCTCACTGCCTGTGACGGTCGTTGGAACTGTGGAGCGTGACTTAGCTGATCTCCACTTCCCTACCTCTTGGCTTGTTTATACCTGTAGATACACCTCTATCCCGATATAATGCTGTCCTTGGGAGCCAAAAAATCTTACTGCGTTATAGATGAAGCTGCGTTATATCGAACTTGCTTTGATCTGCCGGAGTGCGCAGCCCTGCCCCTCCGGAGTGCTCCTTTACTGCATTATATCCAAATTCATGTTATATCAGGTCGCATTATATCAGAGTAGAGGTGTAGTTGTTATAAAGTAGTTGTTGTAGTTAGTGTGTATAGTAATTGGAGGTAAGGGATCTCTACCCTTCCCTCCTTCCCGGTACCCAGGCTCATGCCTAGGTCCCCGGGTTTCAATCCATGCTCGGCCTGCCTCAAGCCGATGCCCACTGGACACCCCCACGACTGCTATCTGAAGTGCCTGAGGGAATCACATCAATCAGATAAGTGCCGAATTTGTAAGACATTCAAGACTCGGGCAAAAAAGGAGTGGGACTTTCATTTGAAGCAGCTCCTCATGGAAGCAGCACTTAGCCTGATGTTCTTGGCCCTGCACCGAGACCCGGCGCCGTCGGTCCGAAGCACGCCTCCGGCACCGGAACTACCCAGCACCGGTACCAGTGCGGCACCACTCACTGTCTCTGGGATCCAAGAGGCAACACAAGCAACCTTCTGCTCCTGTACAGTTGCCAGCACTGCCTGTGCCCCCCTTGGAGCAGCTTCCCGTGCCAGACCGACCTGGGGAGGCTCCAGCTCCAACACCGTCGAGTCCGGTGCACATAAGCTCCCCAATACGTACTGTGGTCGAGCTCGGCCTGCCTTCCACCCTGGAGACTTTCTCTACTGCTCATGACCTCTTTGTGCTCAGAGCCGGCACCATCACAACCTTCGGTACCACGGGTGTGGGCTGTTCCCTCAAAAGGGAAGTCCTCCATGATGCGCCCTCCATCACACAGTGAGATGGGTTGGCACCGATCTGAGTCCCAGTCCAGGTCATGGTCCCGATCCAGGCGCTGGTCTTGTCCACGGCACCGCTCGCGATCTCAGCACCAATCACCATCTTGGAGCTGGTCGCACTTGTGGCACCGCTCCACCTCACAAAGATCTTCCCAGAACAATCAGTACCAGTCCAGCTCCCAGCACCGATCTTGGCACCGGTCTACTCGGAGTCATTCCTGGCACCTCTCCGGCTGTAGATCTTCATCTAGGTCCAGATATGCCTTCTGGCACTGATACGACCATCAGTCCCGGTCTAGGTCACAGTACCGCTCGAGTCTGCAGCGCCGATCTCCATCTCGCCGGCGTGGACCAACAACACAGGGTAGTGCGACCCAACATGAGCGATCGGCTCCACCTTGGCCATCCCGCCCCAACTTGAGGTCGTTCCAAGTGGAGAGTGGCTACCATATCCATGACCAAGACACAGACAGTGCTAGCCAGTGGCACAACGAAGGGCAGGATCCTGCTCAGGGACTCCCACAATGGTCCTTTTGGACCCCTTGGGCATATCATCAGGCCTAGGGCGTCCCATCGGGGGCTTCTCACTCTGCCCACTCATAACCTGGGTTCCGGAGGCCAATGTCAGCCCCCTCTGCCCCCCAGGGGGATCAGAGGTGACGGCCCTACCCTCAGCTCAGGCCCATGCCCCTAGCATAGGGGACCCAAAGCAGCCGGATCTCCGCCCTCTCCCCCCCAACATGACTTGCCCCAAGACCCATTAGTCCCGGGCGTATCCTCCACCACCTATAGACGTCTGTGCGCACCAAGACTTACTTCATAAGGTGGCACAAAACATGAACCTCCAGGTGGTGGAGGTCGAGGATCCGGTGGTGGAGATTTTATCTGCCAGTACCTCCACACGGATAGCCTTGCTGTTTATTCGGACCATCCAGGCTAATGCCAATACAATCTGGCAGTCTCTGGCGTCTATTCCTCCCACTTCCAAGGAGGTGGAGAGGAAATACTTGGTCCCCTGCAAAGACTGAGTACTGATACATTCACCCCCAACTGTGCTCCCTCGTTGTACAGTCCGTTAATGAGTTGGAAAGACAGTCAACAAGCTCCTGCTCCTAAATCCAACTCAGCATGGCTAACCAGCAGGCCCTCTTGAGTTGTTATAATACCTGGGACTCGATGGGGAAGTTCAAAGAGCTGGTTCCTCAGGAGTCCAGGGAGGAGTTTGGGGCCTTGCTAGAGGAGAAAGTAGCCAGGACATCCTTGCAGGCCTCAATAGATGCGGCCGACTCGGTGGCTAGGACTCTAGCCTCGGGCATAGCAAAACGCCGCATTTTGTGACTGCAGGTGTCTGGTCTCCCACCAGAGCTGCAGGAAATGATTCAGGGCCTGCCCTTTGATGGCCAGGGGCTATTTTCAGACAAAACTGACTCCAAAGTCTGAAGGATAACAGGGCCATCATGCGCTCACTGGGCATGCATACCCCGGTGGCGCAACGTGGCCTTTCCGACCACAGCCGCAGCGCACCTACCCTAACCCTGGCCAATACAGGACTTCTCTAGAAGATGTGGCCAGGGTGGTAGGAGGAGGCAATCTGGTCCTCAGATGGGCCAGAACCAAGGCCCTCCCACTCCCACCCCTCAACCATCAGTGGGATAATTTAGACACAGTGCTAACGGTACCCACGGAAGTCTTAACCTCCCTGGTTTGGTGGCTAAGCCCCAACTCAGTATGCGGGGGGATGCCATTCCATGCCCCACAGCCCTTCGTAGTCCTAACCACGGATGCATCATCTCTGGGCTGGGGCGCTCACCTTGCGGACTTTTGCACACAGGGCCTTTGTTCCACACAAAAGATAACCCTGCACATCAACGTACGGGAACTGAGAGCAGTACGCCTGGCGTGTCAGGTGTTCCACGAACACCTTCAGGGCCACAGTGTCGCAGTCTTCACAGACAACACAACAGCCATGTTTTACATCAACAAGCAAGGGGGAGCGCAATCATCCCCCCTCTGTCAGGAAGCTATTCACCTGTGGGAATTCTGCATAGCCCACTCAATCAACCTGGTGGCGTCGTTTCTCCTGGGAGTCCACAATACCTTGGCAGATTGCCTGAGCAGATCCTTTCTGGCTCACGAGTGGTCAGTTTTGCCCAGATGTTATCCGTTCAGTTTTCCGGAAGTGGGGATTTCCCCACATAGACCTTTACACCTCTCACAAGAATCGGAAGTGCCAGGTCTTCTGCTCTCTCCAGGGGCAGTCCCTAGGTTCCCTATCGAACACCTTCCTGATGTCATGGAAAGACCTCCTGTTTTACACCTTTCCTCCGTTCCCGTTAGTCCACGAGGTCCTTCTCAAGTTACGCGGAGACGGCCTGCTTATTCTTGATAGCCCCGGCGTGGCCCAGGCAACATTAGTACACCACTCTCCTCAATCTGTCGGTGACCACACCAGTTCCACTCCAGTTGTGGCCAGACCTGATCACTCAGGAGCATGGCCGACACTGTCATCTGGACCTGCAATCCCTCCATCTCACAGCATGGATGTTTCATGGCTAACTCAATCTGAGCTGCATTGCTCCTGCTCGGTGCAGCACAAACTCTTGGGTAGCAGAAAGCCCTTCTGCTAGGTCCACATATCTGGCCACATGGAAGCATTTCTCCTGCTGGTGTGCCCTGAGCAATACTGCCCCTCTGGAGGTGTCAGTACCTGCTGTGGCATATCTGGCACCATAAGGCCACCACTCCAGGGGGTGCCTCAGCTGACCCACTGAGTGTTGCTATGGTAAAAATCTTCCGACGATCGTGCACGCAGCGCCCACACCTTATTGGAATGGATATGAGCAACGCATGTCGAAGAACAACAGTTACAAAGGTGAGTGACTGTCTTTTTGGGTTTATTGATTCTTGGTAATGATTCCATTTGAAATGTATACTCTCTTTCTATATTGATTTCTTAATGGGTAATTCCAAGTTTGTAAGAGGTTGCTTGCTTAAATTTCATACCTGGAGTTCAGTTTTTATAAACTGGGGCTCAGAAAGTAGTTTAATCTTTGTCCATGTCTGCAGACTCTGTTTAACATGCAAATCTGCACAAAGCAATATCAAAACATGTTAATATCAGTATCCAACACAATGGATCAGATCTTTGGCTGGTGTAAATAGATGAAGCTGAGGATCTGGCCCCATATGTGGTAATACATATGGATCTGGTTTAGAAGAGATTCTCTCTCCTCCCCTTAGAGACTAACTCATAAACTGGTCTGATCCAGTACTTGACTGGGCTGAGCCACAAACTTTACCAGAATAGAACAATGTCTTTAATCTAAGTGAAGTTCAATAGGATCTGTCTGTGGAGTGCTCAGAAACCTTAGTGTACCGCTGTCATAAACAGATAGCTAAGGGTTAATGTCTCTTTCACCTGGAAAGGGTTAACAAACAACACCTGACCAGAGGACCAATCAGGAAACAAGATACTTTCAAATCTGGGTGGAGGGAAGTTTGGGTGTGGGTCCTTTGTTCTTGGTCTGTTGTCTCTCTGGGCTCTGAGAGTGACCACATGTATCTACAGGCTCTCTAATCTTCTGTTTCCAATTTGTAAGTACAAAGGTAGAAAGACAGTTATAGGCTTTTACCTTGTTTTTCTGTATTTGCAAATGTGTAGTTTTAATGCTGGAAATATTTTAAATTGTATTTTTTCTGGATAAGGCTGTTTATCCATTTTCTATAAGCTGAAAAGACCTGTAATATTTCATCTTAAATTTACAGAGATTATTTTTACTCTTTTTGTCTTTTATTAAAAACTTTCTTTTTTAAAGACCTAATTGATTTTTTACTCCTTGTTAATGCTAAGGTATTGAGTCTGTATTCCCAAGGACTTGGTGGGAGGGGAAAGGTAAATTTCTCTTTGTGTTAGATTCACGGAGCTTGAATCTGTATTGCCTCTGGGTGAGGGGAGAAGGGGAGAGAAACCTGATCTCTCTGTGTTGTGTTTCAAGGAGTTGAAGCACGGTAATCTCCTGGTGTACCCAGGCAGGAAAGATCTGGAGAGGTAAAGAGGGGGAAGGGGGAATGGTTTATTTCCCTTTGTTATGAGACTCAAGGAATCTGGGTCTTGGGGTCCCCAGGGAAGGTTTTGGGGAGACCAGAGTTTATCAGGTACTCAGAATCCTGATTGGTGCAGCCTATCACTGAAAAGAAGTGAACCAAACCTTATCACAGTAAGCAACACAGTATATTAAAACAAAACTCCAATACCTGGGGCTCGGAATATCCATCCAGGAATGTATTTTCTCCAGAACCTGGTATTTAAACAAGTTCCGGCACAGACTCCCTTATATTCAGGGCTAACATTTCAGTCCCCAGCTTGGTTTTCTCCTCCTGGTTTTCACACCTCTACTGCTAGAACAGGGCCTCACCCTCCCTGACTGAACTAACCTCGTTATCTCTAGCTTGCTTGCTAGCATATATATACCTGCCCCTGGATATTTCCACTACCTGCGTCTGACGAAGTGGGTATTCACCCACGAAAGCTCACGCTCCAAAACCTCTGTTAGTCTATAAGGTGCCACAGGATTCTCTGCTGCAGTCCCAGCAGATGTCCAAGCCTCCAGGTTGAATCTGGCCAGCTGAAAGAAAAAAGTACAAAATTTTCACCAAGGTTTGATGGGTTATATAGTTACTGGGTGTTTATTTAAAATGTATTACTTCCTTTGGATTTGCTCCAGGGCAGCCTGATTATTTGCAGAGCTCGAAACTGTGGAAAGGAAGAACCAGGCCAAAAACTGATTTCTTCCTCCTGTCCCACTGCTTGAAGAGATCAAAGGTCAGGAAGTGAGTTGCAGAGCTTGCATGGGATTTCCAGACCCCTAAAAGTGTGAGGATCCCAAGAGGTTGCTTGTTTTGCATGTGCTTAATGTCAGTCATGATTTTCTGTTTTACTAATTTGTACAACTCTTTACAGATGAGTTTAAGCCAAAGAATCAAATTGGACTTGGCTTAATTGTAATCCCTGCTGTGATATTAGTGCTGTCTCAGTACTTTCTGCTTCGGAGGGGTGAGGATTCATTTATTTACTGTCTCATTAAAAGCTTCTCAATCTACTATTAGAAACAATTTATTTTTTTTTAACTATAACATGATGTTTGTCATTCATAAATAAGCACTATGACAGTGTGCTGGGGTCCTGGTCTTCCTAATGTCCTGTGAACAAGGGGATAATCTGAGATCACCTGGTTTAGGTGCTCAACAAAAGAACTGAACTGGCTGCTTAGAAGATGGAATTTGGGGTTAGAATGTCTTTGGGTAGCTCAGACTCCTCATCAGCGGTCATAGGATTGGACTGAATCACAACCTGGGGGGATTTTTTGTTAACTTTTCTCCTTACGTTTTTATTGTGTACCTCATCTTTTAAGGGAAAGGCCTACCTGTTTGGCTCAGGGTTTCTTTAGTCATCACACAAGCTGGCCAGGACTAGGATTCAGAAGATCCTGGTTCCTAGTCCAGTTTGGATCACAAACCTCACATGTTTTCTTTTGTTGTCCTTTCAAAAGCTACAGTAGAATATTTGGTTTTTCCTCCCCAGTTTGTGAGAATAATCTATCGTTTGCAATTGGTGTGGTAGTTCTGGAATCACTTGGTTATTTGATTGCTGTCATCGGATTTGGCCTGTGCGTTACAGGTAAGCATTATACCTTCTTTTAAAAGAAAATATACTTAATTTTAGCAGTTTGGTGAAACAATGAGAATCTCTTGCACAAAATACTTTTTTATTTCTGTTCTTTTTACATTTGTCTATACCTAGTGGGAACAGTTTACTTGCACATTAACACTGGAATATATTGTAAAATGGCTTTTCTGCTTCATGATTTAGCAATAGAATTGCTATAAATGTATTCTAGGACTGCTGTGTTACTACAGTTCTTCTTCGAGTGCTTGCTCATATCCATTCCAGTTAGGTGTGCGCGCGCCGCGTGCACGTTTGTTGGAGAAACCTTTACCCTAGCAACACTCGGTGGGCTGGCAGGTCGCCCCCTGGAGTGGCGCCACTATGGTGCCTGATATATACCCCTGCCGACCCAACCGCTCCTCAGTTCCTTCTTACCGCCCGTGTCTGTCGTTGGAACAGTGGAGTGCAGCTTAGCTGACCTCCGCTTCCCTAGCTACTCGTAGTTCTTGTGTATTTAGTTATATAGTTATAAT
>NC_133769.1:170648716-170818386 GCF_003597395.2 Chelonoidis abingdonii | reverse complement strand
ACGAACGTGCACGCGGCGCGCGCACACCTAACTGGAATGGATATGAGCAAGCACTCGAAGAACAACAGTTACAAAGGTGAGTAACCGTCTTTTGTATCTGGTGAAGGGAAAATAGCCTAAAGGCATTGCGTTACATCAGGGGTTGGCAACCTATGGCATGCGAGCCAATTTTTAATGGCACGCTGCTGCCGCGGGGTTCCGGCCGCTGGCCCCGCTCAGCCCGGCGCCGAACTCAGGCTGGCAGGGGGCCGGGTGAGGCCGGTGGCTGGGACCCCGGCAGGCAGCAGCATGCCATTAAAAATCCTGCCCGGCCCAGCCTGCTCTTCTCTGACTCCGCCCACCGCTCTCTCCTGCAAGGGTAGGGGGCAGAAGCTCAGTCCCGCCGACTGCTGCTGTAGGGCAGCCTCCACTGGCAGCCAAGCTCCCTCTTCCCCCAGCATGCTGGGTTCCTGCCTCTCCTCCTCTCCCTCCCTGCGGCCAAACAGCTGATGGCCCTGGAGAGGGAGGGGGAGAAGCGGAGCTGGAACCTCAGCCACTGCGTGCTCGCTGCTCCGGAGAAGAGGCGGGGCTGGGGCCTTGGGGGAAAGAGGGTGGAAATGGGGCATATCCCCTCCAGCCCCCTGCCATGACTGCTCATGCCCACGACTCCAGCCCACACCCCCGGCCATCTGCCCTGACTCCTGAACCCCCCTCCCATCTCCCCAGTCCTCTGCCCTGAGTCCTGCACCCCCCTGCCCCCTGTCCTGACCCCTGCCCCACCCTTACACATACCCAGCCCCCTGCCCTGACCCCTGCACCCCCCACAATCCCAGCCCTAACTCCAGCACCCCCCACACATACCCAGCTCCCCCACACTCCATGCCCTGATTCCTGCATCCCCCGCACATACCCATCCCCACCCCTCACACCAAATGGGAGCTGCCAAGGTAAGCACTCCACACCCAAACCTCCTGCCCCAACCCTGAGCCCCCTGCCTCATTCTAGCTCCTGGCAGACCCCTACACCCCAACCCTCAGCCTGCTCTTTCACCCCTAGCCCTGTGCTCAGTGCACTCCCACCCTCAGCTCAGTGCAGAGAGAGAGGAAGAGAATGGGCTAAAACCAGGGAGAAGGTAGGTACTCACCATATGTGAGTAGGGCCGGGATCCCAGACCAGCAGTGGGCTGAGCCGTTCAGCCCGCTGCCAGTCTGGGGTCCCGGCCGCTGGTCTCGCTCAGTCCATTGCCAATCTGGGGTTCTGGCTGCCAGCCCCTTGCCAGCCGCGGTCCCAGCCAGAGGCCCTGCTCAGCCCACTGCCGGCGTAGGTGAATCGAACCCCAGGCCGGCAGCGTAAGATCAGCATTTTAATTTAATTTAAATGAAGCTTCTTAAACATTTTGAAAACCTTGTTTACTTTACATACAACAATAGTTTAGTTATATAATATATAGACTTATAGAGAGAGACCTTCTAAAAAACGTTAACATGTATTATTGGCACACGAAACCTTAAATTGGAGTGAATAAATGAAGACTCAGCACACCACTTCTGAAAGGTCACCGACCGCTGTTACATATTATAGTTTCGTTAGTCTTGACTATCTAGCATGGCTGCGTCCTGCAAGCAGTTGCCTAAAAAAAGGATTGCTTTATTTTACTACTTATTTTGCAACACTGCATCCTTACAGAGTCACCTACAACCACCATTGACCCTCATTACTGTGTTGTTTTGACTGTGTTCCAAAATCTTAAAAAGAAAACACACGTGCACAGAGGCAGAATCCATATCTGATGTTTAAATGAATAAATCAGTAGCATGCATTGTCAAACCTTTGCTTTGCTGTGCAGGTTTTAACAGTATCGTTGAGGCAAATGAATCACAGGAGCTTCGGCAAGAACGCTAATGCATTGAACAGTAAACTCAGAAGAGTGCCTGCATTGTTCTGATACAGTTCTGATTAACGTTTGGCTTTTATTTTCTAGTGGGCGAGCAAAAAATTGAAGCTTTTTTCTTCAAGAGTAAAACACAGAGCAGAGTAATCTCAGAAGAAAGAGAGGACAAATTTAGGGCTGGCCAACCTTGGCAGTGGGTTTGGGAATAATGGTTAGAGCCCTACAAATCCACAGATATCTGCTTTTTATCAGCAGACCATTTTTGCAGCTTCCAGATCAGATGCAGATGCAAATTTTGTATCTGCACACGGCTCTAGTAATGGTAGAACACTGAACTGTGTTCATATAGAATACTTTCTCTTGAAGTGACTTATCCTAGAAAGCATAAATGTGAATTTGACTTGAGAGAATTATGCCTCTGTTCTACTAAATGCACCATGGTTAAGAAACAGTTTCAAAAACTTTTCTTGAAAATGGTGTCAAGTAGCATTGCTGTTTTGGCCAGTGTGAACAAGTTGTAACTATTTTTAAATGGGGGCTGGGAAGAAAAGCTATGGAGAGTTTTCAATAACTGAACTTCTTTAAAAAGGAAAAAATATACATCTCTGCACTGGCCTCAAAAACGGTTACAAAGAACTTTTGAAAACAGGTTCTTAAAGCTATGTTAACTTGGATTTTTTTTAACTGCCTAATCTTTAAAAAATCCTGCTTCTGATAGAGCATCCTTTAAATACCATCTTGACTTTAAAAATATCACAAACAAAAAAACTCCTTTGAGAAAAATGAGGTTTTTCTGTTGCTGTTTTTCAATGAGTCTTTTAGCAAAAGAAAAACTGACTATAGAGGTGAAACAGTCCATCTGACTATACACTACGACCCTGATCTTACCAACACATACACAAATACATGAAGTTAAGCATGTAAGTAAGTGTTTGCAGGATCATGGCCTAAATGCTGTCAAATGCAACAGTTAAATAAACTGAGAACTTTTTAGCTCGTCTTTTTCACTTATCGTAACCTTAGCTGGTGGTTTTATTATAGTAGGTGCAACATTTTCAAACAGAAGTAATATTTTCCCAAATTGATAGTGTCCCTTTCACAGTACTCAATTACAGTATGAGACAGCATTTTATTTAAAAATTCAACATTTAAATATTTCAGTAGAAATTAGAGACCTTGAGTCTAAGCATATACCTAGCTTTGAGCAGATGAGTAGCCCTACTGAAGTTAAACTTAAGTTCTTTTCTTAATTGGGGCAGGGTGAGTGGGCATTTTGGTGGGGGACTAGGTTAGATTTTAACTGCCAAGTTCTCCTCTCAGCTCTATTGATGTAAATTTGGAGAATCTGGGGGATATTTTTGAGCCACTCCAGGTTTAGACTTGTGTAATGGAGAGCAGAATTTGACCCAAAACATTTGCTATGTACTTAATTATGACTCTCCCCAAAATTATTTTTCATTGTATTAAATTTGCACGATATTGCAAATAGGGAGTAGAAGTTCTAATCTAAAGGACAAAAACACTGAATAATTAAAAATGCCCTTAGAATGCAACAGATTACTATAATTTTATATGTTAAATGACATTTCAAAAATTACTAGGATTTTTTTTCTGCATATCGTTAAAATAGGTAAATTAGGCTGTTGTCCCTTACTAGCTGAAAATGAACATTCATGCTATAAACAGAAAAATTTCAGTGAGAAATTACATCTTATATCTTCCTCTACCTGCTTAAAATAAAATAATATAAATGTTTAATTTGTTTTCAACAGCATGCCGTCCGAAAAATGGTGCTGTCGTTATTGCTGGCTTAGCCATTATGGCTCTTACAGCACTTGTTGGCCTAATTCATGCATTTCTTATGGGTAAGTAGCACCTAATATTTTTTTATTACATTTTTTCTGGTGTTTTAATCTGAATGTTCAGAAGAACTGTTCCCTGACTTCATTTCTTTGGAGGTGAAATTAATTGTATTTAAAAATAGCATGTTACAAGTTACGTTGTTTTAAAAAAATACAGGCCTCTCAACTCCAAACACCAGTTTCCTTTTCTCCACTAATCTGTGACATATTCCCCTCCCTCATGTGAACCCTCCTCTCCAAAAACCTTTTTCCTTGAGGAGTTGGGAGACTATCTGGTAGATATTTTGTGAAGGGAGCTCCTGGAGTGAACAGTGTGGCCCACTTATGCTTTTTCAAAGCCAAACTTCTGGGAAAATTCTCTGGCCAGCAAGATAATTCTAGAATTGATTTTAGTAACATAGCCTGATTTGTATTTCAGTCTCATTGCATGAATTGGTCTCCTCATCCAGTACTGACATCAGAATAAACTAATCAGAAAAGTATATAATCTAATGATGTGCTTTTGGAATATACAATAAATACCTGTAAAAAACAAACTTCTTTAGGAACTGGACCCAAGGGGGTGACCAAAAAGTGAGTAGGTAAAATGACCCAGGCAGAGGGAAACTTAAATGCAGAGGGAGAATTGAGGTAAGTGGGAGGGATTAGTTTGGGAGAAAAACTTTTTTTATTCGTGTGTATTAGATGTAGTTATGGGGCAAATTCTGCTTCTGGATATGTGCAGACTGGAAGCTGTGGGGCTGATCTGTAATATGTTCTTTATTTTGTATGTGACTTGGTAATTGGGATACATACAGTATGGTAGGGGTAGGCAACCTATGGCACACGTGCCAAAGGCTGCACACGGGCTGATTTTCAGTGGCACTCACACTGCCCAGGTCCTGGTCACTGATCCAGGGGGCTCTGCATTTTAATTTAATTTTAAATGAAGCTTCTTAAACATTTTAAATACCTTATTTACTTTACATACAACAATAGTTTAGTTATGTATTATAGACTTAGAGAAGGAGATTTCCTAAAAATGTTAAAATGTATTACAGACACGCAAAACCTTAAATTAGAGCAGTGGTTCTCAAACTTTTGTACTGGTGACCCCTTTCACATAGCAAGCCTTTGAGCGCAACCCCACCTTATAAATGAAAAAAACACTTTTTTTATATATTTAACACCATTATAAATGCTGGAGGCAGAGCAGGGTTTGGGGTGGAGGCTGATAGCTCATGACCCCCCCCAGGGGTCCCAACCCCCCGTTTGAGAACCCCTGAATTAGAGTGAATAAATAAAGACTCAGCACATCGCTTCTGAAAGGTTGTTGACCTCTGCTGTATGGGTATATGTGATTATTGAAATGTTTATGGTATTCAGATGGTGAGTTAGTTGAATAGCAAAGCTGCTAGGAAACTAGCAGGAAGGCAATACAGTGACTCTAGATAAAGCACTTCCCCAGAAGCAAGGGTGGAGGTCATTAAGTGACATTGCTTGAGCAGTGAACTAGGAAGCTACTACTTCCAGGCTCCAGACAAAGTTACAAGACTTGTTTTGCTCAGGCTAGAAGCCAGAACAGTTCAAAAGGGCACTGAACTGTTAAAAGTTATTCTCTAGAGGGGCAGGCAGTTGCCAGGCAGCTGTTTGTTGAGAGAAGACTGACAGAGGCCTGGTCTACACTACGCGTTTAAATCGATTTAAACAGCGTTAAATCGATTTAACGCTGTACCCATCCACACTACAACGCTCTTTATATCGATATAAAGAGCACTTTATATCGATTTCTGTACTCCTCCCAGACGAGAGGAGTAGCACTAAAATCGATATAAACATATCGGATTAGGGTTAGTGTGGACGTAAATCGACGTTATTGGCCTCCGGGCGGTATCCCACAGTGCACCACTGACTGCTCTGGACAGCAGTCTGAACTCGGATGCAGCGGGCAGGTAAACAGAAAAAGCCCCGCGAACTTTTGAATTATATTTCCTGTTTGCCCAGCGTGGAGCTCTCTGATCAGCACGGGTGGCGATGCAGTCCCAAATCCAAAAAGAGCTCCAGCATGGACCGTATGGGAGATACTGGATCTGATCGCTTTATGGGAGACAAATCTGTTTATCAGAGCTCCGTTACAGAAGAGAACGAAATGCCAAAGCGTTTGAAAAAAATCTCCAGGCTACACAGTGCTGCATGACAAGTGTAACGGAAAGCCAAAGAATCAAATGGACGCTCATGGAGGGAGGGAGGGGGTACTGAGGACTCCAGCTATCCCACAGTCCACAGCAGTCTCTGAAAAGTATTTGCATTCTTGGCTGAGCTCCCAATGTCTGTAGGTTCAAACACAGTGTCTGGCGTGGTTCAGGGAATAGCTCCTCAGTTTCTTCCCCCCCATCCACCCACGTGAAAGAAAAGGGAAAGAAATCATTTTCTTGACTTCTTTCAATGTCACCGCTATGTGTACTGAATGCTGCGCTGGTAGAGACGCGATGCTGCAGCAGTGAAGAGCAAGTATCGCTCCTCTCCCCTCCCCGGTGGTAGACGGTGCAATAGGACTGGTAACATGTCCTTCATGAACCCCTGAGTGCTCCAATGCTTTTAACTGAATATGGGGGCGCCTGGGTAAAAACAGGAATGACTCCTGGTCACTCCCAGTAGATAGGTACAGAACGGCTGAGTAACCGTCTTCATCATAGCAACTGGGGGCTGAGCTTCAATCAGCCCCTCCCTTTCCCTGTGTAAAGAAAAGATTCTGTACTGCCTGGACTGTCATAGCCCCGGGAGGCTGCCTCCCCCTCATTTTATCTCACTAACAAGTCTCTGTTTCTTATTCCTGCATTCTTTATAACTTCATGACACAAATGGGGGGGGACACTGCCACGGTAGCCCAGGAAGGTTGGGGGAGGAGGGAAGCAACGGGTGGGGTTGTTGCAGGGCACCCCCTGTGAATACTGACACGGAGCAGCTGTGCTCTGATACACTGGTCCTCTAGTACACTTGCCCCTTATTCTAGGCAGGACTGACTCTATTTTTAGAAACCATAAAGGGAGGGATTGACTCGGGGAGTCATTCCCATTTTGCTTTTGCGCCCCGGCCGATCTCAGCCAGGGGCACTCATGATAGCAGTGGACAGTACAGAGGGGAGGGGGAGAGATAACCAGTCATCTCATTGCCAGTTTACTCCTGGCAGTAGACGGTACAGAACGACTGGTAACGCATCTCTGCTATCATGCAAAAGCAAATGAATGCTGCTGTGTAGCGGCTGGAGTATCGCCCTCTGTCCGCGGCATCCAGTACACATACGGTGCCGGAAAAAAAAAAAGCTGAACGGCTCCATGGTTGCCCGTGCTAGTGGCGTCTGCCAGGGCATCCAGGGAAAAAGGCGGCGAAAGGAATTGTCAGCTGTTGTTTTCCGGAGGAAAGGAATGTGATTGACGACATTTACCCAGAACCACCCGCGACAATGATTCAACCCAGAATTCCAAGGGGCGGGGGAGATGCGGGAACTATGGGATAGCTACAGAATAGCTACCCACAATGCAACGCTTCAGAAATCGACGCTAGCCTCGGACCATGGACGCACAACACCGAATTACTGTGCCTAGTGTGGCCACGTGAAATCGAATTTATAATATCAGTTTTATGAAACCGGTTTTAGCTAATTCGAAATTATCCCGTAGTGTAGACGTGGCCAGAGACAGACATTCTGCATGATGGTCTGAAGAAACAAACATGCCTGGCCCATTAACATAGGGTGGTGAGGATTAGAGTAAAACAGAAGTACACATAGCCCCTTTGCTGTGTTAAAATTCTTTGATTCTTATATTATACTGTGCTCCTGCTAAGATTAAACAATGGTTTGTTCTGGTCACCTGTATTAACCATTGGTCACAAGCTCTCAAAATGAAGACTTGCAAATGCTGAACCCCCTTGGGCCTGCTAAGTTATCATTGTTCATACCCTGGGTACTCTACTTTGGACCTGGCCTAACAGTAGGAGAATCAGAGACTTCCATCCCAGGAGGTGTAAAGGCATGGAGCTTGACACCTGAGGGGTGAACCGAGAGAGACCAGAACAGGCAACAGAGTAACCCCAACACAACTTCCATTGACAGAGTTTGGCTTTGATGCAACATGCTAATCTAAACTATTTAGCTTCACTTTTGTGGTTTTTATATCACCAGATTGTGCTGCTACAGTTTTATTAGATATGGTTTTGGGAGGTAAGGAGTAGATTTTATTACAGCGAAATCCCATTGCAACATCATCATTCATGTGATAGATTTTTATGCAGTGAGCTGGCCAAGCAAATGTATCATTGTGGAAACAATACCCTCCCCCCAACACAAGAGTGCTATAGTAACAATAACAATGCTCTTGTGTAATGCTTTTTATTCATGATCTCAAAGTGCTTTAGCTGAATTAATACACAGAGCACATGTGCTAGGAACATTTATCCCCTCTTCAGAAGAGTGATGCAGTCTTCTAGAATGTACAAATCGCACAAAGTAGTTTGGGATAAATAACTAAGGATGTGATTCCTTCTAACTATTGTTGCTTTCCTCCAACTTTTGTCTTTTTCTTCAATTACATGTTGGATTCTTTTATATAGCTAAGAACATGCTCATTTTTATGTTCTGTAATATTTTTAGGTTCCAGCAAGAAAGATCAAGCTTCAACGGTAAGCTTAATAATAATAAATTTGGGGTAATTAGATGAGGTATGGTAATGAGATACTGAGCCTGTCACCACTGGTTTGAATTCAGACCAGGCTGCTAGCAAGCAAAAGTCACTGCTATATGGTAGCTCTTCAGTAGTTTGTGTTAATTGAATTGGTGGTTGTAGTCCAGTTCCTGATGATCTACTTCCAGATATCTGTAATTGGTCCCCTTGCTGGCTTACTTATCTGACAGGCCAAGGATTTGAATGGAAACAGAGCTATCCTATCCAGCTCGAGTTGGAAGGACCATTGGGTGGTCAGGCTGTCTAAGGAAGCTTCCTGTTCCACTGACCATGCTGCATATTTTGTGTGGCTGTATGGATACCTTCAGTTGACAGTGCACCCTTTGTTGGCATTAATAGATGTATAAACATTTAATAAACAAGATTTCAGTCTGTCTGTAATAAATTATTCCCACACACACACACACACACACTTTTTTTCATTGTCACAGTCTCTTTCACACGGAAGGTCTAACACTTTTGGGTTCCCAGCTACACAAATGCTATATCCTTTATAATTTTCTTTACAATGCCCCTAATATTGAAGAGGCCATCTGAAAGCAGAGTGGCTGTTATCTTTAGTCATGCAGAATAAGTGTATGTTTTTGAATCTTTCTAAGGAAGGTAATCCTGGTTTTGCAGCCTGCCTTTTTTTTTTTTTTTTTTTTTCCTTTTAAATATACTAGGTCCAATTGCCTCCAAAAATTGTGGTTACCCTGTTTTCCAAAGGGTAATCAAATACAAACTGGCCCTTTTTACAGCTGCAATCAGAATCCCTATAATTTTGGATGTCTAATTACTGGATGGACTTATGGCTCGGTGCCCCAGCATTTGGCACTGGATGATTCCAAAGAGAGACAAACAAATTGTTTTGTGGGTACAGTAAAGTACACAGCAGTCTAGAGATGCAATGAAATTCTAGTCTGAAAATCAGGTTTAGGGTTGCCTGCCTCCATCGAGAAATTCAGCACCTATTGCTGTGGGTTAAAGGAGTTTATAAAAAGACGTGCAGTTGCTTTTAAAATTAAAAGTTTATTTTATTCTTTATAACCAGAGGGCTATGGTAACCTTGCACTCAGAGACCTGTGATTTATTTTTATTAGGGGCACATTTCTAAAATAATTCTTGACACTTTCTTGAGGCCCACAGGAAAAGGGCGTGTATTTGAGACTGACAACCTTAATCAATTTCCTTTTAAAATCTATCAGGTTTCCAGTCTGTCCATATTGCTTTGCTTCTGGTTAGTTCCCTACTAGATAAAATGTAAAAGTATTTGGGATGTCTCCTGTAGAGCTATTAACTCGTACTTTTTAATGTTGGTGCTGTTTGCTTCTTGCACCAATGATCAGACTGCGGAGAAAAGTCATTGCTGCTTCACTTACAAGTAGTGTGTCTCATTGTGTATCTCTTGCCACCTGTACACATTTCACTAGGAAAATGAGGTTCCTGATGTGGTTGGAGATAACATAAAGAGAGTGCAATTATTGATGGATTTGTTTTTCATAACCATAGTTACTAATCTTCAGCTTCTTTCATTTTTGTAGAATCACTACTTACTGTATATGTCAATTAGAGTAATTTAACTGTGGCGAGCCAAAAATAGACGTGAAGGCTTTTTACATATATATATAAATATTTTTAAATATTTTACAGAAAGCTGTAGAAGAACCACTTAATGGTAGGTGGTAATCAAAATCTTATGTTTTTACTTAAGGGATTATACAAAGCCTTTTAGAGATGGGTCACAGTTTTGCCTAGCACTGAGTGCTATTGCTTTGAGTAAAATGTCTCAAATTATCCAGCTCCCTGAGCCACTAAGAGTTTGATGTATCACTGTTGTGTGATGCCTGCAACTCTGGGCGTAAGGGAGTGTTGTGTACTGTCTACACCTGCTAGCCATTGATTGCTGACTGCTTTAGAACAAAAGTAGCATCATAATTGGAACAGTATCCCTGTCTGCTTTGCAAAAAGGCCACCTCTTACTGAGGAAAAGGGATGTTCCTCCAGGAAGTCTGTTTTTGAGCCAGTATTCTTTATGAGGTGCATTTACGTAGGACAAGGGACTTTCACAGTGGGGTAAGGCAAAATCTCACTCCTCTTCTCTGTGATCTCTTGGGTTTGGGAAGACCCATGGTGGTGGGGTAAAATGATATGGGAAAGAAACACTGCTAATGCCTGGTGTGGGGGATTTTTACAGTGGAAGAAGGGTGGCCCTGAAACCTGTCTTCCTTAGGCTTTTCAGAAATTCATTAATTGGCATACTGGGAAGTAGTGACGTCTCAACACCTATTTTAAAACTAATCAATACTAATCATGTAACATTTCTAATTATTTGCTTGGCTAATTACTAATCCTCTGCTTGACTTTTAAAGATGCAAAAGGAGTGATGTTAGAATGATGGTGAGTCGAATGTTACCTGCCGCTGCAGATTTTGATCAGTTAATTAACATTTACTGTGGGATTTTAAAATTAAAAATCACTTATACCGAGGATGCTGCTAATATATGATACAGCATAGGATATGGATCGCATGAAAGGTGCAATCTTTTAAGTTCTGTTGCATTGTACTGGAATGTTATAGGTGACCTGAAAACACATGCGTTTGTATCCTTTTTTTTTTTTTTACTGCTTTATGATATATGGTATAAAGAAGGATTGTGAAGGGTGTGTAGGATTGTTTAAATATTGGACTATTTCTGCTATATTTTATCTTGGAAATAGCAGAAATGTCAAGTATTACCATCTTTGTTTAGCTGAAGTCTCCTTTGTAACAATCAGAGATGCAAACTGCAACCTCTCTTAGCTCTTACCAGAAGGGCTAGAGGTATCGAATCATGAACAAAAGAGAGCTCCCTTGCCCTCCCACCAGTTGTTAGGTGTGTGAATTAAATAGGTGTTAACAAAAAACACTTTCCCTTTCAGTTGATCAAATATCACTTTGTGATGTCATAAGCTTCCTAATACTCCTATCATCTATAGAGTCTACCAGTAAAAAGAGGGTAAACAAGAGCTGAATTTATAATGTACAAAACAAGCAAACTTTTTACGTTTTTTCCCCCCTGGTTGTGAGGGAAAGGGTGTGTATAGACCTTTAAGTCTCCTTTATGGACTGTAATGGGCCAAAAAGAGGGGAGACACTCAATGATTTTCCTCTCTTTTGCTGATTATAGTTAAAGGGACATTGCCAAGTAGTGTGGGCCCAACTTTTAGACTTTGAAGGTTTTTCTTTTTAAAAACAGAGTATTTTTTCAAGAGTATAAAAAGTGAAATGAAAAACTACATTTGATTTTAAGCATTCTCCTGTTTTGTTGGAAACCCAAACAATCACTTTTTAACAGGAGATTTAGATCCAGAAAGGTGACTATGGACTATCCAAACAGAATGATGTTCAAGAAGTTAAATAAAAAATTATTAAATGTCATTTTTATATCTCTAGCAATTGTAATAATCAAATATGGGATTAGTAGTACAAAGAATATCATGTATTAATTTGACTGTCATTTAAGGTTGTGTTACATTTTCAGGTGTAATTTGTTCTCAGGCTTGAACATGCATATTATTCCTCCACTTAGAAATTATTTTATTTTTTTATCTGACACTTGGTACAAAAACTTAATAGTATTTGGGGGTAATGCTGTTGGTTAAGTAGCATTTTTATTTGTCAAATTAAAAAAAATTGCCTTTTGACCAATTAAATTTTAAGGTTTTTTTTAAAAAAAAAAATTATCATGGTGCATTTAATTTTCTGTTTACTGATGTATTTATTTGAAAAACTAGCTTAACTTAAAAACTAAGCTAGTCTGGTGACCATATATTTTATCTGCTTTGACTGGTATTGCTACAGTTTTCCCAATACATTAGTTGCACACTGATATCTTACTGACTATACACTGGTGAATCTAGCACTTTACCCAGTGTGATCATGGTAGCAATTTGAGAATGTTTGCTGAAGCTGTGTTACCATATGAACTTGTAGAGTGACAAAATTGCTTTAATACAGGTAATAGCTTTTTTTGTTTTAGTTTTATGAGGTACACGTTTTAGCAAAGAAGTGTTGAGCTAAGGCAACCACCAAACATTTTAAGAAAGAAATGCATACCCCTGCTAGAGGAAGATCTCCACAATTTAGTAGTGTCCTGAGTATGTATGCTCAGACATTCTATAGTGTCTCTGCACTGTTTGACTTCATCAAGTAGAGAATTCCCTTGGCTTTGTGGGTTTGTCACCTGTTTAAGTTATTGTTTTAATGGTCCATGTTCTTATCTTACATGTAGACTACCTATTTTTCTCCTTGTATTCCTTCTTCGTGCTAGTGTGTTATATTTCCTGCTCTCGCATACCACCCACATAAGTACTAGGAGACACTATTTCTACTTTCGCTGCCCCTGGAGACTTAGAAGGCCAGTTCAAAGAACCTGCCAGACCCTGAGTCTAGACAGAACTCTACATTATTAGATGGAGGTGGTTTCAACCAATTTTATCTTTGTGCAGAGCACAAATGGAACTAGAGACAGCCAGTAAGATGATTGTCTGATGCTAGTTTTTTGATACTTATAAGCTGGAATATTAAATTAAGTACAATATACTGCTGAATTTCTGTAACTCATGGCTAAGCTGTTGTGATTCATCCAAGTACACATAAGGACTGCTTTCTAAACCAGTAGGAATGCATCTGCTCATATGAGACAATGAATAACTTTACCAGCATCCCTGAAAGTGATAAAATATGTTAGTTGTTTGGTATAACTGAAATAAAGACTGGGGAGGGGGGGAAGGCTCTTTCATAGGAAGTATCTGTGCTCCTGCTTTGGAAAGCAACACTTTCTTTTCCCTCAGCAGTGATCTAACACAAGCAGACCATTATACTGTGTGAAGTTCTGTCATCTACATTTTTTTTAAATGTCAATAAAGTCAGACAGCAAAATGGCGTCAGTGCAACAAGCTTTCACTTCTGAAGGCGAATTCTGCATTGACAGACAATTTTAAATGAATTGTTCAATGTTTTCCTGGGCCCTGTTTATACAAATCAAAATTCTTCACTCCATATCTGGGTGAAGACTTTTAAAAACACATAGGTTAGTTAGGCACCTGCTATCTGTACCTTTAAAAAATCACCTCCTAGAGTAACAGGGATTTTACGGTCAAAACTGAGATACGATGCCAAGCTGTGCTGAGAAATTATACCCCAGTTGTTTTTACTATACGTGGCTCAAGCCAATACTAGCCACTCTTGCTTTTATGAGTGAATTTGTCTACATTTTAGAAAAATTGTAAAGTTTGAATTTAATTAGGCAGCACAAAGTGTAGGTGATTGTGGGTGATGTTAATCAAAACACTCTTGAATAATAGTTTTGTTTTGTAATTTTCCAGCATAACTAACTGGCGAGAGTGACAGAATCTGCTATAGAGGTGGTGATATGTGAAAAGAAATACATTTGTTTATACACCGTGGCCTTTGATGATGCACTAGTGAAAGAGAAGAAAATCAGGAACTTGGCTGTTTTGCACGTTTGGAAAAAAAAATGCTAAAATGATTTACATGTAATTTTATAGTTACAGCAGCGGTAGTTCCATTCAAGAGAGAGAGTTGTTTTTTTCCCCTGGAGTCTGTGTTAAAACTGGGCCAGGTCAGTGACCAAATGATACTAGCACTATGCTCCTGGAACAGACCTTTGTGATAATTTAAACAAATTGGTATTGCATGTTTCTCTCCTTCTCACCCTCTCTCCCTTCAAATATTAACAAAAATCCACTGTCGCTACTATGAAGTTAAATATGCTAAAGGTTGTAATTACATTTAGATTAGTGGGGTTTTGTGTGTGCACAGGCAAGATATGTTCATGCTTATATGGTATGAATAGAAAGTGGATGTTTGTACAAATGTTACTCTTTTCACTTTCAATGTATGTATTATTGAAAACAATGGCACTTGCCACACTGAAAAAAACTGCTTAAACAAAGCCTTGCCTTTTTTAATGATTACCCAAGTTCCCCCTACTCCCGCATACTATAATAGTCTCCTTGTATATATAGTAGTTGTATGGTGTGCTTCGATTACTGATATTTTAATCTGATGTTTTTTGTGCCTCTTGTTGTAGTCTTGATTAAATATTACTCACCCCGAGTCAAATTCAGCACTGCAGTTGTTGGGCACAATACCCATTGATTTCATTGTTGAAGGTACCCTTAATGTTCATATGATATAGTCTGTAGTACTGAAACCAGTCTCAGGCTTTCTTCTTTGCAGACTGAACCTCTTGATGCTTTCAGAAAACAGAATCATCAAAGTTAGCAGCAAATCTGCATTTTAAATCTGCCTCGTTATTACCAAGAATATATGCATAAAAAATGAGCTGTTACTTCATGGGATCCTGCTACTGACTTTGTGATATTGTCATTATATCATAAACAGAAGACTCTTTCAAACAGGGAATAAGTAAATTCAGCTTCTGAGCGTATAAGTTTTACATGTAAAAATGTATTAAAACCTATTTAGAATCATTTCTTCATGTCTTATGTAGTCTGTGAGGCCTTGCTGACAGCTATACTTTGAGGGTTCACCCACTGTAACTAGTAGGAAAGCAGTGTTCTATAGTTGTGACTATAGAGAGCCAGGGCATACTGCAGTTTGATATAGAGACCATGGAATTAACTTGGAGGGTAGGAGGAGGGAAGACAGACTGATCCTACACTCACGTGCATAGGCCCCATGTGAGGACTGTAGGATTGAGCACCTCAGCTAACCCACTACACCCTTACAGAAGTCAGTGGGATATTCTCATGTGTAAATGTTAGGGAGTATAAGTTTGTATTTGCTTTGTAAGGATCTAATCCATATTGCCTTAATTTTTTAAAGGTGTGTGGTTTGGGAATGTGGTGTAGCATCAGGGTATTCATAGAGAGTTGAAATCTATATATATTAGTCCTTTGGTTAAGCCTCCCCCATTAATCAAAATAGTCCAAGTAAGATAGTATGGATCATTAATAAGAGGCAATCCAGGGACTTCCCTAACATTTATGCATGGGACTCCTCATCTATACCCCTCTAGTTACTGATATCCTCTAGTAGTTAATAGCAGCTCCACGAAGTAGCAGGCTTTGAAATTCTGTTTTGCCTTACTCTTAATATAGCTTTATAATCAACTGTAAGCAAACTGGAATTTAGCAGCCACTGTTGTGGTGAAGTCAAATTCCTTCAATAAAATATTACCAAAAAAATTCAGTACCCAGTACTTGTCTATTAATCATACTGCTATATGCGAAGGCTCTGCTTTGGATTACTTTTGGGAGCCAGTTAAAAGTGGGTTAGTTAATTTCTTAAAGTCACTTCACGCTACCTTCCCTCCAGTAAAAACCAAAGTTGTTTAAATGACTGATTCCTCTGTGTGTGTGTGTGTGTATATATATAAACCATATTCTCATGATTTGGCATTTTGGATATCTGCAATCTTTACCCAAGTGGTGTTATTTATGAACATAACTTTGTAAATATTGCATTATTATACTTAAAATAAAACCATGTTAAGCTGTTTGAGAGTCTTTATTCTTTCCACAAATGACTACTGGTGTAACTGCTCTTTAAAGGCATAATTTCAGGGATTATTAGCCACTGTGATGGAAAAGCAGGCCATGTAAATTGTGAAAAACACTGTTGAATTAAGTAATTCCAATATACCCTAACCAAACCTATTTTGTATTGAAATCATCATAACTGGAAAATTAGTAGCACTTTTATTTTTAACAAATACTAATGTCTGAGCATTTAATACCACAGTCTCGTGTCCTTAAACAGGGCAAAATATTTAGCAAGAAAGTCTTAAGCCATTCCCAGGTAAGCAATTTAATTATCTTGTAGCTACACAGACTTTCACTGCAGAATTAGTGTAAACTGGCCTGACCTCTGCACTGCTGGGAACTCAGTGGCAAAGCTTTGAGGATCTGAAAGTACCTGGTGCTGAGTGCTCACAGCTGTCATTAAAGTCATACTGTGCTGCATACAATATTGAAATTGAGAGGTGAGCGCAATCATTCAGACATTATTGGGTCTCTCCCTCATCATCCTGATTAGAGCCAAAGGTACGCATTTCTCAAAACAGTCACAGGAGCCCACACTGAGGTTATTCAATTAGGGCAAACTGCAAAGAATGAGACAGAGTTCGCAAAGCTGCTTCCACAATACCTTACCTTACTGGTTACACAGAAGCCAAACCCCAGTTTCTTTAAAAGCAACCCAGCCTTTGGATTCCCTCCCAGTCAGTCAAGTAAATAAGACTTCACAGTCTTCATAAACTAGACTGAAGCTCTTCTCTCACCAGAGAAACAGCCCAGTGGTATGGAAAGTAGCAGTCATTTAACAGCATCCAGCAACAGGAAGATGATAGCTCATACCTGTATACAGCGAAAATTTTAGGTCGTAAATTGTAACTGAAATGTATCCAGGACAGAAAGCTCTTAGCTGAATTTTCTGAGGCTTTAACATGCTGGCAGTCAGCTCTGAGGACTTTAATACTAGTTTCATTCCATTTTTAAACCTTTGCTGTCATTACTCAAACATCTTTTCTCAAGCTTTCCTGGCTATTTCAAATTTCTCTCTTGAGCCCTCCTCTCCTCCGTGTTCCTTACTTGCTTCAATCCAAACTGCCTATTTTTCCTTGCAGCTTTCCTCTGAAGCATCCTAAACCAAGGATACCAGCCTAGATAAACAATTGGTTTATGCTGACATGGCAGTGTTGATATCTGAGAGGAAGGAAGGTTGTCTACTGTCATTAAAGGATTGAATGAAGTGGGATTTAGGAGAGCTGGATTCAGTTACCCCATCTGCCATGTGATTCATGTGCTGTCTGGGGTAATCTTTCTGATGAGATTCTTCATCTCCAGGGTGGGTAACAACCCTTCCCCACCTCACAGGATATCTGAGAGGATAAAATTGGAATTTGTGAAGTGTTACATTCCATGGGCATGAAGGCCATATTGTACAACAGGAACTTCGTCTTGGTTCATGTACTGTTCCACCTGCTCGCTGAATTCTATAAGCCAAGGTTAGTGCTGGACTAGGCAAATTTAGTACTTTCAGAAATGGCTGTATCTATTCTCATTTGAGTGGTTCCAGGGGATCAGTGTAATGGTCTAATCTGGAAGGTCTCATTTCCCCTTTAGGTATCTTCTAGAAGGCGGTAGTAAAACCCCCACTAAATCCCACGGCAGGTTTTGAGTTCATGTCTTTGCCTGTTTTCTTAGCTGCACTTCTTCCTTTTCTTTTTTTTTTTTTTACTTTCAGTGGTTGTCCAGAAACATGAAAGAACAGAGGCAATATTTTCCAGACTGTTATATATGGTCAGTTTAATTGATCTCAGTTTAGCATGAACAAAATCTCAAGGCTAAATTCACTCTTCAGTTACATGCTTTTGACCCCCTTTGAAGGCATTGGGAGTTACATATACAGAACCAATGGCACAATTTGGCCTTTACTGAAGGCTGCTTTTACTGTATAGGGAAACTCATTTTTCTTTCTGTTGGTTGCTGGTTAAATTTACTCAAGACCAAAGCAGCAGCAGAAGTACACGCTGGTAATTCATCATGTCCCCATACAAAAATCAGCTGTTCAAAGAGACCTATTAAGGTGTTTCCTTTATCTCGTCAGGATGTCAGTACAAGGTTGAGCAGGCGCTGAATCAAAACTAAAGATGCTGTTTGTCCTCCATGATTTCTTGAGCTGTGCAGAAAGGAGAGAATTCAGCCATTTAAAAGATGATCCAAGCTACATGGTGAATTCCTTTCAGAACCTGCAAACTTTTACTCCCAGGTTTATACATCTACCTCTGTGGGTTAATGAGAATATAAAAATGGGTAAAGGAAGATTTTATCTGCCATGAATGGCAAATGAGGGTATAATCACATTTGGCTCAAGTCTGGCCTTGGCTATGCACACACAGCTCCGGCTGTAGTCAATGGAAGCAGAACCCTTCTTGTTTGAGGATGGAGTTTGATGGATTTGTTTGCCAAAGGGTCAATTAAATCCTTCCAAAATATGATGAATTTAAGCATTAAAGTAGACGTAGCAATAAATACAAATGCTGTGTCAGTAACCTGGGCGGTGGGTGAACACCCGTCTTTGGGGAGGCTATCCCACCGGCCTTGTCTGTTCTGCGTGAGGCCATGCCCATCAGAGCCCTGAGCCTGCCCCACTCCCACAACCAGAGGAACTCCCCAGGCTGGCCCAAACCGCCCTGGCTGCTGGCAGGACTGAGTTCCAGCTGAGACCCCGCCAGCTTCAGGGGAGAGGGGCAGTGGGTTGGGAAATGGGTGGGACCATAGCTTGGCCTTTGATACCCGCTGACCATAGTCAGTGTAACAATGAAACACCTTAGAGGCTTTCTTCAGGCTAGAACAAGTTATTGGTAGTAATAAAATGGAAAGTTTGCATCAAATGCTTTCAGGTTTCACAGCAGCAATAAGAACCTTAGTGTTGTCCTAAAAATGTATCTTGGAATTTGATGCAAGGCCAGAGATTTCACAGGCATTTTTTTTGAATGATCTTGAAACAACTGAGCAGGATAAGACCTAGAACTATATTTGAATATAGCTGTTATCCACAGCCTCTGTTTCCCTTCCTTCCCACCAGTTCCCAAAGCTGGGAATAGTTGGGTATGGAGTGAATTAGTTGGTGGTGTAGTTACAACAAGATTACTAAAGGGAATAGAGTAGCTGTGGAGCGATTCCACTCAGCCGTCCTTGTTTTTAACAACAGCTTGGCCCATCAATAGGTGTTAGGTGACTAAACCCTGATGAGGATCTGGACCAGAGTGATTTAGGTGCATTTGCAATTTTTACCCAAAATAGTCATGTTTGTGGCCAGTGAGACAGCTCCAGTGACCTGTGCTCCTCCTTTCCCTGTATTGCCACACTGCTGTCTCCCCGCGATCTGGCATCAGCCATCTACATGCAACTTAAACTCTCATGACCAAAGTCACCTACAAGCATTTCCTGGCCCTTGTTCTCTTCACTAGTCTAATTGCCCAATCTACTTACTCTTCTCCCCATAGCAGACCACTTCCTCCACCTTAAACTACCTAGATTCTGTGTTGTCCTGGTTCTACACAATCTCTAATGTTCCTAGCAGACAGAGTATAGTAAGAAAAAATGGCGTGGTAATTGGCAGAAAGGGAATAAACAGCGTACCCTGAGTTCTGAGCTACTAATCTAATCTTGGTACAACAGTGAAAGGCTGGTACACTACATTAAGCAGTAAACAGCTTTTAGTAACACACTGAGTGGGAAAGAAACTAACCATAGCAACAGTAAGCAAATTTTGGTTGAAGAAATATTATGGGCCATCATTGTGCCCATCACAGTACCGAACAGAGGGGAGAATGGTCCCTACCCTGAAGGTGCTTCCTGTCTACCCTAACGAGGAGCATTTGTGATGCAGTTAAATGTTATCACATGTGTATGAGATAACGACTGCTGAACGACCTCCAGGAATTAATAGTGCAAGTGAAAAAGGCAGGAGGAAAGTTGTAAAGAAGAAAAAATTAGGTCAATCAACTCACTGTAATAAGAAAGTTTGAGACAAAAGAGACCTCTCTGCTATTTACCTGAAATAATAAGACACTTTTCCAACCTTGCATACTTGAGTCAATTAATCAAAGACTAAATTCTGCTCTTGGTTCTGTTGGTCTCTATCCAGAGTAAATCCATTGAAACTTATGAATGATGTGACAAGCTATTCACCAGTGTAACAGCAGAATCTGGCCCCAGGAGTGTAACGAAGAGAATACATTGGACTAAAAACAGAATCTCACAGTGTTTTGCTGGAAAGCCCAAAAAAAGAGTTATGGAAACTGAAATTGTCGTAGACTGCATATTTTCTGGGTAAAGATGGATTTTCCATGTGCTTTGGAGACAGCTGTTAAGGGGTGACATATTTCACCATTAGGGGACCATGGGCCTGATTCACCACTTTATCATTCCAGTTTTACACTGGTATAACTCCATCTATTTCACTGAAGATACATCAGCATAAAACAGTGGTGATGCAAGCCCCTTAATTACAGTGAGAAAAACCTTAATCTTAGTTTACATTAAAGCTTTGTACTTGAGAACCACAATTTCACCGTAAGATGATCATTCTTACCCTTTAGAAGAGTCTATCCCTTCCAACTACAGACTAGGCGTGGGCTTTTTGGAAACACCTATGTGATTTAAGAGGACAAATCTCATTCGCTTTGTGGAACTAGTGCTCCTAAATCACTTTAGTAGAGCAATATACTGAGGGTGAAAGTCAGCCCTATGCAGAGGGTAAACACAAGGTCTGGGCATCAGTTGAATCCCACTGTAGTCCTATACTGAGGATTTGAGTGGTAAATAAACCTATGCACAGAGGTGAATTACACCCCAAAATTGCAAGATAGGAAAGTTGAATAATAGTCAGATAATAGCAGAGCTGGGAGCCTTTCACTAAGATGTTGCCTGATCCCAAGAAGAATTTTTGATATTTTGTTCTAGAAGTTATTGCTCTTTAATGATGAACTACAGAAGCAGGGACGTGTTCCCAATGTTACTAAATATTTACTTACTTTCTTCTGTGCCAATTAATCGCTGGCTGGATTTTTATGCCACAGATGTATATGGCACGCAGTTATGAGCATTTCTTTAACTGTTCATTATAAGAACAGATAGTTTGCTGTACACAAGTGGTGAATCAGAGTTTGATTCTGATCTCATGCTAGTAAAAGTCAACTGACGAGAAGAGCAATTCTGCTGAAGTGAGAGGAGAATTAGAGCTCGTTTACTTGAACATTGAGTTTTGAGGCAGACTGGGGTGTGACTTCACCCCGTACTATCACCTCTGCACGCCAACTGTCCTCGTTGACCTTGCTGATGTTCACTAACTTCATTGGAGCGTTTTGTTCTAGTCCTTTTTTAAATGGGATTAGATCAAAGCACATTATGAACTAAATGCCCACGTGGACAAGCTCTCAGTTTGTTGGCCCAGCTTTTCAAAGGCACCTAAAGACACAGATTAGTGTGATTTTCAAAAGCATCCAGGGCATTTTTGGTGCCTAAATACTTTTAAAAATCTGGCCTATTAATTCTTGCCTCTGGTGTTTTAGAGGTAAATCTTCTAATGTGGCACTACAGAAGTCTCTTAAAAATACAGGACCAGACTCACCAGTGTACGCTGGCTATTTTGTAATGCTTCAGTGGCCAAAAGCACTAATAAAACTGGCTTATCCAGCTAGTTAAAATGGGCAAAGGCTGCGTTATATCACTGAAGCAGCACAAAATAGCTGGAACGTACCAATGAATCTGGTCCCCAATCTTATCATGTCTTCCATAAACACTACAATGGGCTCTCTAGAAATTCACTAAAACCCATTCTCCTAAAGTAGTACGGTAGTGGCCAGCGTAAAATAAGGTAGGAGCACAGGAAATGTGTACCTTTTCCATGGCAACAAGGACAGCCTGCATACCTCACGGCACCGTGATAATTTTCATGTGCACTCACTGCACTTTATGGTAACTACCATCATCCCTAGAAATGTAGCTTTATTAGATTTTCAAAATTCACCAAAGATACATTTAAAAGAAAACTTAACTCTTTGAAATTTATTTCCACTACATCATGCTGATCATGAGGAGCTGTTCGAAGGGATTACTGGAAAAGACCTGGAACAACATCTGGTTGGAGTCAGTCTCAAGAATCATAGAAGCTAGAGATGCAAAAGACCTATTAAAGATATCCAGTCCATATCCCTGATAGTCTCCAAGGGAAGTGGTAGAAACCCGATCACTTCAGACATTTTGAAGGATACTGGAAAATACATTGTAGGAACATTGCTAGACTATGTCATAGCCTAATACCTCTCTCTGTCAGGAAGCCTTCTTGCTGTTTAGTCTACATTTTCCCTTTCTTAATTTTCCTCCATTATTCCTACTCGTACCCTCGCACACCGCCCTAAATAACTCCTCTATAGCCTTGGTTTTATAGTCTTCAGCTACCTATATGCTGAGTGTTCTGATGTTCCCCACTGGCACTTTTCCACTACTCATTATTTAGCCAAGCTGGGAAGTACAGCTTCTGAAATATTGATTAATGCATCTCAAATTATTACAGCGTGCACAATCATCATGAATTTCAGTGCTTTTGATTTAATCACATCCATTTCCCTTCCAGTAACATTTGTAGCAGGTGCATGAATAGCCTTAAGAAATCTGCAAAGACACTGTCTATACAAATGCAAACATTGTTTGTATTAGGCATTTCAGCATCCATGAGCGTTTTTGGAATACAATAAGCACACTGGTAGGACAAAGAAGCAACAAATAAAGAATACGTACAGAAATGTTCTTCAATCCAAGTGTCCAAAAGATAAAAGTCAGTATGTGGGAAAGGTTTAGCAGTTTTTAATGAGTAAATTGGCCTGGGCCAATTGACATATATAGGCAGGGGCGGCTCCAGGCCCCAGCACACCAAGTACATGCTTGGGGCGGCAAGCCGCGGGGGCGCTGTACCGGTCACTGCAAGGACGGGAAGGAGGCTACCTTCGGCAGCTTGCCTGTGGAGAGTCTGCTGGTCCCGCGGCTTCGGCGGACCTCCCGCAGACCAGCCGCAGCAGCGGACCCTCCGCAGGCAAGCCGCCGAAGGCAGCCTGCCTGCAGTGCTTGGGGCGGCAAAATGCCTAGAGCCGCCCCTGTATATAGGATTCCTTCTGAGTCATTGTCTTCAAGTACATATATTTTAAATCAGAAGAATTGAGTTAATGAAAGTGAAAAGGCAGCATGGGAAGCCTTGGAAGAGTGACCAACTTTTTTAAAAAAGAAATCTTTAGCCATGATAGAGAGCCCAGGGACAGAAAAAGAGCCGTGCAGGGGCATACCATAGGAGATGGAACACATGCAAAGATCTGCATAGCACAAATGGAAAAGTGTCTGCTTAATGGGTACATAAGCACAAACAAATAGGTAAGAGAGCAAAGATAAGAAGATCTCCTTGAACATGAGGAGCTAAAGTGACAATGGAAAATAGGACAGATGGTCCTGTATGATGTTCATTTCCTCTAAATAGGTGTTTTCTCTGGTTCTGAAGAGTTAGGGTCTGATCGCGTGAGGTGCTGCACATCTCCTGGGGCTTGTCCAGCATCTTCATCTCCCTCAACTAGGCCTCAATAGACTAATGTACTTAAATATGCACCTAACTTCAGGCATGGGAATAGTTTAATTGACTTCATTGGGATTATCACATTTTTAAAGTTAAGCATGAAGGGCTTTGATAGAACCAGAGTGCTCAGCACATTGCAGGACTGAGTCCTAGAACTGCACTGGATGAACAAATTGTCGCCTGTAATTACACAACCATCTGCAAAGAGAAATCACAAATTTACAGATGAAAACCAAGCATCAAAGATTTAGTGCAAGATGTTAATACAAACACTGGAATAGTAAAGTAAAATTGATGAACTTACATGGCTTTGTATACTTCTTCAGAACAACATATGATATTAGCATCAGCAGCAGCATCATACTAGGTATGATAAAAACCCGTAGGTATGGACTTGACATTTCAGAATTTGCTGTGATAGAAAACATTATTTTACTAAAGCATTCTTTTAAGACAGCAAAATTTCTTTTCTTTTCTTTTCGTTTCGTTTTTTTTTTTTTTTTTTTTTTTAAGAAAAACATCTCTTGCAAATATAGAAGAGAAGTACATGCAGACAAGCGGGACATTTATATAGAGCAATCAAATTATTGCTGTATTTACTTTAACCAAACTATAAATTGAATTTATGAATTTAAGTGTTCCTTATTTTTCCACGTAACTTCTGATTAACAAGTGCTGAGCATCTATGCTCCATTCCATAAAGCTGAGCCACTTTTACCTCTAATCAATCAACATTTCAGCAACTATATAAGCTCCAAATAAGAACTGTCCTTGCACTTCTCTTTTTGTTTTATTGAAATCTCCCAAGGTAAAAAAATCTTCAGCTCATTAGGGAGATCGGTGCTCACAGCCATGACTCCAGTCCCTCAAACCTTCATGTATTCAAGTAACTTTACACATTGAACTCAATGATATTATTCACATGTGTAGAGTTACTCACATGCACATGTGCTTGCAGAATTGAGGCCCATATCAATTCATATTTTCTCCAAAGAAGAAGTTAACCTCTAGAGGACTGTTCTGCAATTTCACCTAACATTTCAAAAAAGACACCAGTGCTGAGTGGGAAATGAGTTCTCCATGGCATATGCTGCTATAGAGCAGTATGAAACATTAATGTATAACTCTTTCCCTTTGCAATGTCTATTTTGGGGAAGATTTTACAAGGCACAAGGTGCAGGTAGGCACCCAGCTCCCATTGACTTTCAAAATCTCCCCTAACATGGTATGTTCTTGGGGCAGAGTCCTGTCTGGCTCTATGTCTATACAATACCGATTACACTGAATTAAGAATAAATAATAATAAGTAATAATCTTTCTGTATCTGAGCTGTTCTGCACTGTGTACTGCTCCATATTCTCAGTCACAATTCCCAACAGAAAAGACCCAATGGTGGTCTGAACTAGCCTTTAAAACAAGGTACTGAAGCCAAAATATCAAAATGTTCAGTTTGTTTTATATCATATTTTTTATCTTACACCCATATTTTCTATTGGACACAGGTGACCATAGTGAGTAGATTGTACCACCTAAGAAGGTCGTAATGCACAGTACACATTTATCTTTACCAGACTGAGTCAGGGTGAGGCTTTTCAGTTATTTGTTACAAGGCAGAGCACCATAATGTGGAAATATCTTTAAATACGTGGGCCTCGGTGTTATCACTCCATCTCTGTGAGCTCTCTCAACAAGTGTCAACTTCAGCACACTCAGAGGAAACAAAAATAAAGGGCTTATTTCACTGGGTACAAATTAATGCTAATACATGTTTCCTAACACAAACACATATGAACATCTTGAATGGCTAGTGCTACTAAACAACTTGAAAATGCTCAGTACCCATTTACCTTTCTCAGACTGGGTCAGGGTGAGGTTTTTCACAACAGGCATTTTCAGTGCAGAGTGATTCACTTGGCAGGAAAACTGAGCAAATTCATTCCAGTCATGTTTGGAAACAACAAGGTTACTTATATAGGAATAAGACCCATTGCTATTGTGGAACAGAGAGTCATTCCTTGTTGAGTTAGTGAGCAACTGGCTGCCCTTACTCCAGGAGAGCTGGATGTCCCCAGGATAGAAGTCCCAAGCACTGCAAGTTAACCTGGTCTCATTGTCAATGGGTGAAGAAGAGGCCAACGAAACCTCAACCACTGGAAGAGCTGAAAAAGAGGGAAGAAAGCTAGTCACTGCTCACTGTAACTCTTTACCCACAAAATGCCCCATAGGTGAAATTGGGACATTGCAGGATAGCCCAGGGCTGGGTCACATAAATCAGGAGGTCCCCGTGAAGCCATTCAGCTGGGGTTCCAGTGGCATGGCTCAAGAGTCAGAGCGCTGTCACCTCTTCCTCAACAGCCCTGAACTGCTCTGCCCATACCAGCAAAAGCGGCTCAGTCCCAGGGTGGGTGTGGGGGAAATAGGTCATGTGCACAGAACTGGTGTCTGTGTTTATGGGGAGCACCAGGGAACGAGGTGTTACCTGTTAAAGAGAAGCTGAGGGAGACTTTGATGCATCCCAACAAGGACTACGATAAACAAGAAGCCATACCAGTAACCATACTGGCTCAGATTGTCACTACAGAGCCTAGTCATCACAAAGTAGCCCACACTCTACAGCAGTGAACGTCACACAAGCATTTCAACCTGTCCTTTCACCCACATATCAGAGCACTGTAGCGTTTAGGATATTTGGAACATAGGGAACTCCCAGCTCACCTGACACTGTGAGGGAAATGTTAGACTGGCTTTGCGTTCTCACAGGAGGGGGAAGTGTCTTGTCCAAGGTGCAGCTGTAAACACCAGAATCTTTGACAGAGACTCTCTCCATAACAACATAAAACCCTTTTGTTGGCTTATCGTATTCTAGGTTTATACGCTCTGTGCAATTTCTGCTCCAAATGGTGAAATTTCCAAGCTGTGTGTAACACAGCTCAGCAGAGCTGCCATGTCTTCTCAGAGTTATAGCGAACCCATCCATTTCTTCGATGTTCTGCACACAGACTGCTTTCACCGTTTCACCCTGTAACGCCGAGACCATCTTTGAACTCAGTGCAATGGATGCGGTTTGGATCATTGGCTCTAAATGGGAAAGGAAAACGGAGCAGATGAGTTACACGATTGTTGTTTGCTATTATCATCATCACTGTTATTCATTATTTGTATCGCACTAGCCCCTAGAGCAGAATGGACAAACTTTTTGGCCCGAGGGCACATCTAGATATGAAAATTGTATGGTGGGCCACAAATGCTTACAAAATAGGGGGCTGGGGTGCGGGAGGGGGTGAGGGCTCCATCTGGGGGTAGGGGCTGTGGGGTAGGGCCAAAAAAGAGGAGTTCAGGGTGCAGGAGGGTGCTCCAGGTTGTGGTGTGATGGGGGCGGGGATGAGGGGTTGGGGGTGCATGAGGGAGCTCCAGGCTGTGACCAAGGAGTTCAGAGGGTGGGAGGGGGATCAGAGCTTGGGCAGGAGGTTGGGCTGTAGGAGGCAGTCAAGGGTGCCAGCTCCGGGTGGTGCTTACCTCAAGCAGCTCTCAGAAGCAGAGGCATGTCCCCCCTCTGGCTTCTATGCAGAGGAGCAGCCATGTGGCTCTGTGCACTGCCCCATCCACAGGCGCCATGGTTCCAGGCCAATGGGAGCTGCAGGGGTGGCGTTTGGGGCAGGGGCAGTGTGTGGAGCCCCCTGGCTACCCCATGCATAGGAGCCAGAGGCAGGACATGCCACTGCTTCCGGGAGCCGCATGGAGCCATGGCACATGCAGAACAGGGCAATCCCCCAAATCTGGTCTCTGTCTGGAGTGCCGGAGCCAGGCAAGCCCCAGACCCTGCTCCCTGATGGGAGCTCAAGGGTCAGATTAAAACATCTGGAGGACCAGATGTGGCCCCTGGGCCATAGCTTACCCACACCTGATCTAGATTGTTCAGTCAATATCAGGACCCTGCTGTGGTAAGCACAGTACAAACATGTAGTAAGAGAGACTCTCTGCCCCAAACAGCTCACTGTCTAAATAGATCTTACCCTTCAAGTCGAGAACTCAGACAAATGACAGACAGGCAAGAGGAGAAACAACCTTCCCAAGATACATATCTTGTTAGATACATTTGCTGTGTAGTTCTCTGAAATAGTCCTCTACTCCATCCCTCAGTCCAGGTTTCTCAGCCAACAATCTCCACTAGTACGGACCCAATCTGTCTCTTCCACCCTACTCACCTCACAAAAGTAGTTATGTAAATGTGTGTGCTGGAGGGGAAGAGAAAAGGAGGAACCAGTCTGATGGTGTATTAGTTAGTGAAAGCCATTCTGCTAGTCTTGATGGTAGCTCTGCCCAGTCACCAACACGCCTGTGGAGGGGGAAGTAGGGAGACACCTACCTCAGCTCTGGGCTATCCCTGGGTCAGGAGAAGTAAGATTACTGTGCCATTGTCCTGGCAGAGCTTAGTTCTTACATTCACATCCTACCTAAAACTACGTGAGCCTAGGCCCAATGTGGTTTGCATGACCAATCTCCTGACGAAGGATGAGAGGCTTGTTAAGTCTAGTTCATTGAGGGGAGAAAGCACACGAGGAAACTATTCTGTGACGATGCGCGAGCACTGAGAAGGAAGAGGTACTCCTGTCTCCAGGGCCAGCTCCAGCTTTTTGGCCGCCCCAAGCTGTGAACAGAAAGCAAGCAAGCAAGCAAACAAGAAAGAAAGCCGCGATCAGCTGCACTCTGCTCTACCGTGCCGCTTCATTCTTCGGAGGCAATTCGGCAGCGGGTCCTTCCCTCTGAGAAAGACTGAAGGACCCGCCACTGAATTGCCACCAAAGACCTGGACATGCCGGCCCTTTCCATTGGCCACCCAAGCACCTGCTTCCTGCGCTGGTGCCTGGAGCCAGCCCTACCTGTCTCAGGATTGACCACTCTACTTCATTTGAATTGCTACAAATGACACAGATGCTGTGATGATTTGCAGGCCTGACCACCGACTTTTGTGAGAAAACAAGCGGAAAGGAAATCTCTGGGTGACTGAAGAATTTATTAATTAAATTCTTTTATGCAGTGAAATCCAGTTTTGCTGTTGGGAAGCGGGGGTTCACACACACACTTTGGAACTGGCCCGCAAATCACGGATAAGGGAGGTCAGGGCCATTTGCACAGGGGCCTTTTGCTGAGTGTGGGCCCTCAGCATTATCTCCTCCTACTGCTTCCTGGCAGAGCATCTCCAAGTTTCAGTCTTTGTGTTTTCTGTGTAGTTCCAAGCATACCTGTGGTCACCATCAAATAACATATAATGATAACTCAAATGAAGTGATCAGCAAATTTTAAGATTATAAAAAGGATTGAACCTTCTGTCAGTTAAATTGTTAAGAAAAGCAAGAGTGGAGCATGTTGCCAACTCTCCTGATATTTGGGGCTTTAAAAAAAAAAAAAAAAGCCCCCCACCAATGGCTGGAAGCAAGAGATTTCATGAGACTTTCAGCTTGCTTTTTTTTTTTTTTTTTTTTTAAATGACTTCTAGCCCTCATGGCTGTGGAGAAAAACCTGAAAAATTGCAGCTTAATGGCTCAGAAACCAGAAGGCAAACAAACAAACAAACAAAAATTACAAAATGTATTGTTTTTTAAAAAAAAATCCTGCATTTTTAAGCTAGTCCCATGACTCTTTGGTGTCTGACCTGTGAGGTTTGAAAGCTTAAGGTTGACAATATTGAGAATTACAATTTTGTCATGATTTTAATAGGCAAAATCACTTCCTCTATATCACATCTTGTCTTTTCCTGCCTGCGAAATGCAGTGCTAACTGACTTCTGTTTATCAAGATAAGCTGGGGTGTAATGTACTATTTAAACTTTTGTCTGTTTATCTACCATAAAATCTGACCTTATCTAGATGCATGTACTCATACTGTGTAGCATTAAATGTGCTCTCTTCTCTCTTCACAGAAAGGCTATTGCTTGCACTCATTCCCAAGGGATGTAAAGCAGAGTGTAAGAAATTGGCAGTTGCTGATCTGAGATAAAAAGTGTTGGAATTGCAGTGTTGTCAACTCTTACAATTTTATCAGAAGTCTCATAGTATTTGAGATATCTTCCTAAAGGCTCAGCTCCTGGAGTCATGTGATTATGTGAGATTCTTGGTTTTTATTTTAAAAAAAAGTTTCTTTGCACAAAGTTGTGGAGAAACACTTGAAAATAGGACCCCTAAAAGCTAGTAGGCTGGCTAATAGCAGAAGACAAATAAAAAGATACAAATGTTATTTTTAAAATCTCATGATTTTGGGTGGTGGCTTGACTTGTGTTTTTTGAATGCTTGCGGTTGGAATTGTGGGTTTAATTTCAAGTCAGAGGAGGGAAATCAGGGAAGTGAGAATTAGATGATAAAGGGAAAATGTTTGGATGTCACATTAGTGTGTTCATAGGCTTAATTGCCCAACAGATTAAAATGCAACTAAGTAGGGATGGGCCACAACAAGAACTTTTCACCTGAACTCTCCTGAGGCTTTAGATGATGTAGAATATGGATCTAAATCTCACCAGCTGTGAGATTTCTTTTTTCCAAAGCCAAAATACAGTCTCAGTGCTCATCTCTACCTAGAAGACATTTGAAGAGATCTGCAAAAAGGATGCTTATCAAATTTTGAGGAAGGGTTTTATAATTTGTGTCCTTCCCCCTCCATGTGGATTTGACTGTGTATAGGAAGACTGACTTGAGTACTCATGCAGATGGGAGCAGGGTGGGAAGAGCTCACTAGGAAGTCTGATGGAGTGGGGCAGGTAGGGTGCCGACTTGTGATGGCCCAATGAGTAGTATTTCCCAAGGACGTACCTGTGCCCAGGTCAGTCTTTTGGGTTTTGTATCAGCACAGAAAACGCATGGTCCCTACAGGCCTATCTGCAAGGCTCACAAAAACAGAGACAAAACACTCTCTTTGTTAACTTGATATGGACATTGGGTCTGGCCCTGAAAACAAGGACATTTCCCATTTCCAGGAACATTTCCCCAAGGAGCAGGCTGGTGCGAATTACAATTCAGTTAATCTTGGCCATAGTCTTATAAGAGTGAGAACTTCTCTTCCTTGAGGAGACCATTTTCTTGAATGACTTGAAGCAAGTAGACAGTTTCCCAGCCCTCCAAGTCATGTACATGGATTGTAGCTGCTTGTCAGTTCTAAAGCAGATAAGCTCATAAAAGAGCAATATAGAACTTATTTCACTGTTGTTCACACTAGGGTCCCCTGCGTTTCTTTGTGGTTAATTACCTCTCAATGAGTTTAGCTATGCTTTGTTTTGATGAATTACTATGGAAGTGAATTTGGAATGAATTGCTTGAGCCAAAGCATTTTGCTCTTATGCTACCATTTCCTAAAAAAAACAACCAACTAAACCCATGGTAAAAAGAACAGTGCATTTGATTCAATTGCTTTCAAGAAGGTACTCAGAAATAATTTTCTTCAAAATTGCTGTGTCCTTTTAACCCAACTTGCTTAAAATAACAGTTTAAGATAGGCTGTTCCAACAAAAACTCAAGAACCTTTGCATACCCCCCATATCTCCTTCCATTTGACTCTAGTTTCCTCTCCAGATTTCTACCTTTCTTGAATTCACACGTGTTGTGTCTTTTGTTCTTTACATACAAAAATAATATGTGGTTCAGTTGCGTGATAAGTAACCATGCTTATGAACTACATGCAGACATGAAAGGACCAGCCACCTACATACTGCTGCTATGACTGATTTCTGGTGGCTGCTAGAACATAGAACACAGTGAGTACTACTAGAGCGCTGGGCTCACAAACTATTTAAAGGGACACTACCCTATACAAGCAAAACTGCTAATCAGACCGTAGGTTAGGGCCTTAGGAGTACATGCACCTAGTGCAGTGGATGGATGTATTTTTATTAAGATGAAATTCATTAATTAAGCTGAAGAAATTCAATTTCTGTACACTAAGGAGAAATGCACTGGAATAAACACAGTGTATTTACCTGATATCCAGAGCAAGTACATGAAGCATAATATCATTTGTTTGTTGTGAAACTGCATTGCCAGGGCCTGCTTCTATAAAACAGACACAAAGTGGCATTTTAAGGTGCTTGATAATCTCCTTCCAGTAACCCTCTTTCCAACTCTTCTTTTTTTTACAAATACTTGACAGTCAGAGTAGTGACACAGAGAGAAAAAGCATAAACATTACTGTCTAGTTAAGCCTGAGCATGAGGGGAATGTGGGTTATTGGCTATGACAATACCAAGCATTAGAACCATTTTTCTGGGGACACATTCTGCTGCCAGTTACATTGGTGTAAATTCAGAGTAACTCAGTTGAAGTCACACCAGTGTAACTCAGCACAATTTGCCCAGTGGCCTTGTCTGCAATTCCCACGGACACTCCCCCCAATTCAGTTGCACCAGTGATAGCATTAGTAAGCAGGACTCTGGTGGCTTCCAGCGTATTTATCACCATACTAATTGTACTTATTGCTGACAAAGTTGAGATTTTTTGCTACAGCTCTCTAATGTGGACAAGGCCTTTCTGTGATTCCACAGATCTGTTTCCTTGTGTAAAAATGTCCTATGTATCGTAGATACTTATATGGCCCCCATTCCCAGAGCATCTGAGTGCCTTGCCATCTTTAATGTATTTAGCCTCTCAACACTCCTGTGAGTTTTCATTTATTATTATCCCCATTTTACAGATGGGAAACTGAGGCACAGAACTCCAGATTTTTAAAGGTATAGAGTCACCTGAAGAGGAAGATAGGTATCAACTGGTATTTCCAAAAGTGCTTAGGCAATGAGAGTTAAATCCCTTGGTGCTTTTTAAAATCCCAGTAAGTGCCTATCTGCATCTTTGAGTGTCTAAAGATCTTTGCATATTTGGTCGAGAGACACTAAGTGACTTGCCCAAGAGCACACAGAAAATCTGTGATAGAACAGGGACTTGAACCCAAGGGTCTCCCAAGAGCACTCATCACTTGGACCATCTATTTATGGAGAAATTTAGCCTTTATTTTAATTATAATTTTATTAAAATTTGGAAGAGGTAGTTTCACTTTAAATTAAATGTTATTTTAGTTTATTAAATGAAATTAATTTCACTGATAGTTTAGGATTGCACACTGAGATTCCCAAAGTTACCTAAGAGAGTGCAGAGCTCAGTGACTGCTGAATCTCATTGAGAGTCAGTTGCCTAACTCCCTTAGTGTGCCGTGAAAAATTCCAGCCACAAGCTCTGTTTTGTTTTAATTTTTTTCTTGCCTTTTTTAACATTAGAAATTCAGATGTTGGTGACACTGTTTTTCATGGAAGACTCTCTGGATGACTGGAGAACTGGTAGGGTTATGGCATTACAGACACCAAGCAAGTGAAACCAAATTAAATGAGAAAGAAAGTTATATTTTGTCAATTATTAAAACTCTTTGGACCTGATTCGCCATTGAGTGTGGGTACCCGTATAACTATGTCTCTTAAGGGCCTGGGGTGGTTTTTTTTACCGTATAATTTTACTGCACAACTCCTAGTGTGAATGCAGTTATACTGATATAAAGGTGCTTTATACAGGTATCATTTATTCCACTTTGTACACAGAAATATACCGTACTGGTATAGGTACATTTATAGGTGGCACACCATAACACTGACAAAAGCTTGTACCACTTTATATGGGTATGGTAGTTAAAGTGATACAAATTGCATGTGTAGACAAAGCTTCAGGGGCATTAGACCAGTGTAAAACCTCAGTAATGCAGTGAAGAATAAGGCAATTTATTTTGTGCTACCAGCTACTTAACATGAATGTCTAACAATTAACATAAAAATTCTTGTTAATAATTCAGCACTGTAGTACCTTCAGTTAAAGGCTGAGGCCATATCTACACAATAGATACTACAGCGGCGCAGATATAGGGCCATAGCTATCCCTCTGTAGCACCTACAGCAAAAGAAGGATTTTTTCCATCATGTATGTAATGTACTGCCCTGAGTGGCACTAGTTCTGGTGACTGAAGCATTCTTCCATCAACTTAGCCACACCTACACAGGGAGTTAGGTCGGCACAGCTGCAGTGTGCAGGAGGTGTGCACTTCTCACCCTGGAGCACTGTAGCTAGGTTGACCTACATTTTCTGAGACCTCTAAGGGAAACCTCCAGCAAAACAGGACAAGAAAAGGCTTGATATTCCTACTATTTCTCTAAGGTTAAAAAACTCCAAACAAATAGAAACTCCCCTTCAGGAAAAACAAAAACCAAAATAAAACCCCAAATACACCTCTACCTCGATATAATGCTGTCCTTGGGAGCCAAAAAATCTTATCACACTATATGTAAAACTGTGTTATATTGCTTTGATCCACTGAAGTGTGCAGCCCTGCACCCCTCTGAGCACTGCTTTATCATGTTATATCCAAATTTGTGTTATATCAGGTAGTGTTATATCGAGGTAGCAGTGTGCAACCCCCAAAGCACCTTGTCAGCTCTTCTTTCTACTTCATAAAGAAACAAAGTGGTCAGAAATCTATTTTTCCCCATTGCAGATCATATTTAATAGAAATTCATGACTGAATTTTAGACCTATACAAGTTTATGACATTTAAAGTTCTCACCTCCATTCCCCCTGCACATACGTTACACTTCCTGCTACTGTCTATGGGTCTCATTCTGCAATCAGGCCTGCATGGTGAGGAGTCCCACTGATTTATGCATTGTTTCATATGCTAGAACAACAAAGTGAAGCTTCAGCGGGGCTCTCGTAAACGCAGACATCTCCCAGGGTAGAGCTGGCTACAGAGTGCTTGAGGTAATAACTCTTCTTTCTCAATGTTATGTGCAATGTGGCTGTGTTACAATTCCTGTAGGAGCGATAGCTTTGACTGTCCTGTCAATTTCAAATCTCAGCTTTAACATTGCATTAACATCAGGCCAAATTCAATGGTACTTAGGCCTTGTCTACCCTACAAAAGATTTGTTGGTATAGTTGAGACACCAGCAAAAGTCACTGCTTTTACCAACAGAGCTTTTAGCTTTAGACCAGGCTTATCAGAGCAAACTACTGCTGATGTGACATGGGTGTTGGTTCAGTGCTGACTCAGACTGAATCTACACTTAACATTTTTTCAAAAGCATAGTTTTGTTTGCTATATATGGCTATGCTGGCAGAAGCCCTAATTGTAGATGCTGTTTGTTACTCAAAATTGGGCCAGCTAGTAAGCTTAGGGAGGACTAAAGATCCGCCAGAGTTTGGCAGAAAGCAGCACGAAGGCGGTGGGGGTCACACTCACACTCGCATACTCATACTCCCAGGACAGGCATGGCACTGGAGATGTCAGGATCTTCAAGGTAAGTGTCGCACAGTGCAGTGATGGATGGTGTGATGGAGGTAAGTCATCCCGAGGCATGATAGAATGCAATGCAGCGAACCACTGGCCAGGCGGTCCGGGCGAAGGGTCTCCACAGGAGGTACAAGCTTGTGAGTGCACTGCTGAGCACATGGCCCCTTCCCCTTCTAAGGACCTGTTCCTCATGGCCTGCAACTAGAGATGACTTGGCCATGTCTGGTTGGTCTCTCTCCACCTTGGCCAGTGTCCATGCATTGGGCGTGTGATCGCTGCCTAATTAGAGTCCCAGATGCTGTTTACCTGGGAGCTCTTGTGATCTTCCAGCTGTTCAACCAGCATCCCACAAGCATTCCAGGAGGGAGAGGGGAAGCCACTTCACAGGTAATCAAAAAGGGAGAGGAGACAAAAGGCAGGGGGGAATGTAACAGACCTTTTGAACATATGGGTTATACATAGCATAGTCATACAGAGCATACAGATCACTGCTGTTCCTACAACACTTATACCGGCAAAAAGTCCTTATGATGGTGTAGCTTATTTTGTTCGGGAAAGTGGTTTTAAGTACTTGGGCAAAAGTGCTCTTGCTAGTATAAGCTGTGCTTTCGTTAGAGGTAGAGCTATACTGGCAAACCCTTTCTAATATAGGCTAGACCTCAGCAGTAAACATGCCATCTGCTGTATCACCAACAGCTTGTATAAAAACCACAATCAATGAGGTGAATGTGAAAGGAAGTTAAAGCGCCCCTGGTCAACGTGATGGAAATGAGCTACCAGCTTCGTCTGAGGAGCTCTTGCTCTTTTTTTAAAAAAACTTTCAATCAAGGTAATTAGAACTTTGTGAACTATTGGCAACAAAATGGAAACCATACAGAATTTGAGGGTCCCCCCCATTTCATTACAATGAAAATTGTGCTATTTTGATTTAAAAAAATTCAACAAGTGTGAATTTTACCTTTTGAGTGAAATTTGATTTTTGGTTAAGTGCAGGCAGCTTTTCTTCAAAAAACGGAAAGCTATTGTTTTCAATTTGAAAATAGTTGTTTCCCTGAATTTCATGAAAAGAATGACATTTTAGGGGGGCACAACATCGCTGAAATCAAAAACCTGTGATCACTAATATTTTCACATGCTCTTAGTGTGACAAAAGCTATTTAACTGAATATCGTGGAAAAGCCATAATACAGGAGCACAAAAATCACCGAAACCAAAATCCTGAATATTTTCATAAAAAGCATTCAGCACTTTTGCACAGCTGTACGAACTGTGCTCGAGAGACTTACAACTACGTAAATTCATCTAGGAAAAAACTCACCCATGCACAGTCTTGCCGTGTAGCAAGCAAGTCGCTGTGGAACACTCAGAACTGCAGCCAGTGCTGTTTTTGATTAGATTCTCCAAATGAACTCTTCCCACCAGAGTTCATCAAGCTATTCACATCAACGGGACATGTCACTTTTCAAGTGGTAGTACATAGCTGCCTTTAAATGAGAAGGAGATTATACCAGAAGAGAGAAAGCGTGTGTTGTGTATGTGTAACGGGGAGTGGGGATTTCAAACAGAGAATGTTTAACGAAAACCGGCTTCACCGTAACAGGGTTAATAGAATTCTCACGTTTAATCTGCTGTGTATGGATTGAATAGACTGACAACATTTATAGAGTTGCTCAGATGTGCATATGAACCCTGATCCTTCATCAGGATCACTAGGGCAAACCCATGTGCTCATGCAGAGTCCCGATTAAATCATGAAAAAAAGTCCACACATTACAAATTGCAATTTGGGATCAAAGCTATGTTTTCAGGCTTTTTAAAACCTCTCTCTGCCTGAACATCTCAAAGAAAATTAACTTCAAAAACTTTGATGGTCCAGGGTGAAAGCAAACATTTATGATACAAGCTTCATCAAGCTCTCTAGTTTGTGTGGTTTTCCACTATCATGACCCGCATGTGTTACAAATTTAGCACAGAGAAAGCACCATAATTTAATTTTCTTACCCAATAGATCCTCCAGTAATTGGTGTCTTGGCTTCTATGGCCTCCAGACTCTCTGGTGACAGCTGTTTTTGTGTTTCAAGCTTTAATTCTATTAATTAGCTTTCATTTCATGGATGATTTTCCATTTCATTTCACCCTTCCATCCATTCATCGGTCCAAAAATTCAGCAAACAAATAACAGACAAACTGGGGTTTCATTCCCTTTAAACTGTAAAAACAAAATTTAACAAGAAAAAAGTTCCGAAAGTGGAGCAAAGAGTGAGCACCTTAAAGATATTTGCATATTAGAGAGTCTACAGGAAGAAGAACCAAGTTCAGGACTTAGTTAGTGGTTTATAGCATGAGCCTGTGGTTAATGACCAGTGTACTAACACATGAATATGAACAAAGCAAACTGCAGGAAGCAGAACAAGGAGGGTTTTTGTATTTGAATATGACTGTATAACTAAAAAAGGTAACTATCACAAGATTATCTTCTCCCTCCTACATCCTTGTTCTCTTAATGACAGTTTTATTGAAGCTGCCCATTCTATCTGAGAATCCACAGGGAAGGATCTCAATGTATCAAAAGGGTTATTAAATTAAAGCATTTCTCCTCATATTGAGGTAGATTATCTCGCCTGCTTGGAAAAGCCTGGATGCAAATGGTTTCCCTCAGCAAATTTTTCTTTTCCTCCTGCCTGAATACAGGTTTCTTTTTGTAGGGTTTCTCTTGAGAGCTGGGTTGTCTCATCTCTGATTAATACGAATTTTTTTCTTAACAGGAAATCAGATGGAAACGTTTTTTAGTAAACAAAATAGTGATAACACTCCTCATCCTCTCCCACATAAAATTCAAAGCATAAGCCTCTTTTGCTGACTCCCCTGAGCAGGGATTGTCATGTATTCCCCTCTATATAACATCTCTTTATTGGAAGTATTATTTGAGTACTGCAATTTCTCCTTGGAAAGAAACTTCTTTGTTATTATTTCAATGATTTTAATAAAGATACATATAAAATCACACAACAACAAAACAGGAATAACAAAGCTGGTCAAATCTGGGGCCTTTCTAACCCCCAAGCTGAGATATGGAATGATCAATGTTTAGTAGAAATGATCCTGAGCCATTAAATTGATATCTGGATCAGAATTATGCTGAAGTTGCAGTACTGAGCTCCTTGGTTTTGGTTGAGGTCAGTAATATTTAAATTTGCATTATCTTAACCCCTAGGCAGAGCCATCCCTAGGGGCATGTGGGGCCCACGACATAGACGCCAAGTTTCTAATCTGCTGGGGGGGTGCTCCCCCAGGCTCCACGCAGGCCCTTCCCCCACTCCACCCCTTCCCCCAAGGCCCACCCCTACCTTGTTTCTTCCCACCCCCGCTCTTCCCTTCCTGCCTTGCCTCCTCCTAGCCCTGTTATGCCTCCTCTCCCCTCCCCGCCAGCGCCTCCTGATGCCATGAAACGTCTGATCCGTGGTAGGTTCTGAGAGGGAGGGGGAGGTGCTGGTTGACAGGGCCCATCGGCAGGCAGGGGGCGCTTGCGGGAGGGGAGGTTCTAGTAGTGGGGCTCTGCCTGCGCCCCCCAACCTTCCGCTCGCATCCTCACCTCGCTCACCCGCCTGCCTCACCTTCCCGCCTGCCTCCTCACAATTTTATCGAAACGCAAGGCCTCCCATAGCGTGGGGCCCGGGGCAGTCGCCCTGGTTCGCCAAACCCAAGGGATGGCTCTGCATCTAGGAGCCCCAGTCATGAACCAAACATTGTACAAACACAGGAGAAAGAGAGACCCAAAGAGCTTACAACCTAAATGAGGAGTAGATGTTTCAATAGCCACATTAGACATCATGCAGTTAGGGCTAAACCGGCCATCTCAATTCCCAGTGCAGGAGCTCCCATGTATGTGTCTAGGGAATAGTTTTTAGCAGAGACAGAAAGTTGGCCTCCAAAAAACCAGCATTTTAAAGCAGCATTTAGAATTTTAGATGGAAAAGTACAGTGCTGCTAACTTCAGCGAAAACTTGTCATGAAATCAGTAATTAAGTGCTACTAGCACAAATGCTGTCAGCCAGTTTAGCTTTCTTGTTATACATAGAAAGCTGTCACTGGATCCTGGTTTCCAGCTGATAGATAATTGTTGGCATCTCCCCTCCTACTGTACAGTAAGCTTCCTGAAAAACACACCAAATACTTGGAAGAGTTCCCACCTAAGTCACATAATTTGAGCAAATGAGCCATATAGCAGCAATTTTGGTTTAAGGTGCTTTGTGTATTTGAGATGTGTGAATCACATGTAGGTGCCACAATACAGCCCCTATTGTGAAACTCCAGAACTGGTCTCAGTCTGCTGCAACTCCATTGAAGTCAATGGCATTTCATGAGATACAAAGACAGGAATTGGCCCATTAGCTTTTTCTATGGCCTGGTCTACGAAGTTGCACCAGTTTAATAGAGGTGTGATATTAAACTAGTTTAGTTAAACTGTTGCAACTGTAGAAGCTACTAAACTTGGGTTACATGGGTTTATCTTGCACATGTAATCTATGGTCTTGTCTATGTCAGACAATGTGACTGGTTTAACCTATAATCAATTTTTCAACTAATTTTAAACAAACCAGCATAACCCCCCGTATAGACACTGATTTCAGTTTAAGAATGATTTATTGTGATTTAATTTAAAGGGATTCCTAAATTGATTTAAGCTATTATTAAACCACAATAAGAATGTCCACACAGGGGTTTGCACCTGTTTAACTAAATCTGTTTAAAAATCACACCTTTAGTTAAACCAGTGCAACTTGGCCATGTAGATAAGGTCATAAGTGCAAGCTAAACTAATAAGCTAAATTTAAAGCAAAGTAGGAGCATTCACACACAAAGTCGCATGAGTTTAACATGCCACATTTAGTTAAACCAGTGAAATTTCTTTGTAGACAAGCCCTAAGAAACACATCACCTCATGGCAGATTCATACTGGCTTGGGTAGGAGGCTGGAATCTCCAGCTGGCGTTCCATGTGCTGTAGAAAGGAGGAAGTTGAAATGCTTGTCAATAACATTGTCCTCCAAATGCAGTGTCTGTCAATGATTACCTCCAAAAATATAAAGAATGAAGATTTGACACAATGTGATGGATGTGGAGCTGTGCTGTAATAGCAATGGATAGTGTATGTTGATCTGGTTACTGGGATGTTTGCGGTATGAAAATACTGGTTTAGTGTAATAGGGGGCTATCAGGAAAAATAACCAGCAAAGGAAAAAATGACTCAGGATAAGCCTCCCCTCAAACACTTGAGGACTGTTAAGAAACAATGCCAGGATGAGAAAAGGTGTGAGAACAAAGGAGATCAAAAGAACCCTGGCAGGTTTAAAAAGGAACACACTCTCAAGGGAGTGGAGGGGTAGTTGTTTGCAGGAACCAAAATGAGACACTAGGGGTGTCTGAAGAAGGTAGATCTGCCTATGTAGCCATCAAGGGATGGTAAACCTTTAGGTAAGAGAGACGTGTAGACTGACTGCTGTTTTTTAAATCTTTTTTCTCTAAAAGCTTTGTTCCCATTGTTAAAATTAAAGAATACTTGGAGTTGAGAAGGCTGTTTGGTTACTGCATTCAGCACTGGTCACAGACTCCCAGAGGGAAGAACCTCAGGTGGCAGAACTCAGTTGGCCCTGCTGGGTAAGTAAGCACAGTGATACACAATGTGCTGTAGCTCAGGGCCTCGTCTAAGGAGCAGGAGAATTGTGAGACTCCAGCCCAGGCAAGGTAAAGGCATGAGGCCTGAGGCCTTGAAGGGTAGTCTTAGAGAGTTCAGAGACGGGACAGAGGTGCAGTGAACCCTGTGACCGAGACACTTACCAAAGAGCTAGATCTGACAGAGTGAGAGAGAAAATAGCAAATGCTTTGCAAAATACCAACACACCACCACCACCTGTGGTTAACATCAGCTCTGTAACTTCTCAGTAGCCCTTGTGCATAAGCGGAGATCTTCCCACGCACAATATTCATTCGTCTGGTGTGAAATTACTGTAATTTTTAGACTCAAGAACTGCACTTATTCTACAGATTGTAGCCTATTGCATCTTGTTCTTGACAGCAATAATAAAATAAACCTCCTTGATGTACAGTGTGAGGCTACAACACAATTTCAGGTCTCTGATTCCTCAGTCCAACCCTCCTAGGTGGCTCATGCCTGTGAGGCACCCCATTAATCTCAATGGGACTTTGTGCAGGAGTGCAAGATCATCCACACAGTTACTATTGCAAGATCAGAGCCCAACACTGGTTATGGTCTTGCCAATAAAAGTATGCTTCAGAATTAAATAGCAGACCTACAGAGCTAAGGAATAATATGATAAATAGCAGCAGGAAAGAGCAATTAAAAGATATTGACAGGCATGAAAAGATAGATTTGCAGATGCAGTCTGAAAAAAAATGGAGGGCCTGATTCCCCATTGCCCTGCACACCCCGTGAAAAAACAAACAAACCTGAAAACCCCCAAAACATTTTGAGTTTTTGCCTGAAAAGTTTTGGGGTTTCATAAACATTTTAATTTTGTCAAAACCCCAGGGTTTTGTCAAAAATATTTTTGGCAGAAACTTTTTGGCCAGCCCTCATAGAAGCCCGGGGCCAGGTACATCATGCAGATTACATTGTCAACACTTTTCAACCTTATAAGTGTCACTGGTCAGAACTTTGTTGCAAGCTAACCGCTTCCTACATGTAAGGTTTTGCTGATATAGTGCTGCCATTTGAGACCCAAAAATATGTGCCTTCAGGGAGTAGGTAGATAAACATATTTAAGAAATAACAGGTCACCCTTATTACTGGTATGAAATCTTGCACTCAACCTTTCAGGGAATAAATATTCAGTCTGGCCTTATCAGACCTCCAGCACTGACTCCTCCCCTGACCTGTTTGCTGCTGCTTTGCAATTAATTTTACCACTGTGCTGAGGTCCAATCCAAAAGTACTTCCACCTCCTCAAGTCCTTAAGGAGTGCATGGTCCTCTGCATGGGGTAAGCTGTGATCTGAAATGTGAAACAAGAAATTAAAGTACACATCACTAGATCTTGTGGTCCCCACAGGACTTTGTCTTGTTGTGTCTTTAAGTCACCTTTGTCAGAGAGAGACATGACTGTCCTGGTGCAGAATTGTTGAAGGCTGAACTCTGAGCCACTTGATTTTTTTTTAAACTCTATTATTTAGGAAGTATTGGCAGGTTTACAAATCCTTGCCATGTAAATATCAGAAACAAAATGATAGCCATTACAACAGTGAGTTTTTGTTTAGAAAGACAAGTTTTTGTTTAGAAAGGTATATTGTAATCAGATCTCTCTGTTTCACGGGGTTACAAAGTGAGTACGATTACAGTGTCAATGACATGTCATTTCTAGTGATTTTATTAAATTGAGTGAAATCTCTGATTACCCATATTTAACAGTCCAGGTATGTCTATCACATGTTAATATTAAAAAAAAATTGGACAGAGGTGCTGATTTTTTGTTTTAAACAGATGAATGTATTTTATCTGAAATTTAAATAAATGGTAACCAAATATCTAAGTATCTGTCATCTGTGTATTTTGCTGAGTACATATTTGTTGCATTAACTTTTCCATAACAACCATCTCCAATATATTTTAGAACCATTCCTCTATGGCTGGACTATTTTTTTCTTTTTCCTATGAAAAGCTATTAGCTGAGCAACTACTAACAGCTGAGAGATTAATTCTTCTCTTCCTTTTGTGTGACATTTCTACCAAGAAGCCCCAGGATGATTATCAAAGGGTCATATGGTTTTTGTTTGTTTCCTAATTGACCAGTCCCTATTCCTTCCATTGAAGCGAGCTTTCTGTTTCTGGAAAGCTGAGAAACATAATGCTGAACCTGAAAGCACTGGTACCATAGGGTAGTAGTGGGCCAGTTAGAATTAGTTTTGATCTCTAAGTTAGAAATGTTTCTTTACTGAATATCTGGCCAACTGAATGTATTCTGTGCCTCTTGATTGCAAAGAAAGAGAAACTTGTGTTATTTCTCTGGGACCTGATTCTGATTCCGATCTTAGTTACCCTGGTGGTAAATCAGCTGGCACTAATGGAACTAAACACAGAGGTAAGAACTATGCTTGATGCAGGGCTGAGAGCTAAGCTTTCATTTGAAAACAACATTAAAGCTGAGATTTTTGAAGTTGCCTGAGGGACATGGATACCTAAATCCCATTAAAAGTAACAGGAGTGGATGTTAAGTCAGCTGTTAAAATCTCATCAATTATGATTTAAAAGAAAGCTCTCAAAATTTGACCCAGCTATATTATTAATTCAGAACCTTATGAGCAGCTAGCAATTTGCCTACAAAGCCCCCTCACTTCTGATTAGCTCTTTTCACCCTCTTTCCATTTTTTTCTTTCTCATATCTGAATAAATACTTCAGAGGCAGTGGTCATTGGAAAACCGAATAAAAACAAAATTGAAATAATTGGGTCTGACACAAATGGATAGCTAGAAGGATGGATAGGGAGTCTAGATATCTTTCATTGTTAAATATCTTTAATGATTTTTAAACAATTATACAATTGACACATGAGAACAAATTATGGACAAGCGAGCACACACTAAACAGAAAGCCCTGACCTACAACACCATTTTCTTCCCAATAGCACCTCCATTTTGATCTCAGGTCTAGAAATTTCAGACATTGTCATTTCAATGCATTAATATACTCCAGTGTCCTGGATATAAACACCCGGAACTGAGGATTAGTAAGAATATAGTAAAAAAATATAGCTATTCTTATTGCTGCATGGTGATAGTTTTTTCTATGAAAGTCAACAACTTAGATAATCAGTGTCTTTCATGAAGTGCCTATGGCTGAGGAAGCAAAGAGTAATACACTCAAATATGGTGAGAGCAAGGATTTGTGTAACATTTGTGAAGAAAATAAGTGCAGGGTTGTTTCACTCAGTGATAAAACATTGCATTTATTTAGCTCTTTTCATCTAAAAAGCTTCCCAAGCACCTCACAAAGTGGTTTGCAACCTACATACTGCATGCAGGATCACTTTGCCAGCTACTGAAATGCAGCCACCTCTGTGGTGAAATATGGCAGATGTGTGACAGCACACGTCGTGCTGTATCTGAATTAAACTAGACGGGGAATTTTCGACAGACTGCTGTTACACAAGAATATAGTCAGAACACTCATTATCTTACATATGATATATTTGGTATTTAATGATCATAAGTGGTTGGTACCTAAGTTTAACATGACATCTGAAAAGCAGAACCTTGAACAAAAACATCCCTCTACTGTTCTGATGGAATATTGGTTCAATACTGACTCAAAAGGAAGAGTATCAAGTCCTGCTGGATGCAAACAATCACCTAACCTCATGGTCATGCCCATAATGCTCCACCTCCAGATAAGTGCATTATCTCCTCAAGGCACACAATAACCTGGCACTCAGATTGGGCACCTTTTGAAAAATCCCCTGCGTGTTTCAATTCCCTTTATGTGTCAGATTACATGCCTGTTGTCTTGTTTCATAATACTGTCTTATCCCTGAGAATTCCAACAAGTGTCCAGCAAACTGCTTTGCCCCTGCTTTTACTTCACTTGTTTAACAGCTCTTGGTTTCAGTATTATCAGGAGCAAGTCATTATTTGTTTCTCTAGACACTCCTGTCTGTAATCATCCAATAGGCACATCCAGTTCTGAAGACTGCAATGGGATGCAACATTTTCTTCTTCTCTATTTCAAGGCCCACACACTACACTTGACAGCAGCTCATAAAGCAGATCCTGGATAACGAGTAAGCAATGAATAGGTTGTATCACTCTGGCTTTCTTGTGGAGGATGCGTCTCAGCTGTCTCTGGCAATCCCCTTTCTGCGGAGCTCTGTGATGTGGATTTGAATCCTAAACCAGGGAGATAATACTGGGCTTAGCTCCAAAAGAGACAGCACATTTTATACACATAAAACACAGATCAATAATCAGTTCAACATTCCAAAACTAAGTGTCACTGGTACTTTAACAAATTATATTCTAACTTATACAGAACAGTGATATATTTGTGTTAATGTTGGGTTATATTCGCCCACAAGAGGGAGTATATTTCATAGAACACAATGCGTACAGTAGCTTTTTGCACAGAGGGATAATACACATCCTCTTATTTGGGTAGGAACAAAGTTTTATTTTTATAAGGTTGTATAATTTCATCCCTCACTAATGTTAATGTGAAGCAAAACCTAAACTCTATGATTAATTAGGTGGAACTAAAGCTCGTATTTCACCCTCAGCAGAAGATGTCTTTTTGTGTAAAGCACTTTTGTGGGGAGTGTTTTATTCAACATCGATTGGTATTCCACCCACTGTGCATGTGTATGTCTTTATAATGCATAAGTGACACCCGGCTGGGAAAGCTATTGCACTAACACATGATATGTGCTGCGATTGTATAGCATCATGGGTACATTGTCAATTTTTTCTTTTAAAATTGACACCCAAATTTAGCAATGATGAAATGTGCAAGGATGGCAGCCCCAGGCATTGAGTCCCTTGTTCAGCCAGACAACAGGGACAGCAGCAGTGCAGACTTCCCTACGCTACCCTGTCAATGAACCTCCATGCCGAAGGGAAAGGGTAACTGAGTCTCCATGCTTACTCAGACCTTGGCCTCTCCGCTCAGGCTGCCAACAAAAGGTATCAATTAGACCAACTATAGGGAAGATTTTCATTATCTGAACACTTACCCACTGGGACCAGCAACTCATTTCACACAGGTCACCTTTCACTCTGGCTCGCTTTGGGCCAAGGATGAATGGAGACTGGTGACCTAGAGGTGAAAGGTTCTCTATATCCCATTATCCACCTCATTCCCTGTATATTAGATATGTTTCTTTAAATTTTGGTATTACTATCATTAGTTTCATAATCATCAAGCTTTTCCCAGCTTAAAGCTCTACAGCAGCCTGTAGAGGACATTTGCGGAAATGGTATTTCCAGTATTTAGCAGGCAGCCGGCTGCTGAAGTGAAAAAGTGATAATTCAGTCCATCAGAGCAGGAGAGCACCAAGGGGTTACCTGAGTACCAATAACCTCCACTCTAACAAAAAATGATATTATCTTTATTTATTTTTACCTTCTTTCTATTTCAGCTCTTCAGTTCAAAATACACAGACATCTATCACTTGAGTTAAGCAAGACTTTGCATCAGTATTAAGGCTTACATCAACTTGGTAGGCCTCAAGTCATTAGAAGGCAACATAACCACAAATACTAAAGTTGTTTTGATTCCCTCAAACAAAAGGCAAAGGTGCCACCTAGACAGTGTTATAATTAATCAGTATATATAACATTAACTATAAATAAAAAAGACTAAAGAAACAGCTGAATACTCACTTAATTTCACAGACTTTGCCACAGTTATTGCTACCAATATTGCTAAGAGACCAAACAGTATGACAAGGATCCACAGGTTGTAACCTAAAGATGCTTTAGAAAGCAAAACACAGGTAAATTACACAATAGGAAGTTCAGCAGCTATTCAAGAGTGCACATCAACGTTTCACCTCAGGGAACAAACACTACTTTTTTGAAGAAAATTACAAGAGGAATTTAGGAAGGCAAGATGGATTTGCTAGAGTTGGTAGGGAATTGAAATTTCTGTCCTGTGAGAAATTCTGATAGTTTGGTGTTTGTTTTCATCCTGAATGGGATGAAAATCAAAATATCAGAAATTCTAACGGAACAAATGTTCAGAAAAAAATTGATTCCATGATGCTGAAACAAATTTTTTTTGAAATTTTGGATCAAAACAAAAATATCTTGTTTTGAAAATTGAAAATGTTGACATTGCAAAATGTCAATTTAAAACATTTGATTTTGAATTTTCCCCTTCAAAAAATTTGAAAATTTTAATGAAATTGACATTTTCCTGCAAACATATTTTCATTAGGATAAAATCTCATATTTGATCAAGAAAACTTTTTAGCTAAAATTTTTTCCAATCAGATTTAGTAATTACCTCATCAAGTGTTATCATTCCTACCCTTTACAAAAAGCAGGATCACTAATGATAAACACAGAGGACCTTAATTTCACAAGGGCTTACTGGAGAAAGCATTGGAGTGACATTCAGGAGACCCAGTTTCTATTCATTTACAAATAATAGCAATTTAAACAACTAAAAGATGTTGCCATTTAGAGGCAGAGTTTTGTCCTAAAACTTGAATTGTGTTTGGCTGTGAATCCGACGGACTGTCAATGGAATTTTGCTCCTAAGTGCCTACATCCCTTTTGAAATTGAGAGTTAGGATCCTAAATCAGTTATTTGTTGCAAGGCAGAGCACCATAAAGTGGAAGTATCTTTAAATATGTGGGCCTTGGTACTATTACTCCATCTCTGGGAGCTCTCCCAACTTCAGCACACTCAGAGCAAACTATGAAAATAAAGGGCTTATTTCACTGTGTACAAATAAATGCTAATACCTGTTTCCTAACACAAACACATATGAACATCTTGAATGGCTAGTGCTACTAAACAACTTGAAAATGCTCAGTACCCATTTACCTTTCTCAGACTGGGTCAGGGTGAGGTTTTTCACAACAGGCATTTTCAGTGCAGAGTGATTCACTTGGCAGGAAAACTGAGCAAATTCATTCCAGTCATGTTTGGAAACAACAAGGTTACTTATATAGGAATAAGACCCATTGCTATTGTGGAACAGAGAGTCATTCCTTGTTGAGTTAGTGAGCAACTGGCTGCCCTTACTCCAGGAGAGCTGGATGTCCCCAGGATAGAAGTCCCAAGCACTGCAAGTTAACCTGGTCTCATTGTCAATGGGTGAAGAAGAGGCCAACGAAACCTCAACCACTGGAAGAGCTGAAAAAGAGGGAAGAAAGCTAGTCACTGCTCACTGTAACTCTTTACCCACAAAATGCCCCATAGGTGAAATTGGGACATTGCAGGATAGCCCAGGGCTGGGTCACATAAATCAGGAGGTCCCCGTGAAGCCATTCAGCTGGGGTTCCAGTGGCATGGCTCAAGAGTCAGAGCGCTGCCACCTCTTCCTCCTCAACAGCCCTGAACTGCTCTGCCCATACCAGCAAAAGCGGCTCAGTCCCAGGGTGGGTGTGGGGGAAATAGGTCATGTGCACAGAACTGGTGTCTGTGTTTATGGGGAGCACCAGGGAATGAGGTGTTACCTGTTAAAGAGAAGCTGAGGGAGACTTTGATGCATCCCAACAAGGACTACGATAAATAAGAAGCCATACAAGTAACCATACTGGCTCAGATTGTCACTACAGAGCCTAGTCATCGCAAAGTAGCCCACACTCTACAGTAGTGAACATCACACAAGCATTTCAACCTGTCCTTTCACCCACATATCAGAGCACTGTAGCGTTTAGGATATTTGGAACATAGGGAACTCCCAGCTCACCTGACACTGTGAGGGAAATGTTAGACTGGCTTTGCGTTCTCACAGGAGGGGGAAGTGTCTTGTCCAAGGTGCAGCTGTAAACACCAGAATCTTTGACAGAGACTCTCTCCATAACAACATAAAACCCTTTTGTTGGCTTATCGTATTCTAGGTTTATACGCTCTGTGCAATTTCTGCTCCAAATGGTGAAATTTCCAAGCTGTGTGTAACACAGCTCAGCAGAGCTGCCATGTCTTCTCAGAGTTATAGCGAACCCTTCCGTTTCTTCGATGTTCTGCACACAGACTGCTTTCACCGTTTCACCCTGTAACGCTGAGACCATCTTTGAACTCAGTGCAATGGATGTGGTTTGGATCATTGGCCCTAAATGGGAAAGGAAAATGGAACAGATGAGTTACACGTATATTAAAGAATAAGACAGCTCCTTCACATTCTGTAAATAGAGATGAATGGGGAGGGAGGTTAGGCCACAAGCGGGCTCCATTACAGGAATGGAGGTCTTCATTTGGGATTATGCCTGAGGATCTGGGGAAAATGTTAACCATTTGTTATATTACTAGTGTTAATAAATAGTTTTGCATCTTAAATTGGATTTATTAGAATCATTTTTGGCAAGTCCACCTCACCTTTATGAGGCAAATGATTGTTCTTTTATAAGCGTATAGAAGCCCCTTACATGCCTGGGCTCAAATCTGCTCTTGAATACTGTAAGTGCCTGTGGATTATTTCTATACCACAATCTATTGTAAGATCAGGTAGCAGACATTTGAGGTTAGGGACATACCTTTCAGCTGTCCTTTAGTTTTGCTTTAGGCAGAAAAACCAAATTCTGATCTCAGTTCTTTTGGAATTAATCCAGAGTAACTCCTCTAAAGCCAGTGGAGTTACTCTGTATTTACAGTCAGGTAACAACCGGCAGAACTCGGCCCAAATTTCATACTCTACATCTTGATTTTATTGCTGTAAATTATGAAAAGCGAGAATACCTGAAACAGAAGCTATATTAAATAAGTTATTCTTCCTTCAGTTGGAACTTGCTGCATTTATAATTTTTTTCAAGCCTCTTATTTTGAGTTTTGATCCTTTATTTGGGCTTTGGTAGATGGAGTGGAAAAAGGGTGAAGGAAAATCAAAACAGTTTGGTTTCAGCATGAATCAGTGAAGAAACTGAGTAACAGCAGCTTTCAATGATTCATCTCTTTGGAGAAGCAGCATCAACAATAAGCGCACTGACATTTCTGAAGGGTTCACATCATGACCAATTCCACACAGGAAACAAATAGAATCCTTTAAAATAAGCCAGTTAGAAAGAGGCAGGAGTGTTTTCAAAATGTTGGGGTGACAACGGAGTTCTGTCTAGATGGCCAATTTCATTCTCAGTCAAACTCCACTGAAGTGGGGATAAATCCAGGGATCTATTTGGCCCTTCATTTTTATAATAAATATAGGAGAAGATATGCCCCTATCTCACCCCAAATACCATCCAGGGGAGAACACACACAGCTCTGGGAACAAGGATATTGAACAGAACTACAAATCGGTATGCCTACCTGAGTGACAAAGAAGAAAGATGAATATTAAAGGCACCAGTAATTTAGTCTCTCTTCTGGGCAGCTGAAGTTCCCTGGGCAGCATCTGCAAAACACTGTTGAGTTAACCAGTGCCTGCCTGCAAGGTGCTAGTCTTTATTATCATTAAGAGCATCTATTTGGATCATAGACATGTTAGGATTTCAGAGGCCACAGTGCACTTAGTACTGCAAGTTCCAAGGAAATGTCAAAGTCAAGTCAGTGCTCCTGTAATATAAAGAATAACAAGTGTAGAGGATTTTAGTGGGGCTGAGCAATTTGCCTACTGATCTTTTGCACAGCCCAGCCCAGCCAGCGGTAGGCCATCATTATTAGGAACCTAGAAAAGAATGATTAACATAGAAATGAATTTTAGGGCAACTGGTCAAACACCAGTCTCCACCTACTAATATTTAGGTGTTGACGTGGCAAGAGGTGCTGTCATCATGCATCATTGAAGCACACAAGGACCTAGGATGATACTCCCCACAGAAAGAGTTAAAAATGCCACGTGGCAACTGAATCAAGATAGATGTTAAGGGGACTGTTTGTATCTCTGATGGGCAAGTACACCTCTTCTGGGGTCCCTTTAGGTTGCAGAGCAGCTACACAAAAGCCAGGCCACTCGTCAAGGCCATGTGATCCTTGGTGAGCAGCGCTGGATTAGGGAGCTTCCTAGATAGAAGGCTCGGCACTTAAGGGAGAGACAGAGAACAGCATGTTTAAGTACTGAGATTTTGGGGAGTCACAGAGACAGGAGCCCATGACAGCTGCTTTGCACTACCAAGGCAGTCAATGTCAGATGGGTTCAGTGAAATGGGACTTGTGTATACTTTATACAAAAACAAATTACACGAAGAAAATACCTGATTCTGCATCATCGATTTCTGCTCTGACATACAAAGTCCTGAAATTTGCTGCCACTTAGCAAAGGAGCAGGAATAGGATAGGCAGCCTCTGAGCAACCATATAGCCTAGTGTATAGGAATTGAGTAATAGCCCTTCATGTAATTCATGAGCACTCTAGTGGCCGTCTCTGTCCTCTATGCTTCAGAAGCCACCAGAGCCCTGCCAGAGCAGCAGTGTGTGTATGTAGTTAGGCCAGGCCTGTTGTATATGGTTAATAAACATGGTTAATTGGACCCCACCAAGCCCACGTAGTCTCTTCATATTATATTTGTTTTGTATAGAGCAAAAGAAAAATGTATTCAATCTCTTTTTCATTTGGTCCATATGACATTGGGTTTACAGGGCATATTTTAGCCTCCTCAATTCCATGTCTTTTTCCTCTTCTCCCTTGGGGTGCCTCCTAGATTAGACTTGGGTATTTCGGACAGACTTGGGTGAGCTTTGTGGGTCTCTCCTTATTTTACTCTTCATTTATATTTACCCTTATGTGGAAATCTTATATCGGGGGATTTGGCATTTGTCTCTGGGAGAAGCTTTCACTGAATCTGAGTATGTTTTTTTTTAGTTCCTCCAGCCTGGTACTTTAGGCCAAGATTTTCAAAAAGCCTAAATGGACGTTGCTGGTGTCAAAGCAGTCAGTGCACACTCAGCAGTTTTGGAAATCCAGGCGCCTAGTTATAGGAGCCTAACCATAGGCATCCATTTTGAAAAGGATGGTTCAGTAATAATTCTTCTCAGGTGAGTGTCAGGTTGCATGGAAGAAATTAGGGAGATATTTAAGCTTCTTCACACAGCTGCACATAGCTCAAAAGAAAGTGTCTCGGTTATCCACCCCAAACATCTCAGTTTTACTTCCTCTCCCTTCACAAGGAGGAAAATAATGTAATTGTTCCTGTCAATCACTAGCTACAGTCAAAATTAAATTTAAAAAAGTCTTGGCCACTTTAAAACATCGATTGTAGCCCAGTACAGGATGAGGATTTCATTCAAGACAGGAGGCGGAAAGAGAATTTCAGTGGTGGGTGTAACTGGTTTGATTTTTCTCACATACATAATGTTGGACATCCTCAAAAATCCGCCAAGCTAAAGATGTCCCAAGCCCAAGCATGCTCACCAAACCACATATGCAGAGTTTGTATCTTGTGGAGAGTCTATAAAACAAAAGCAGAAATATGATATCCTTTTTACAAGCCACAAAGAGACTGAAAAGAGAAGTTTGATTCTGCTCTCACACCAGTGTAAAGCACAAATAACTTCACTGCCATAAAGAAATCAGAGTTTTTAGTAAAAATTAAAACAGGATTTATGCCAGAATCCAGCCTTCTTGTTGACCCACAAAGGGGCAAGAAAGTTACAGGTGCTTGCTGCTACTAGTGTGACTGTACCTTACTAGGCATAAAAATACCTTGCTTCCTGGTACTCTAAGTATATCTTTGGTATTGCTGTTAAACTGTTTGGCAAAAAAGCCACGTGTGGTTGAAATATTTGGGTATGTTTATACTGCAAAGTTGTCGCCAGAACTTTTGTCTTTCACGGGTACTTTATAAAGCCCCCGCCGAGAAAGACAAAAGTTTTGCTGATACAAATGGCAATGTGAATAGGGCTGCCGACAAAGCTAACACCGCTTGTGGGGCTGGAAGTATTTTGTCGGCAAAAGTGCCAACAAAGTACCGACAGAGAGCGTTTACACACGCTGACTTTTAGCGACAAGGCTGCATCCACACAGCCTCGTCACTAAAAGCTGCATGGTGTAGACAATGTTCTTTGTTCTTTGACCAGTGTCCCACAATATAACGGAAGTTGCGTTATTCACAGCCAGTATCTTTCTGTTACTTCAGCTGAAGGGTTTGTTTAAGCACACTGCAGTCAGGGCTGACTTTTCCTTTTTTTTTTTTTTTTTTGCAATGAAACTTGTCCAAGAGGACATATTTATTGGACAACTGCCTGTCTTAAGAAACTAGCCTGAAGTAGCCTTAAAATAGTGTGGGCCTAAGGATGAATCCCTTTTCCAATACTAGGAATGGACCTGGAACACTGAGTAGGATTCTGAAAGGAGGCCCTTAATGTTAAGCCACAGATTGTCCATGTTGATGGAAAACACATTTTACTGTGACTTGGTCTAAGCCAGAGGTGGGCAAACTATGCCCCACAGGTGCTCCAGCTGGGGCACTGGGTCAGAGGCCAAAACCTGTGGCGGAAGCAGCTACATGGCCCCACTCCGGTGCTAGCAGGGTCAGGGGCCGCTCCACACATGGAAGGGACATGCCACTGCTTCCGGGAACTGCTCAAGGTAAGTGCCACTCAGAGCCTGGAGCCCTGAGCCTCTCCCCATGCCCCAACCCCCTTTCTTAGCCCTGATCCCTCTCCCACCCTCTGAACCCCCCAGAGCACTTTCCTGCACCCCAAACCTCTCATCCCCAGCCCCACCGCAGAACCTGCTCCCCTTCCTGAACCCCAACCCCTTGCCCCAGTCCTGATCTCCCTCCCTCCCTCCATACTCCTTGGTCCCAGCCCAGACAACCCTCCTACACCCCAGAGCCCTTATCCCCTCCCTTGCCCCAACCTCAATTTTGTGAGCATTCATGGCCCACCATATAATTTCTATTCCCCGATATGGCTCTCAGGCCAAAAAGTTTGTCCACCCCTGGTATAAGGAGTATTTCTCAATGACCAGTCTGTTGACTGGCACCACCCCCTGAGATCTCCCTGACACAGTTTACGAAGGCAGCAATCCAGTGTCTGGTATCTAAAAGGCTGAGAAACGCTGGTCTAGGGTAGCCTTAAACTTATTTATCTTCACGCAAATGAAAATTTCCAAAATGAAAAGATTGGTCTGGTTAGTCATATACAATCAATCACAATCAGCAACGAAGAAACCAGTAACTGGGGACGGGTATGTGTGAAAACACATAAAACATGGACAGCACAACCAACGGGCAATTCTTCTTTTCAGCTTTGTTTTTAAGTAGAAAATTTTGAACAAAATGCAAAATATTTGTGAAAAATTCAATAATTAAAAGATTTTTTCAATAAAAAAAATTCTCATTCAGCCATTTATGTATAAAATTACATATAGAGGGCTCTTTATGATGATACTTTGAGTGGAATTCACAAAAGTATTTAGGCATCAGCCACCTAAACACCTTTGTGAATCCCACTCATTTTCTCTATTTGAATCCACATCTAGAGAGTTGAGGAAGTTTGTGCTAAAAAATGACAAATGGTTAAGTTTTACTCAAAGTCCCAGCCCCCGAGGACAAGGGGCCCTCTGTTTTCATTTAAATTTTGTTTTAAAAGAAGTCAATTCCTTGCCCTTGTGACTGTGAAGAAAGCTTTGGAAATGTGACCCAAGTACGACTTCAAAAACAAGAAAACAAATAACATACGGTGAGTGAGAAATGCTTCTGAAAAGTGGCTTGTACAATACTGGTAACCATATTTATTACAGCAGTGCCTAAGGGCCAGCCAAGAGTGGGGCCTGTTGTGCTAGGCACTGCACAAACAGAACAGTAGATGGCCCCTGCCCTGAACAGTTTACACCCTAAATGGACAGGAAAAGCACTGGTGGGGAAAAGGATTATAACAACATAAGCAAACTGAACGATACGATGGCATACATTACACGCATGGCCGTACATTAGGATTTTCAGTTGTGCTTGACAATAGATGTCAGACACAGCTTCCCTCAGTTCCCTTGCTAGTAGGGGGCAGCTGTCCTAAAGGTTTGGACAAGCTCAACTGAACTGACCGGTTGTTTTAACTAAGGCCCTGGTGTTGCAGTGAGCTTGCTGAGGTGAACTCCTGCACACCCGTGGAGGCCAGATGAAATGTGTCAGCTCTGTGCAGAGTCAGGGGCCTTCCTGTGTGAAACTAATTGCAAGATCTGGCCTGTGTGTGACCCATTCTGCATTATTTTTTTTCAAATGATCTTTATGAAGGTAAGTAGAAGTTCGTATGTTTGGGTAGCAAATATTTCCAAAAGGTGCTCAACGAATGGATATAATACATTAAAATGACATGAGATCATGAGAGATTTTGTTAATAGCACTAATAAGGAGCAGAATGTGCATGCTTCTGCATATTGCAGATATTGTTCATCTCTCTGACTGAAAGGAGTCATGTATGTAAATGATAGGTGTAAGCTTTATTAGAATACATGTAAGTTTTTCCGTGGACAACATAATTAATGATCTATGAGACCACGGGGTAACTGGAATGCTGTTAGAAAGCTTCCATTGAAAGGCTGTAGAGCTGTGTACACACAAACTTGCACCAGTTTAGTTAGAGAGCACACACTCCAGTTTGGTTTGGTTTGGTTTCAGAATGGCTTATTATAATGGAGCAGCAACTCTGCTACAGTTAAGGTTGAGACTCACTGTCTGAGGCCACGTCTACACTACGCGATAATATCGAATTAGCTAAAATCGGTTTCATAAAACTGATATTATAAATTCGATTTCACGCGGCCAACAAACTACGCACAAGTAATCGGCCGGGTGTGTCCCATGGTCCGAAGGCTAGCGTCGAATTTCTGAAGCGTTGAATTGTGGTAGCTATTCCATAGCTATACTCATAGTTCCGCCAGTCTCCCCCCCACCCTTTGGAACTGGGTTAATCATTGTCTCGGGTGGTTCTGGTAAATGTTGTCAGTCATTCCTTCCTCTGGGAAAACAACAGCTGACAATCCTTTCGCGGCGTTTTCCCTGGATTGCCCTGGCAGACGCCAATAGCACAGCAACCATGGAGTCCGTTCAGCTTTTTTTTTCTGGCACAGTAATGTGTACTGGATGCCCGCGGCACAGAGCGATACTCTCCATGCGCTAACACAGCAGCATTCATTTGCTTTTGCATCATACAGAGATGATTATCCAGTCCGTTCTGTACCGTCTACTCCGGAGTAAACTGGCAATGAGATGACGGTTTATCTCTCCCCCTCTGTACTGTCCACTGCATCATGAGTCCCCTGGCTGAGATCGGCCGGGGTGCAAAGCAAAATTGGGAATGACTCCCGAGTCAGTCCCTCCTTTTATGGTTTCTAAAAATAGAGTCAGTCCTGCCTAGAATAAGGGCAAGTGTACTAGAAGGACCAGTGTATCAGAGCACAGCTGCTCCGTGTCAGTATTCACTAGGGGTGCCCCTGCAACAACCTCACCCGTTGCTTCCTCCTCCCCAACCTTCCTGTACCGTGGCAGTGTCCCCCCTCCTTTGTGTCATGAAGTTATAAAGAATGCAGGAAAAAGAAACAAGAACTTGTTAGTGAGATAAAATGAGGGGGAGCAGCCTCCGGGGCTATGACAGTCAGGCAGGACATAAGCGGTGCTGGGGAGAGGAGCCCAGCATGTTGCTGCTATACAGTCCAGGCAGTACAGAATCTTTTCTTTACACAGGAAAGGGAGAGGCTATTGAAGCTCAGCCCTCAGTTGCTATGAGAAGACGTTACCAGCCTTCTGTACATCTACTGGAATAATGGAGTCATTCCCATTTTTACCCAGGCCCCCTGCCAGCCTCACCTAAGGCCAGCCAGGAGCACTCATGGGCTGATGGCGATGATGGATATCAGTCATATTGCACGTCTACTACCGGGAGGGAGAGGAGAGGATACTGCCTTCACTGCTGCACCATCGCGTCTACCAGCAGCATCAGTACACATAGGGTACATTGAAAGAAGTCAAGAAATGATTCTTTCCCTTTTCTTTCACGTGGAGGCGGGGGGAAAGAAACTGAGGAGCTATTCCCTGAACCACCAGACACTGTGTTTGAACCTACAAGACATTGGAGCTCAGCCAAGAATGCAAATACTTTTCAGAGACTGCTGTGGACTGTGGATAGCTGGAGTCCTCAGTACCCCTCCCTCCATGAGTGTCCATTTGAGTCTTCTGGCTTCTGTTACGCTTGTCACGCAGCACTGTGTAGCCTGGAGAATTTTTCGAACACTTTTGGCATTTCATGTTTTGTAACGGAGTTTGATAGAACAGATTTGTCTCCCCATACAGCGATCAGATCCAGTATCTCCCGTACAGTCCATGCGGAGTCTTTTGGATTTGGACTGCATCGCCACCGTGCTGATTCAAGCTCCACGCTCGCAAACAGGAAATGTAATTCAAAAGTTGCGGGCTTTCCTGTTTACCTGCCCGCTGCATCCGAGTTCAGATGCTGTCCAAGAAGCGGTCAGTGGTGCACTGTGGGATACCGCCCCGGAGGTCAATAACGTCGATTTCCGTCCACACTAACCCTAATCCGATATGTTTAATATCCGATTTTAGCGCTACTCCTCTCGTCTGGGAGAAGTACAGAAATCGATATAAAGTGCTCTTTATATCGATATAAAGAGCGTTGTAGTGTGGATGGGTATAGCATTAAGTCAATTTAACGCTGTTTAAATCGATTTAAACACGTAGTGTAGACCAGGCTTGACATACCACCTTTTTATTTCAGTTTAGCTTAAGCCTGTTTCTAACTGACGTAATCAAAACAAAGTAACCAAAATATGTGTGTCTGCACAGCCTATTGTACCAGTTAACTAAACCACTTTGAAATCACTTCTTAAGTTAAACTGATGCAACTCTTTGTGTAGACAATCCCTCAAACCACTTTGGTTGGCTGGTGTAATAGAGAATAAAAAGATACTAATGTTCAATAAAGGGGGTAATACATTGATAAGTGATGATATATATTCATCACTTATCAATGTAGTTACTTCCTTTATAGATATATATATAAAATAATTGACCAAACCAAAAGCTTTTCAGGTCTCATATTATAAAATACATCCAGAAGGTTTCCATTTGCATATCTTATTTAATTATATAGTATCAGATTATGTTACCCTGAGTGTCCTCTAAGAGGAAACAGATACATGAGTAATTTGACCCACATAAATAGTCCCTTTGACTTTAACAGGACCCTTCATCAGAGTAATGTCACTCACCTCCATTAAGTGGTTGAAGGGTTGGTCCCTAAATTTGACACATCCATCTTATGCTTGCCAAATTTGGCATGCCCAGCCAGGACCGTCCTTAGCCATAGGCAGAACAGGCAGCCACCAAGGGCACCACTAAGTCTGGGGGCACCGCTCTGCTGGGAACCCGGACAGATGGGAAGCAGTGGAGCATGTAAGAGCAGGGCTGCTGGGTCCTAGAGAGAGCTGAATATAGCAGAGTCTGAGGGAGGGGATTGTCTGCTGGGGTCTCTGGGAAGGGGTGGGTGAAGGAACTCACCTGTAAGGTCACCAGATGTTCCGATTTTATAGGGACAGTCCTGATTTTTGGGTCTTTTTCTTATATAGGCTCCTATTCACCCCCACCTCCATCCCGATTTTTCACATTTGCTGCCTGGTCACCCTAGGTGAGGGTAATTGGTATTTATATAAGACAAAGCCCCAAATATCAGGACTGGCCCTATAAAATCAGGACATCTGGCTCTGGTCACTCTAGCTGGGGAGTACGTCTCTCCCCCCCGGGCTGGCAGTGATCCATCTCATCCGGGGGAAGCCGCACAGGGCAGGATGAGCTGCTGTGGCTCCATGGGCGCCCCGTCCCTGAGATCAGATGCTGTGCTAACTTCACCATGGTCCGTTGGGCTGGCTGTGGTGCCCATTGGCTTGTGATTGGACCTGAGGGTTTGCTGCTGCTGTTGCCACTCTGCACCCCAAGAGGTGGATTTTGGGGTCCTGCAGTTTTCCACCTATCTCCCCTATTGCAGCTGTTAGACCAGCAGGCTGGGTTTTGAGCCAAGCATGAAAGCAGTACTGCGTTGCCATTTAGATTTTCATTTAACAAATTTGTTTTTCCCAAAATGCTTGCTAACAATCCTGAATTCAATTTCAATATTATTTTTTTAAAAAATCAATATCTTAGCCAAAAACAGAAAATTAAGTTGTTGACAATTATTTGCCACAAGTTTGGTATGGGGAAGGGAGTGGGCCAGTTTTCATCAGAGAAACAAAAAACGTTGACTCACTTTCCTATGGCCCTGTTACTGCTAAAGAGAGCCCTCCAACAACTGTAATATGCTTATCTCCTTACTAATGTATACAGCAGGGGTCAACAACCTATGGCACATGTGCCAAAGATGGCACGCGAGCTGATTTTTGATGGCACGCGGTGGTGGGCTGAGCGGTTCAGCCCACCACTGCTCTGGGGTTCTGGCTGCTGCCCCATTGTCACCTGGGGTCCTGGCCACCGGCCCCACTCAGCAATCACTGCTGGCCTGGGGACCCACAAAGAACCCCAGGCTGGCAGCGGGCTGAGCAGGCTGGTGGCTGAAACCCTGGCTGAGCCACTCAACCCGCTGTCGGCCTGGGGTTCCATTCACTCAATTGGTAGCGGGCTGAGCAGGACTAAATTCAATTAAATAGGAAAACAAGAGCAACTAATGACAAAGTGCAAGAACCTAGAGCAATAGTCCCCACCGTGGCGGTGGACGAGCATCTGCCGAAATGCAGCTGAAATTCGGCGGCATTTCAGCGGCAATGCCTCTGGATGATGCCGCTTATCAGCGGCAAGCGGCATCATCCAGAGGCGTCGCCACCGAATTTCGGTAGCATTTTGGCGGACGCTAGTCCACCCGCCAGTACGCGGGTGCACTGAAAGGCCCCTGTGGGTGCCATGGCACCCATGAGCACCGTGTTGGGGACCCATGACCTAGGGAGTCTCCTGAAGCACAGCAATCATTTTGATTCAAATAGACTTGAACTGTATGAAGAATTTAGTACACTGTCATCAATGTTGCCACCTGCAAAATTGATGATGGACGTTGTACAGTTTACTCATACCAGCAAACTTGTTGACATATATCCTAATATGTACATTGCCACTCATATTCTACTGACAATTCCTGTAACAGGAGCATCAGGAGAACGGAGTTTCTCAAAATTAAAGCTCATTAAAAACAATCTCCGCTCTGCAAGGAGTCAGGAACACTTGATTGGTCTTGCTATTCTTTCAATCAAATAATAAGTGATTTCAGACAAATCACTTTGTCTCTGTCATACGATGACATTATTACTGATTTTGCAGCCAAAAAAGCCAGAAAGATTGTTTGTAATTAAAACCAAATCCTTGTTTCAATACTTCTGCACAGAAATTTCCATTAAAATGTTGACAAATTAAAAAAATTATATTATTTGCATCTTTCTGTCAAATCAGAATTTTTTCTATAGTGCTACTTCTTTAGTGCTAGTCCATCATCATTTCTTTGTGCTTTATTAAGTTAAACTGGTTTTAATAACATGCATGTGGCAAGTTTTCCATTAGTGTAAGCTTATGTTTGTGTTGCTAAGAGCAAGACAGGCACAGGGGCACCAGTTTAATAATTCCGCCTAGGGCACCATAAATCCTAAGGACGGCCCTGTGCCCAGCTGACACTATGGCAGCAAGGCCATGATGCCCAATTGAAGCTTCTAGATGCTAGCACAAGACAAATAAATAACAAGTATAACAACAACAAACTGAAGTGACTCCTGCTTGTGCATGTGTGCTCCAGGCCGCCATCTGCACCATTCCACAGAGGAGATGAGTTGTTACAGCCCCAGTGATAGAACCTTGGCTCTTTAGCTCAAGCTGTAGCAGCTAATGCTTTTAGCTCTGGAGGTCTCCAGCATGTGGCCAAGCTGGCATCTGTCATGGAGCCACACAAGCAGGGCATTTGAATCTGAACATGGTGATTAAGGGTTCGGGGGCGGGAGGGGGAAACAAGAAATCTATCAAAGTAAACTATAATTTAGTCACAGGAAGAAAATATCTCCTGCGCTTCTTTCCACATAAACGGAAATGGCTTAATTTTCTGTTGGGGAAAAGAGACATTGCAAAAGAAAAATGTTTCCCAAAGTTAATGGGTGAAATCCTGGTGTTATTAAAGTTAATGGCAAAATTCCAAGTTGACTCTAATAGGGTCAGGATTTCACACAACAAACCTATCCCTAGTCCTTTGATTAAAGCTTCTTCACCATGGATTCAAGTCTAGCTGACAACCTTGGAAAAGATTTAGTGCAGACTGGGTCTTAACTCCACTGGATCACACTTACAACACTGTGTAACACTGATAAAGCTAAGTTCTGTTAAAGTATCGTTCAGCACTAGTCGATCAATGAAATACACTGGGACAGATTCTCTTCACTGGACTATGTCCTCTGATGGTGCAAAAGGGATGGAAACTTGACAGATCTTCCCCAGTGATGATTCCTTTCTTGTGGAGAGTCCTCAGCTGGTGTAGGGATCACCTAATCAGCTCCTATACCAATTCCCATTGCCAGCTCTAGGAGAGCCTGTCTGACGCACACACGACACCAACAATTCCCAGGTGGCAGGCAGTCTCTAGAGAACTAGTATCAGGTGGCTTAGTTTAGAGCAATTTGAAGCTTTTCTAAGCTCTGCTGGGAGTGGCACAGAAACCTCAAAAGAATCAGAGAGCTGTAACCAGCTTCCTGAGAGTTCTCTACTCTCTGCTGCATGGAGCAGTGCTTGGTGCAGCATCAAATTTAGGGTGCATACATATATGTGTGTGTGTGTGCGTGTGTGTGTGTGCGCGTGCATATGTGTATAATCTCACGCTAGTAGGCGGTCCTGTTATTTTTATATTATGCATGGACATAGCTTAAGCCTTAAATTTAAACAATGACATGTTAGGACAAGCTGTCAAAACTCATATTTCTGCGTGTCAGTGAATGTAAAGTGACATACCCAGTGTTATGTAAGCACAGATAGTTTACTTACTTGGTATGAGGAAAAAGCCTTTATTAAACATCTTCATCAACACATTTTAGCTCTGTAAAACAAACCCTACAACTATGAAGACAACATGTTTTTTCCTCCTTTAATATTAGCAGATACTAGACTTATATAGAACACACACAGAAAAAATACTTCTGACTAGACTTTTTTCCCCCCAGTACACTTTTGCGGCTCCAAGTGCTTTACAAAAAAATTCAATACTTCACACAATACTTGAAGACTTCTCACGCACATAACTGTCATATAGGCAACAATAAAGCTAGCTCCCTCAGGAACAAAAATAGGAACCACCATAATCCATCAATGCTGTAACTCGTCAGCTCCCCCCTTTCCTCACAGTATGGCAGAAAAGCACTGGGTTTGCAATGGGGCCAAAAGGTTAACAAATGTTATTGCTTCTGTTTTTGATGTTGATTTATTTCCTCAATCAAAATGGAAGTGTTCACATCCATAATTCAGCTGCAGAAGCATATAGTTCTCGATTTAGCAGGAGGAAGTTAAGCAATTATAAAAGTAAAATGCTTAAAAATAGGACTGCATCCTAAATTTGATGTTCCTCTTTTCATTCCTAGCTGAAGCTTTCCTGATTCCAAAACACACAACACCATTTCTCCAATAGGGTGGAAAATGCATTTCTTTTTAAAAGACAGACAGGATGGCTTTTGCCTTGAAATATGATGAGAAGATTTGAGTTCTCTGACCGCCTTATATGTTCCAGCTTCAGTACGGTTTAATTTAGCACCCTATGTTTCAGTTTCCTAATATGTACACTATACGTTATCCTGGTAACAACTTTTGAGACCTTCTCAGCCACTTTTATCAACATAGCCCTTAAAACAAATCTTTACACAACCTGAGTTCATTTTGGATTGTTACTTTGCAGTATTATGTGCTAAACTACTGCCTTTAATCAAGTGACTGGAAATCAAACACCCAAACTTTTCAACAAGATCCCAGTTTTGACAATTAGTGACATATATACTTTAGAATGCATTTGGTTGTATAACTAATTTAGCAAGTACTTAGTTAATGGCAAGGAGGACATTTTGTATCTATGTTATAAAACACTAGACTTGATTACATTGCTTGATCACTTCTGGGCCCAAGATGAGTGCCCAAGTTGCCTATGTGCCAAGTTTTTGAGAAAGTAAAATGGGGGGGAGACTATTTTATGTGCAACAGCGTATTGTAACTTAATGAATGTCTTATTGTCCAAGAGATTTTAGGTAGTAACTTAAGGGTGACCTGCCAGAGAGAACAAGAAGGAGGTTGTCTCTTTTCTTCTTTATGATGTCTAGAGGGTTTAAAACAAAACAAAACAAAACACAACAAGAAAAATATCAGGTGTCTCATCTGGTCTTCCTAAAATTTGCTAGAGGACTTTTTGTTGGTTTCAGATGAAGACTGAGTTCACGCTGCCCTTGACTGAAAGAAGGTAGGGTGCTGAATTTTTAATGATTGAAACATATGTAAATAAGGTGCAATTACTCAGAAATACAGATTGCTAAAGTTCACAGTTTAGGTGGGTGTCAAGTTGTTACTGTTTGGCTTATTAATTGTGCACACAACTCTCATCTGTGCTAAAACATCCTATGACTGTTACTCCATCCTCAAGCCTGCACCCACCCCCAACCAAGCTCAGGGACTGACATTTACTCAGCTGCCCTTAAAATGCTCTAGAAGATCAGGGTGGGAAAGATCTGAATTTCTAATGTAAGAAAAACTGGTTGGGGTAGAGGGGGAAACTTCCACACAGTTTCTTTTTCTTTGCAAATCAATTTTAATACAGATTATCTCCCATTCCCTGAGAACTAGAATGGTCTGATTGATGTGTGTCTTGTGCTTCTATTGTGACTGTGGCAAACAGAGGTAAACCAACCAGATAAAAGTTAAGTAAAGAAAGATTCTAAGAAGATGACCCCTCCTGATTGTTGTGAAGGTACAAAGCTGAGAGCCAAGGAGAGTGAGGTGATCTCTAGCTTGTCTTGCTCAACAACAGAAGGTTTTTGGGTCTATTATAGGAGTGGACGGGTGAGGTTCTGTGGCCTGCAATGCACAGGGAGTCAGACTAGATGATCACAATGGTCCTGTCTGACCTTAAAGTCTACATGTCTGATAAAAGATATTACTTTGCACACTTTGTCTTTCCAATACCCTGGGACCAACACGGCTACAACCACTCTGCATACACGGTACAAAGCTAACATTTTAAAATCTAGTATTGTTAAAGTTGTCTTTGTGTGGCCCTGAATTGCTCCATTTATCATCTCACAATACCACAGCAAGTGGTAATGTGCATTAAGGTCCTGATCCTTCGAAGACTTCAGCACCCGCTTAACTTTGTGCACTGTGAGCAATGAGGTTGAAGTCCATGAGACCACTCAGAGAGTTAGTCACAACGTACAAGATCGAGTCTTACCTTGTGTAACTCTATGCAAATTTTTACAGTCCTCTGGGAGCCTTTAGCAGGTTTTTTACAAAATGTATTTTACTATTAGTATCACACTTATGTGTGGGTAGTCCCCATTGTAAGAGATTCTATTACTTGCAAGAATGGGAATACCTGTTCAAACCAATACCACCACCTTACCTCCTGGTAAAGCAAAACTTCAAGGATACCCAAACTGCATATGGATTTAAAGCTTCAGAATTATCTGCCATCTCTTTTTCTTCTCTTGTTTTGCTCACTGAGTTTGACACAGACAACAGGAAATTTCTTTTTAAAAAATTCTCTCTCAAAAACCACACACCCGAAACTTGTAGGAATCAAAGGTTCAGCTGTGTAGCAGTGCAGTTCCATGGAGGTCAATGGAGATCTGGCCCAAAGACATTATACAATTTTCTTCACACTGGCAACTAGGTGTATGTTTACACAGCAGTCAGAGGTGCGTAGACATTCCTGAGCCAGCTCACTTAAAATAGCAGTACAGCCACATGTGAAGGACTAGCCACCCAAGCATACACCCCAGGTCTCATCTGCTGTATAGACATATCTTGGGTGTTTGTATTAAACTTTAACAGAAAGGCTATTCTTCTGCCCTTTCAGCAACCAAATAACTTTTTCAGTGGGTTATAATGGCCTGGCATAGACATGAAGAAAAATAGTCAGTGAATTTGAAAAGTGAACAGGTCACTGCCAGCCTGTCTCCAAACCTGTGACACCTAGATGAATATGCTGGATAGATGAATATTCCTAAGGAGAATGAAGAACTAACTCATTCAGTTATGAACCACAGATGGAGTCCATCTACCTGCTCCTGCTGCCTAGCGTTTTCTCTGTTTCCCTTTTCTCTGTAACATTCACTCGTCTTTGTTCCAAAATGAATTGTAACCAGAGCTGGGCAGAGCTGGCAGTTAACAAATGTGGATCAAAATGCTGCTGAAGTTAAACTTCAGGATTCAGATTTATAACTTAGCCTCTTAACAGTTCACAAACAAATTCCGATTCAGCATTAACATGATTCTCCAAGCACAAAGTCACTGCAAGAAAACGCCTCTCTACCACATTTCCACCATATTCATTCCCTGTTGTTCTCTATCGTGAATTTTCAGTCACTAGAGCTTTCTTGTCTAAATTGCACTGGCTTACTAATGAACATGACACACCAGCCAAGTAAAGTACAGCTTGTTAAAGCCGGGAGTCAATTACCTCATTCGATGTATTAGTGACTTCAAACTTACCTTGCCTTGCAGCTGGTTATTTTCAGCTCATCCGTGGTTTAATGACCTTTTTATCGTGCATTTTGTGGTCTCCTGCCTTTAGAACCTTTTGAGATCTACAATATAGCACAACCTGCGATAGAGGAGCTGGAATTCCTGACATTGTCCTAAGAATCAGAGCGGTAGGGAGCAGAGCTCCTGCAGAGGAGCCCTACGCTGCTAGCGCATGTCTGTATTCAGTAAGAATGAGCCCTTGCCTTGGTGCAAAGTCAAATCCTGAATATGTAACTTCCTGATTTACACCTCTTGTTGCTTTCATCTTTACAGTACCAGCGTCTTCAAAAGCAGCTAAATCATAATAGAAACTCAGTATTTTAGATATGATTGTACAAATGGTTTCTTCCCAAAGATTTAATTTCAAGCCACGTTGCTCATCTGTTCCATGCAACCCAGATCACAATATTACTCATATACCTCTGAAGAATTTTAAATGAGGACTTCAACCATCCGGGAGGCTTTTGCATGTCACTTCTGAATTTGCGTGAATATTTATTCACTTTGCAAATCCTCCCTGTCCCTGAATGTGGATTTCACAGGGTAGATTTGGCCAAGAAGGAATTACAATTCTGCACTTCAGAAATATGTGGTGAATGTTCAACCCATATCTGAATCTCATGTTTGGCATCTATGTGTTTGTTTTGTAAGAGATCAAATTAAGTTTCATAAGTATTCTCCAGACAACTGAATGATGATTGTGTAAAGTACACACGAGGTGCACAGAATATACTATCTTTTTATTGAAGGAGGCAGGAATATATCCTTGCTGAACAACTGTGGGGTACGTAAGGAAAGTTTAAACGACAGATTCAAGTCTCACCATTTCATAGCCAGTGAAAGGACTGTAAGTTTAACACACAGGGGTGAATAAAAATGAATTGTGTGATGTCTGCCCGCAGAATACTGCTGTATAACATATACCACTGAGAAGCCTGGCCTGAGGAAAATGGCACTGTTTCATGGGAAACTTCCCTCAAAAGAAGGTTTTGCCTTTGGTTTCAATGGGAGCAGATTCAGGCCCTGTCATCTAAAATAAATGAAAGCAGGATTTCATCTGTCACATCTAGCAACAACCTTTGTTGTAGTATAAGGGGGAAAACTCCAAATCCTGATAGCCCCCTAACTGCTACTGTTTGTATTTGCACATGTAGCCAGCCATCCGGTTAGCAGTTCCACATCCTAAGGGAGTCACTGAGTACCAAATGGCCTTTGCTGAAGTCAGCATCAGTATGGGTCAGGGGAACATGGCACAAAGTCAGGGAACCTGGTGCACCCACTTCTGATGAAACTGTACCCTCTTGGGAATCTGTTGACCAGTAGTTTTCAAACTTTTTTCTGGTGACTCAGTTGAAGAAAATTGTTTATGCCCGTGACCCAGTGGAGCTGGGGATGAGGGGTTTGGGGCGTGGGAGGGGTTCTGGGTTGGGTGAAGAGGGTTGGGGTGCGGGAGGGGGTCAAGGCTCTGGGCTGGGACCGGAGATGAGGGTTTGGGGTGCATGAAGGGGTTTCAGGTTGGAGGAGCTCATGGCTGGGCAGGAGATTGGGGTGCGGCTCTGGTCAGCAGCTCAGCAGGGGTGCAGAGGCAGGCTTCCTGCCTAGCACTGCGAACCACGCTGCGGCCGGGAAGCAGGCAGCAGCATGTCTGGCTCCTAGGTGGAGGTAAGCAAGCAGCTCCGCATGGCTCTCACCCACAGGCACTGCCCCCTCCAGCTCCCATTGGCCAGTGCTCAGGGCAGGGGCAGCGCACGGAGCCCCATGCCCCCCCCCGCCTAGAAGCCAGACCTTCTGGCCACTTCCGGGGCGCAGCGCAGTGTCAGAACCGGTAGGGATTAGCCTGCCGTAGCTGGGTAGCACCGCCGACAGGACTTTTAATGGCTTGTTTGGCAGTGCTGACCAAAGCCTCCGCGACCCAGTGCCTTACATTTCACAACCCACTACTTGGTCATGACCCACAATTTGAAAACCACTGTGTTAGACCCAACATAGGAGAGGAGTGAATCCAATGTAAAACAAGGTTTGAAATTTGGTAGAAACTCACTGATTTCCATTCATCTAGAGTCACAGAGTTTCAAGCCAGAAGGGACCACCATATCTTCTAGACTGACCTCCTGCACATCACAGGCCTCTAAATTCCACCCTGTTACCCGTTTTGAGCCCAATAACCTGGATTAAGCAAAAGTATTACAGCCCCCAAGACAGTAAACTATTGTATGCCACAGGCAGAGAAAAGGAGTGACTGAGGTGCGCCAGTGCCTGAGGCCCCTGAAATGGCAGGGAATTGATTTGGTGAGATATACCGAGATGATCCTAGCAAACCATATGCATCCCATCAGGTTAAAAAAAACCAAGCACTTCAAATTTCCTGCCAATCTGACCTAGGTAAAAATTCCTTCTTGATCGTGGAAACACTGATCAATTCAACCCTGAGCATGTGAGCAAGACCCACCAGCCAAGCACCTCAGAAAGAGAATTCTTTGTACTGCATCAAAGCACTGGTCCACCAGTGCAGTGTCCCATCTCCAGTTGTTTCCATCTCTGATGCTTCAGAGGAAGGGCAAAACAAATTAATCTTGAATACATCATGAGGGAAAAGAATTCTTTCCTGACTCCTACAGGTGACAGGCTGATGCCCTGAAGCATGAGATTTAGGAACAGAAGACATAGGACCAAAAGGGAATCCCTGGGCCACTGAACTCAACCTCACCCCCCTCACAGTTTCCATCTCATAAATGTATCAAGCTCTATCTTGTAATTAATTAAGTGGTTTGCTGCCACAAATCCTACTGGGAGGCTCTTCAAGAATTTTTCAAACCAAATAATACTTCAGGGACACCGCTTACCTCAGCTCTTCGCTGTGGAGGAGATGGCATAGTGCAGTCCAAGAAGTTTTAGAGCTACAATTATAAATATCACTCAGGAACTGCCTTCCTTACATACCAAGCAGGTAACTTATTAAATCCCCACTTTCTTTTTAATCTCAAGCAAACTCTGCAGCAAGTGAACTGACCTCTACGCCTCTTGTGGCAGCAAGACCAATACACAAGGTATCATCTCGCCACCAGACTATTCCCAAATTCCAGAATGAGGGCCAAACAGGAGATAGTCTGGATCAAGTCAAAACTCTTCCATCATATTGGGGTGCTGCTTTTGACTTGGAGCCCTGCAAATCAGAAAGCTGTTTTCAGGGGAAAGATGCTGTGGAAAAACAAAAACTTCAGAGGGGCTGAACATTCACAAGTCTAAGCCTATTCTTGTCACTGTTCTTCCAGCAGTTAAAAATAAGAATGAGACAAACTACGTCTGTGTGATCTTTCTAAGTGAAAGGTTCTTGTTCAGTTTTTGGCACAATAAAAAAGTGACGTTGATTTCAAAGAAAAGCAAATGACCTTTATATGGGGAGTGATATCCTCTTAGCAGAATGCAAACCCATTGCACACATCCCAGCCACAGAATAACCAGTTTCCAGAAAGCTCACAATCTGAAATAGTTCACCATAGGTAAAGATTAGAAAATTAGCTACAAGTCTTTTGACGCTTCTAGCCACAAAAATCACAACTAAAATGGAGTTGCATAATATTGTCTTTTCTAGTTCTCTCCAAATATTGAACCCCTTCAGGAGTTTAGGCCAGAGGCTTCCCCAGGCACTTCTTGTGGAAGGATTGAAAGGAACCATTTTTCTCTTCCTTTCTTTTGTGGAGAGAGGCTGGAGAGGTACCAGTAAGAACTGAAATTGTCTTGAATTCACAGAACCATTTAGATTCGCTGATGTCAGGCCACATATTGAATTATTCAAGCCCATTATAATATTAATGTATAGTATTTTTATTCTCCAAAGCATTATACAAATATTAAACTTCAAACTCCTCAAGAGGTACACAAGTATTAACATATTGACTTGGTACAATACCTCTTTCCCCTCTGCTCAAAGGGTAGAATCCTGACCATATTGAAGTCAACAGGAATTATGGCATTAACCTCACAGGGGGTAGGATTTCATTCTAAGACACCAATGGCTCCTAGTGGAAAAGGCCTTTCGCATAATGAGAACACCTCATCTCTTCATACAGACTGCAGCACTGAAAGTCCACTCTAGTCTGTTACGCTCTTAATAGCAACTCAGCTCTCAGAGAGGACCTGCCATGCAAAGATTTCAAATCAGTTTGCACCCATTAAACAAGCCTCAGGATGCCACTGTGAGGTCACTATGGTGAGTTTTCTTAGCTCTATTTTACAGATGGAGAATTGGGCACAGAGGACCTGATTCTCTGCTGTCTTGCACCTTTGTAGCTTGGCTAACTGACAAATAATGGGCCCTATGATAACTATCTGCAAACAGTTAAATGATGTGAACAACAAGGCGGAACAGTGTAACAGATCCTCCCAATTCCAGCTTCTACCCCTGTTTCCCCTCTCTTGTACAAGCTGGCAGGGCAACTCACCAGCCTGTGCATCAAATGAAGTTCTTACCAGTGTCGGTATTTCAGTCCCTCTCCCCAAGCATGTATTTGTTATTCAAACACAAACACAGTTCAGCATCAATCAAAACTGGTAAACCAGGTCCTGCCACCTCCCTCTTTTATGGTCCCTGCCTCAGAGGACTTCCGCTGTTGCCAACGCAGCAGGTATTGTCAGCCAGGTCTGTGTGGGAGGGGGAGGGATAGCTCAGTGGTTTGAGCATTGGCCTGCTAAACCCAGGATTGTGAGTTCAATCCTTGAGGAGGCCATTTGGGGACTGGTCCTGCTTTGAGCAGGGGGTTGGACTAGATGATCTCTTGAGGTCCCTTCCAACCCTAATAATCTATGTGGGGAACTCCCTTCTGGCTCGTCTCCCTGACCCTGGGTTACCTAGAAGAGCCTTTTCACAGCTCTGGCCTTAATCTAGTTGCTTGCTGGCTTCTTGAGGATCTTCAAGCAGTCACCTGATCCCTGGCCTCTCAGCATCAGTGGGGAGGCCACTGATTAAGCACAGCTAGGCCGGGCCCAATTCCTCTTAAACAGCTATTTGTTAAAGGCCAGCCATTCTGTTTCATAAGAATTGCTTAAAGCAAAGCAGAAATTGGCTGAAAACAAGAAATGGAAAAGTTTGGCTGAAAGGTTCTTTGTAGTTAAGATCTGTAGTTAATGTAGTTAATCTCCCCAGTCTTCAGGTTAGGCTCAGTGGCCTGTGCTCTGATTTGGCTCCTATTTTATGAGGGAAGCATTTCTGCACTGAAAGTCAGTTACACAGCCTAGTCATTAGAATGATTTAGTTATCATTTGTGTTAGAGCAGCGCAGAGAGGCCCCTTTCAGGCAGGTATCAAGGCCTCATTGTGCCAGGCACTGTATCGACATAGTAGAATAAAGGCAGCATTGCATTCTTTCCAGGCCTTCATATGAAAAACATCTATTCCTCATGACACATGGCACCTGTGCTTCTCCAGGGACTCCATGACTTCCTCATTCGTCTCTAGGGTGGTCACATTATTTGTTAAAGTTCTTTGGCTAATGTCCAATCCACATGCTAGTGTGCAGATATAAATCAATTTCCATTAATTATTGCTTCCCTTCCAATCTGGATTTCTTGAGACATTCAGTCTGGTAGGGGGAGATTTTCAAAGGCACAAATGACAGTTAGGTGACTAACTCCAAGTGAAAATCAGCCTTTTGAAAATCTCCCCTTTACACTGTAAGATCCAGGGGGCAGGAGCTGTTATTCACTGTCTCTTTGTACAGTGCTTAGCATAATGGTGACCTGATCTATGTGGCGTCCAAGGGATCCAGCAACAAAAATGTTAAAGTAATAACTGCAGGGAATGCCTTGCTAAAGCCAAATGAATCACAATCCTCTATTTGCATAACTGAAAAGGATGAAATTTTTTAACAGATAGACTTGACATTTAAGTACTCGAATGTGATTTATTCATAGAGCTGCTAGGAAGCAACCTCCCACTTACCAATCCACCCTCTCCCCATGTGCTATTAATCCTTAACTACAAAAGGGGACAGTTATGCTAGATAAAAGGGTCACCCTGGAGCATTTACCTCAGTTAGTTTTCACACACAGTACAAAATCCTTGATTTTCTGGGTTTGCATGTGTTCTAACTAGGGACAGAAGGAGGGTGAATTTGTGGATTCTGACCAAGCCAAAAGCCTTCATTACACCCCACAGGAACACCAGCCCCTCCCTAATAGCTAGAAAACTTAAATCAGAAACTATTTGTTTGCAATAAATCGAGCTCTTACCAGGTGTCTTCTCTTCTACAGCATGCAGTTCTGTTCACACCAAGCCCACTGCATGTTTCTCAGCAGAGCACTTCAGCAAGGGTGAGGGTTGGCACCATCCCACATAGCAGACTGTGTGCAAACCAGAGTTCAGTTATGAAGTCCTGCATCTCTAGTACATGATAGTATAGAGGGTCAGAAAACTTCAAAGGGGAGACACTGCTCACCACTAGAGTGCCTCTGATGTTTACCAGTGGAACAAAAAAAATATTGTGTCAAAAATCTACAAAATACCATGGGACCCTTTTGATTCCGATTCTGTCCCCCAGCAATTTTGTTTCCTGGGAATTTCAAAATGTTGACATTTGGTTCCAATTCAGAACAATTTTCTTGCTAATGTTGTAATTTCCCATGGACTGGATAGTCCAAGTTTCAACCAGCTGTACTCACCACAGAGAGCTGAGCTGTGTGTTTGTCATGACACAACAGCATGATGTATTTTGTACTTTCACGCTGTTTTTATCCACGGATCTCAAAGTGCTTCACAAACTTGAATCCTCCCAGCAGCCCTGTGAGTTGGGTAAATACGACTACCCAGGGGACGGCTTTATGTCTGATATACACAGACTGCCAGCCTATATCAAGGTGCAATGACAGCCAGAAGGTGAATGCCATTGCCTTGTGCTATGACAATATCACCTGGGCCAGGAGGAGCAGTGTCATTCAAAAAGCAGGTTGGCTATCTAGGGTTTTGGGGGCATACGGTGAAGACAGTCAGAGGAGGCCCTGATCTTTTTTGGGTAGCGTCTGATAGCAGCATTGCTGCAGAGCTTCTGCTTTAATCTACAGCTGCTAGCAGAACCCCCTGAGTAGAGATATCCTATCCTCATCTGGAGGCAAATCCCCCACATGGTACAACCCAAGGCACACAATGAAGAACAGATGAGTTGCCCACATTTATAAAGGGACAGAGGCAGGAATAGACCCCAGATCTCTTTTTCCCAGGCTGCTGCTCTGCCCACTGGGTTCCACCTCCCTTCTCTGGCCAAACTCTCCTAAAACCACATTGCTAGTTTGGTGTATCTTGTGCTGCTGGCAGCAGGGGCGGCTCCAGGCACCAGTATGTCAAGCGTGTGCCTGGGGCGGCAAGCCACTGAGGGCACTCTGCCGGTCACAGCGAGGGCGGCAGGCAGGTTGCCTTCGGTGGCATGCCTGCGGAGAGTCTGCTGGTCCTGCAGCTTTGGCAGACTTCCTGCAGGCGTGCTGCTGAATCCATGGGACCGGGAACCTCCCACAGGCAAGCTGCCGAAGGCAGCCTGCCTGCAGTTCTTGGGGCGGCAAAATACCTAGAGCTGCCCCTGACTGGCAGACCAGGTCAGATCAGCACAATGGGCCAATTCACTTCTGTATTAGGATAGAGCAAAATGAATGTAAATGTAAGAGTGTATTCAGGTGTTTAAACTTCACGAAAACTGGTGGAATGTTTCTTGTGTTGTTTTCACTGATCTGTTTCTTTTACAACGTAATAGCAAACATTTACATTGTGTATATGCTCCTTAAGTATAACTCATCAAACAATCTTGTGAAATATTAATGAAAGACATTAACAGAAAATGCTAATTTCAAAGCAAGTGGCCATTATGTGGGATGATGGAAGTCAAAGCCTCTAAGTCCATTCCTCACTTACCATCAAAGGAAAAGCCCATGTGGAAAGACACTGTCAGCTTGTGTTCTATCAGAAGATGATATAAGAATGAATTCCAAGAAAGATGCTTCATCTCTGGACTGCTACAGGGATGTGCACCAGACACAAAGCGGAGATCCCCAGAGACAATCTGGGTACCCTGAAAAAGATTTTTGGGAGCCTGGCAGTTTATTACATCACTGCCACCATTTTGAATTACAAACTGTCACTCACCTGTTGTTATACTTTACCTGCTTTATCTTCTCAATAATTTTCATTTCCCTTTCTTAGTTCTATAGTTCTGTAATAAATTCTATCGTTAGTTTACTATAAAATTGGCTGCCAGCGATGTCTTTGGTGTAAGATCTAGGGTACCAATTGATCTAGGGTAAGTGGCTCGTCACTTGGGACTGTGAACATTCTGATGTGATTTTTGGTTTAAATAACCATTATCACAAAGTTCAGTTTGCCTGGGTGGCAAGATAGGCTGGAGAATCTAAAGGGACTTTCTGTCACTCTATGGTAAGACTGATATAGTGATCCAGACATTCACATTGATTATTGACTTGATTAAATCTAATTACAGAACACATCACCAGCTTGGGGTGTCTGCCCTGTTTCTTACAGTCTGCCTCAAGGTAGCCACTCTCAGTGGTATCACTCCAGACAACAGGTTTCAGAGTGGTAGCCATGTTAGTTTGTATCAGCAAAAAGAACTAGGAGTCCTTGTGGCACCTTAGAGACTAACACATTTATTTGAGCATAAGCTTTCATGGGCTAAAGTCCACTTCATCAGATGCATGCAGTGGAAAATACAGTGGGAAGATAGATAGATAGATAGAGAGAGAGAATATGAAAAAATGGGTGTTGCCGTACCAACTCTAATGAGATTAATTGATTAAGGTGGACATTTTTATTGTGGGGAAGACATTCAATTCATTCATCCAGCTCAGATTAATGACAGGATGATCTTGTGGTTAAGGCACTGGTTTAGGGTTTGGGAACTCTGAATTCAGCTCCTCACTTTCACAGACTTTCTGTGATATCCTGGGAAAATCACTTAATCTCTTTGGGCCTCAAAGTAAGTGGGGATGGGAGAGAGGATGGTATCACCCACAGGACTGGCGCTACGGTTTTGAGCGCCCTAGGCGGACGGCAATTTCGCTGCCCCGCACGCTAGTCCCGTGGCTCCGGTGGAGCTGTCGCAGTGGTGCCTGCGGGCGGTCCACCGGAGCCGCGCGAGCAGCCGACAGTCTGCAGGCACCATTGCGCTAGCTCCACGGGAGCTGCCTGCCACCCCCTCCGGTAGCGCCCTGACCCAGGGGACACCCTGGGCTGCCGGCTGCCACGGCGGCGCCCTGACCCAGGGGACACCATGGGCTGCCAGCTGCCGCCGGCAGCTCAGACTCCCTCTCTGTCTTAGCAGCAGGGCTGCTCAACCATTTTAAAAAAATTTGGGGACGCTTTTTGGCGCCCCCAGATCTCGGCGCCCTAGGCAACCGCCTAGTTCGCCTAAATGGTTGCACCGGCCCTGATCACCCACTCCTTAGTGACAGCCTCTGGTTTCTCTAATGTACTGCTGGCAAAGTCTTGTTTCTCAGCAGTCCCTGTGTGTTCTGCCAGCAAACAATCACACTGCTACGGCAGCTCAGCCAGGGTGAGATGTAGGACCAGATCCTCTGCTGGAGTAAAAGACGATTACTCACCTTTGTAACTGTAGTTCTTCGAGATGTGTTGCTCATATCCATTCCAGTTAGGTGTGCGCGCGCCGCGTGTACGTTCGTCGGAAAATTTTTACCCTAACAACACTCAGTGGGTCAGCTGGTGCCCCCTGGAGTGGCGCTGCTATGGCGCCAGATACATACCCCTGCCGACCCAGCCACCCTTCAGTTCCTTCTTGCCGGCTACTCCAACAGTGGGGAAGGAGGGCGGGTTTGGAATGGATATGAGCAACACATCTCGAAGAACAACCAACAGTTACAAAGGTGAGTAACCATCTTTTCTTCTTCGAGTGCTTGTCGTATCCATTCCAGTTAGGTGATTCCCAAGCCTTACGTAGGCGGTGGGTTGGAGTGAAATGTGCAGAATGTAAAAACTGCTGAGCCAGAGGTGTGGACCGAGGACCATGGAGCTGCGCGACAGATCTCGTGGATAGGAACACGAGTCAGCAAGGCGGCAGATGAAGCCTGAGCCCTGGTAGAAGGCATGGTGACGTGGCTTGGGGAAATATGAGCCAAATCATAACAAGTGCAGATGCACGCCGTCACCCAAGATGAGATCCTCTGAGAGGAAACAGGTAGGTCTATCCTTCGGTCTGCTGCCGCGATAGAGAGTTGGGGCATTTTACAAAATGGAGTGCAGGGAGTGCAATTGTTGCTCCCATTGCGTTAAGTGTGGTTAACATGAAAGGCCAAAACCACCTTAGGGAGGAAAGCCGGGTGTGGTCGTAACTGCGCCTTGTCTTTGTGGAACATAGAGTACGGCGGAACCACCGTAAGAGCCCTGAGCCCGGAGACTCGTCTGGCCGATGTAATGACTACGAGGAAAGCTGTCTTCCAAGACAGGTATAGCAGCGAGCAGGTCGCTAACGGCTCGAATCGGGGAGACCTAAGTCTGGTTAAAACCAGTCTGAGGTCCCAGGTTTGGGCTGGGCGGTGTACTTGAGGGTATAAGCACTCCAAGCCCTTGAGGAACCTCAAAACCATAGGGTGTGAGAACACGGAACGACCACCTTAGCCTGAGTGGAAGGTAGAGATGGCTGCCAAGTGTACCCTCAGCGATGATACTGCTAGGCCCTGCTGTTTTAGGCCAGGGGTAGTGCAAAATAGAGGGGATCAAGACCTCAGTAGGAGTAAGATCAAGCGTTTCGCACCTGTAGGAGAAATGCTTCCACTTGGCCAGGTACGTTGACCAGGTGGAAGGCCTGCTGCTACCCCAGTTTAGCCACACAGCAGTCACACCGTTAGGTGAAGAGACTGCAGGTCCGGGTGGCGAAGCCTGCCGTGGTTCTGAGTTATGAGGTCTGGGTGGAGTGGCAGGGTAATTGGGTTGGCTATTGACAGGTTGAGCAATGTACTGTATCAGTGCTGCCTGGATGATCATAATGATGCGCGCTCTGTCCCTGTGGAGTTTCAGCAGGACCCTATGAATCAGCGGGAATGGTGGGAAGGCATAAAGGAGTTGGCCCTTCCACGGCATCAGGAAAGCATCCAAGATCGATCCTGGGGAGAGACCTTGGAAGGAGCAGAACATCTGGCACGTCCTGTTCTCGCTGTAAGTGAACAGGTCTATATGGAGAAAAATTCCCATTTCTGGAAAACAGAATGCATCACATTGGGGAAGATTGACCACTCATGAGACAGGAAAGACCTGCTGAGTCAATGTGCCAAGGCGTTCTGAATGCCTGGGAGAAAGGATGCTACCAGATTTATCAAGTGGGCTATGCAAAAGTCCCAGAGATGGATGGCCCCCTGACAAAAGGGGGAGGACCATGTCCCTCCCTGGTTGTTTATGTAGCACATGGCCATTGTGTTGGCTATAAACACTGAGACACCATGGCCTCACAGCTGCTGCTGGAACCCCTGACACGCCTGGTGGACTGCTCTTATTTTTGGACATTTATGTGGAATGCCAGCTCCTGAGAAGACCAAAGGCCTTAAGCTCGAAGGTGACTGAGGTGAGCACCCCAGCCGAGAGATGATGCGTCCGTCGTCAGGGACATTGAGGGCTGGGGCGGATGGAACAGCATCCCTCCCCACACCAGGGCGGGAGTTAGCCACCTTTCTAGGGAGCCTAAGGTGCTCGAGGGAATGGTGACTATCGTGACCATTGGGTCCCTGTCTGGGCGGTACACCGAGTTGAGCCAAACTTGGCGAGGACGGAGGCGGAGCCTGGCGTGTTTGGTTACAACCTGCAGGCAGCCATGGGACCCAGGAGACCCAGACAAGTGCGAGCCAATGTCGTTGGGAAAGTCTGCAGACCTCGGGTGATTGTTGCCATCGCCTGAAACCGCGGCTGTGGTAAGCAGGATCCGGCTAGCTCGGAGTCCAGGATAGCTCCTATGAAGTCTAACCTCTGCGTGGGAACCAGAGTGGATTTTTCTATAGTGATCATGCGGCCTAGACGTGTGAATAGGTCCTTGACGATGCCCACATGCTGAGTGATTTGTGTCTCGGAGTCTCCTCGGATAAGCCAATCATCCAGATACGGAAAAACGCATATCCGACGTCGGCGGAGGTAGGCGGCAACTACGGCCATCCACTTGGTTAATACCCATGGGGCTGTAGAAAGGCCAAACAGCAGGACCGTAAACTGGAGGTACAGACAGTTGGCTAGAAAGTGGAGGTATCTCCTGTGCAGAGGGAAGATGGCGATGTGAAAGTATGCGTCCTTCATATCAAGGGTGGCATACCAGTCTCCAGGATCCAAGGACGGGATAATGGTTCCCAGGGATACCATGCAGAACTTCAACCTTATCATAAACTGGTTGAGTCCTCACAGGTCTAGGAGAGGTCTGAGACCTCCGTTCGACTTGGGGATTAGGGAATAACGGGAGTAAAACCCCTTGGGCATTTTGTTCATCGGCGTCTGCACCTCTTGTAAGAGGAATTGCTTGTGAGAGTGGTCCCTGAAGAGGGACAGGGTTGGAACAAATTGGAGGTGGTACCCATACTCCACCGTGTGGAGGACCCAGCGATCTGAAGTTAACTGGGACCATGCCAGGAGGAAGTAGGAGTGGGATCCCGACCTGTAACTGGTACGCCGTCCTCGGGTGAACCTTCCAAAGTTTGTCTTTGGTCCCGGTGGTGGTTGCGAAGGACTTTGATCTTGGCCCTCTTGGGGTCCTGACAGTCATCTGCGACCACCTCGGCCACGCCGCCTGCCAAAGTCCTGTCTCTGGCTGGGCACAGAGTACGGCAGTGTGGCTGGGGATGGAAAGGCCTGCATTTGGTCACCAGTGTATGCACGCCGAGAGAGCGCATTAGGACCCTGTTGTCCTTTAGGCTTTGCAGCCTGGGGTCAGTCTTTGCCGCAAAGAGGCCTTTACCATCAAATGGTAAGTCCTGAATGGTATACTGCAGCTCCGGCGGGAGGTTTGAAACCTGAAGCCATGAGATGCACCTCATCGCAACTGAGTCTGCTGCATCCAACAAGGCCTGGAGGGAAGTTCTGGCCACCTTTTTCCCTTCCTCCAAGAGGGCAGCGAACTCTTGGCGGGAGTCTTGAGGGAGAAGCTCCATAAACTTACCCACCGCCGCCCAGGTGTTTTAATTATAGCAGCTAAGCAAGGCTTGTTGATTTGCCACCCGGAGCTGTAGGGCCCCTGCCGAGTACACCTTGCAGCTGAGTAGGTCCATTCGCCTAGCCTTCTTCGATTTCGGGGCTGGTGCCTGCTGGCGGTGGCATTCCCTCTCATTAACGGACTGGACGACTAGTGAGCTGGGAGGAGGATGGACATACAAGTACTCCTACCCTTTAGAGGGCACCATATATTTACGATCGACTCCCCTGGCCGCAGGACGGATAGAGGCTGGGGACTGCCATATAGTATCGGCATTTGCCTGGATGGTCTGAATAAACGGATAAGGTCCCTCTAGCGGGGCATCCAGCGATAGAATGTCCACTACCAGGTCCTCGACCTCCGAGACCTCTTCCACCTGGAGGTCCATATTGAGTGATACACTCCTTAGCAGGTCCTGATGGGCTCTCAGGTTGTTGGTGGGCACATCAGAATCGCGGTCCTGAGCATAAGAGCTGTCCGTGTGGGATGACACTGATGCGTGTCTGGATGGCCATGGAGGTGCTGAAAAGCCATGGACAGAGTCTCTCTCAGAGCTTGACCAACTCAGCACTGGGGACCAGTGCCAGGAGGCGTACCGGTACCTGGAACGAGATCCGGACCTGCGACCAGAGTGGTGCCGGGAGGTCGACCGAGACCTCGAGGCTCGAGGTTGGGAGTGGCTACGGGAGTCACGGTGCCTGTAGCGGTGCCGGGAGCTGGAACGGTGCCGAGAGTAGCGGGTCAGTGAATGGGAGACCGACCAGTGTGGCGAGTGCGACCGGTACCGAGGAGGAGAACAGCACCGGGACTGCAAGTGGCGTCGGGAGCAAGAGTGCCGACGAGACCTGGAGTGTCTGTGGGACCGTGATCATGAACGGTACCGCTCTGCTGTGCTGACAGAGGATGGTCTTATCAAGAGATGCTTGCCGAAAGACTGTATTACCCGCACTGGTGGTGCCGGGGGTTCAGGCAGCATCGACTCTGTCATGGCAATGAGATCCCTCGCCTTTGGGAATGTCTCTGGCGTGGAGGGAACAGTAAGCTCAACCACAGCGCGTACCAGGGAGCTATCAGGCACCAGATTCGACGGCCCTTGTGGGACCAGGATCGACGGTGCCGACGTCGTCGGTCCCTCGGCAGGTGTCGGTGCTGGGCGATCCAACTTAGACAGGCTCTCTGGCTGCAGTGCAGTTGGCACGGAAGCAGCAGGAGCAGGGAGCTCAACCACGGCGCGTGCCAGGGAGCTGTCAGGTACTGGATTCGACGGCCCTGTGAGACCGGAAGTGACGGTGCCGACATCATCGCTGCCTCTGCAGGTGTCGGTGCCAGGTGATCCGACTTAGACGAGCTCTCTGGCTGTGGTGCAGTTGGTATGGAAGCAGGAGTCATCTTAGGCTTTCTCGACCTCGGAGAGAGGGAGCGGTGCCGAGTCGACTTTGGTGCCGGTGCCGGCCGGTGCCGAGAGGCCTTGGGAGTACCGCTGCGGTCCGGTGCCGAGGAGGCGCTTCTGCCCACCAATCGACCAGCGGTGCCGAAGGCGGAGGGATAAGTGAAAGTCCCGCTCCATTTTGTTCTCGGCTTAAAAGCCTTGCAAATGGGGCACTTAGCTGTCAAGTGCGATTCCCTGAGGCGCTTCAAACGGGAGTCGTGCGGATCTCCTGTCTGCATCGGCTTGTGGCAGGCTGAGCCCAGTTTGAAACCCGGTGAGCCAGGCATGGGCTCCGACACCAGGTGTGGGGAAGGGGCTACTCCCCGAACCCTGCTAACTATTACTAAACTAACTATGCTAGTAAAGAAAAAACGTATAACTATATATATATTATATATAAATATAAAAGGATTATAACTATATAACTATATACACAATAACGAACGAGAACTACGAGTAGATAGGGAAGTGGAGGTCAGCTAAGCCGCGCTCCACTCTTCCAACGACCAACACGGGTGGTAAGAAGGAACTGATGGGTGGCTGGGTCGGCAGGGGTATATATCCAGCACCATAGCGGCGTCACTCCAGGGGGTGCCCAGCCGACTCACCGAGTGTTGCTAGGGTAAAAATCTTCCGACGAACGTGCACGCGACGCGCACACACCTAACTGGAATGGATAAGAGCAAGCACTCGAAGAACTTCATGTAGCGCCACGGAAGTTAATGTCAATTTGCACCACTGGCCTGTAATCTGCAGCTTGTCTGTGATCAAGCATAGCTCACTCCCTTGCAGCTCAAAAGACCTTGCCTCACTGAAGCCCTTGCCACCCTGGCATAACCTGTTTGGGAGAGGAAAGCCATATAAATTAATTAATTAATTATCCTCTTAGAGTTGATATGGCTACTTCCACCTTTTCAAGTTCTCTGTACGTATATACCTCTTTTTACTATATGTTCCATTCTATGCATCTGAAGAAGTGGGCTGTAGCCCACAAAAGCTTATGCTCAAATAAATTTGTTAGTCTCTAAGGTGCTTCCCCTCTCCCCCACTGGCAAAAGGCATACTTTCTGGTGCAACACTGCTAAGCCACCGCAGGAATGCTCCATAGACAGCCAGTCCTCCGTGGCCACCATCCCCTCACCGACTGACAGGGCTCTGCTAGCTTGATCACACTTTCTATCTCTCATTTTGGGTGCTGTGAGAGCTGCCATGCTGTTAAATATATATAGACACTTCTGCATCTTTTTATCCAGCACTTGTGATCTTCACCACTTCCTCTCACTCAATAGGTTCCCTTCCCCCTCTCTGTCTCTGGCTTTCTTACTCTCTGCCACATCGTGTAGCAAAGGCAGCTGTAGCAGAACCAAACCAGATGAACCAGGAGGCAGAGCTCTAATCACTCCAGCCACAGAGGAGAGGGAGTGCAGAGCTCCTTTCTGGTTTCAGCAGAGAAGTTGCAGTTCCCTTACTGTAGCCCTTGGCCTGCCACTTGCAGATGCCCCTGAGGACAATGCTGTTTCTGTGGAGGTGCGCGTTTTTGGCAGACTGCCTAGTTTCTGGCCAAAGCAAGACTGTATCCGAGATCTAAACAATAGTGTTAAACTGACCACTGCGCCTCCATCAATGGCCCAGACAAGGAAGGATAATATTCTAGACCACTACAGAATCTGGCCGAGGTGCTCTACCCCCCTGCCTTGCCCTGAACTGCAGGCCAACTGAACTGGTCACAACCTCTGCTTGCAACACCCCCCTGCCCCTCACATTATGATTACACTCATCCATTCAGGGAACAGCAAGATACCATGGGATATCAGGTGACTAAGCTGACTAATCAGTAGTTACACAACGGCAATAAAAGTGGGGGTGGGGGGGAGAGAGGGAGAGACAAAAACTAAAAAATATCGCATAGAATAGCCAATGGGTTCAACTTTTCCATGAAAAGTTTCCAGGGGAAAATTTTGAAAAGTAGAAAATGACACAAAATATTTTTCTGTCCAAAAACTCCACTTCTAAATAAAATGAGACCAAATTTGATGGGCTAATTTCTCCCAAACACACACACAGATGGGACTTAGGTAGAAACTTCTCCCGTTAGACATGTCCTTGTGTGACAGATCAGATCCCATTATGCTTTTGTAGTGAATAGGCCGTATGTATCCCTTCAGTTTGGCATGCCTCTAGTGGGCACTTCTGTCTTCTATTGCGTAAAACACCAGAACCTTGCCCAAGCAGCAGTATCTATATGTAAGTAGGCCTATATATTTATATATAGTTAGTAGATACAATTAGTTGGAACCCAGGTGTGTCCGTGTGGTTTTCTTATATTCTTAATGTTGACCAGAAACAAAAACAACAACCTCTAGCAGTGGCTGTCCGCTCTCAACACTCCTTCCCTGCTCTGTTCCTTTTCAGTATGAAGAGATTTTTGTCTTGACCATTTCAATCCTGTCTTGTCAAGAAGCTATCTTCTGAGCACCAGTAGCATGTATTTGGAAAGGACTTACTGTGCTGAGGGAAAGCTGGAACTCCATTTGCAGGCCTTCCATCCATGTTTAATCCCTGTTAATGGATAATTAAGCAGCACACTACTTGGCTTCCAAACATAGAATATACTTTATTGCCTGCTAGTTAATAAAAGTGAGGAGTAAACACCATAGCTGAAATAAGCATAAAGGGTCCAGGAGAAGGAAAGAATATTCAGTCACCAAACAAGGCATCAGGCAATAAACTGTAGACAATATAAATTATCTGTTTCTCAAACAACTCAAATCTTTATTTTGCTAGAGGCATTATAGGATTAGTTATCAGTAGTAAAATCTCGGGATTTCATTTTATACACAGCATTAATAGTAAGAAATATATAAGGGACTCTGCAGAAAGCAATACAAAGGAGCTATATACACAGGCACCTTCTGTGGAGCAAGAACATAATCTCATCTAATAAGGGACGACTACCTACAAAACAAGAGAATATCGTAGTACAGTATTAGCTCAGAACTTTGTTCAGCAGCTGCCTCTCCATAAGGCAGGCAGGCAGGCCAACTTATGTAGACATATATATTTTAATATAGATATATATTTATTATTTTAAAAATAATGTGAACTACCTGTAGTTCCTAGACTAATTTTAAAGAGGCAGCGTACCTTTCTGAAGCTTTATTTCAGGAAGTATATTAAAAATGGCATAGAAAAAGGCTAGCCGACCCTAGCTGGCATATAGACTTGAGTTATGTTTCCTTGAAAATTTTCTATGGCTATAGTTGCCATCAACATCGAGAACAATGCGTGTAGGCATTCGGATTGCTATTTATGTTGCCTTAATTGCTAACACCAAGTGTATGTGATTCTAGTGCTAGTAATTCTGTTGATTATAAATAGCAATAATGCGGCAATACATTGTCAAAGTCTGACAGCATGATAAAGATCTAGCCTATATCTGCATGCAGAGTTTTGTTGTCTATTCTTAACATAAGTTGCTCATTCAGAGTGCTGTACTTATGAAAAATATGTACTCCAACCCACTCCCGGAAAGGCTATTCTTTCTAAGGAAAATGTATTACTTGTCTTACCATGCAACTCAGCGGTCCTTCATGCAGGATAGCTCATATTTTTCAGATGATATCCTTTCTGTCCTAGTCATAGTCTACTTTCCTTAGAGTAACTAAATATCAGAGAATGTGAGTAATGAAATCCATTGTTATATTTAAGGGATTACTTCTACATCTCTTGGGCCAGATCCTCAGCAGGTATACTGGCATCACTCCATTAAAATCAAGAAGTCAGTGGAGCGGTGCCAGTTTACATCACCTGAGGATCTGTCCCTTTCTGCTGAAAATGTTCTTTAGTAATCCTCTTAGAGCCTCATCCTGTGAGGTGCTGTGTACTAATTTCAAAGGAGAGGAAAGCTGTCAGCAATTGGTAAGAGGTATAGTCAGCACTTCGCAGGACTGAGCCCTTATTTTGTGTCATTAGTGTCTAGTCCGCTCTCATCTGTGTTTCGGATGAGAAGTCTATGCACAGATACATAACATCAATCTGTGTGCATGTACAAGTTGCAACTTTTCACATTGTGTTGTCTGTTAAAAACAAAGGCACAATGCCTCTTTCAAATGTAATGTTATCCAACTGCCAAAACAACCCCCCAGCTTTTTGCTGGTGAAGTACTAGTTCTTTTTTCTTTCAGAAGTGTATGCCCCTTAATACACTTTCTGTAGTTCACAGATTCATCCTCCAGAATCAACATTGTCATTTTGATACTTGATTGTTCTACTTTCTGTAAATCCAGTTCTTTACTGGGCTGGATATGGAAAGAGTTACAACAAAGCAGATATTTTTTTCCAGTGCATATGAGCCATAGGCCTTGAACTGGAGTCTTAACCCAGGCAAGACTCCCAGTGAAGATAAATGAACTGTGGGAGGCCAAGGAATGTTGAGATTCATTTTTTACTTGTAACGTTTGAGTCAAACTAGTTGGTACAATGAATTCTTTGTTTTGCTTTGTTTTGACACTTGGCCAGGCATACAACCATGGCTTACAAATGCTTAATTGTAATATACCTTCCAAGTTACAAACCTGAAAGCTCGTGTAGCTTAGCACAGATTTCAAGGCCATGAGGGGCCATTATGATCACCTCTTTTACCTCTTTCATGCCACAGGCCTTTGCATATAAATCATATCCCCATGTGATAGCTGAACAAAAACATACAGCTAGCCAAACACATGCCATATTTTGAGTATAATTCAAAGCACTGTTCAATAACTGTGTGGTGACAGATACAATTTTCCACAATAATATACTGATTTAACAAGTACTTTATAAGTTTTTTAGTTTTTATGATATGTTGATGGGTTAACTTTTTAATAAAAAAGTTTGTTAATCTTAGAGGAACAAGACCTATTTGTAATACCACTGATAGAAAGTAACTAACTGAATAGACAGCTGATGCTGGGAATTATAAACATACCTACGATAACATTAAACTTATAGAAGGCAAACATTTATTTACTGAATTCAACATTAGTGTTTGACTCTATTTACAAGACACTAAAGTCAGATAATTCCCCATTGCTTCCTGAGTCACTAGAAATCAGTTTCTCTTAGTTTCATTCATATAGTTACACCGGGCAAAATGGATCAAGAGTTTGCACCAAAAAAGGCTGGTTGTAAAAGCAATTCTTGGATGCTAGAGCATGTTAGATTTAAACAGCTCTGGAAGAGCAGACAAAACACTGAAGCTGGAGGGTCATCTGTACTGTGCATAATTGGGCTTGGGCATTTCTGTTTGTCTAGGGATATTCATTCTGATATGAGTTTAAGTTGTGCATATCTCAAATACTCTGGGTAAGCATGAGGGGAAAATTTAAAGATTTACTCCACATTCAGGTCTTACTTTACACCTCGCTTAGCTCAGATGGCGTGTAATTTAAATAAAAGCAATCAGCCTCCCGTTTTTGAGAGAATGACTTCAATGAGAATGCTGTATCTAGAGAGTTTACTATATCGGTAATTCCTGTTAAATTTGTAATTCACGCTAAAAGCATTTGTTGACACTTAGATGCAGATTTTAAATATCAGGAAGGTAGGAAAGCTATACCCAACAAGCTATGGGAAATACAGGCAAAATCTGGGATGAAAACACCTAAATTGCATACAAAATACAACAAATTCAAATCAGAGATCAACCTTTGATGTCTTTGGATACTGTCAGCAAAATGTGGGATTCTGACAGCACATTCAGGACTGTACATGTAGTGAGCAAATCTGCAAAATGCAGGCCAACAGAGACCCAAGTGTCTTTTCTGACTGCTACATGATTTTTCAATCCTTTTTTGTTTATCCTCGGCATGGCTGCTGGCACAAGCGTATGAAACCAATGGGGGTAAGAGGGGCTGGTGACTTTTGTACTAGAGGGGGCAGTGTGTGAAACACCAGACAGGAAAAAAAATTGCTTTCTTAAGACATAACTAAGGATTTCTGCTGGGCTGCTGTATATATTGCTTAATTTGCAGCTAAAATAAAGTTTGATAAGTTTTCATTCCAGTCTTGTCAACTGAAAGTGAATCTGGGAGCCAGGAATTCCTAGCTCCCATCCTTTCCAGGTTCACTGAGCCGGTTTGAGCAAATCACTTCACTGCCCTGCCTCAGTTTCCCCATCTGTAAAATGGGGATAACCCCTATCTAACTCACAAGAGTACTGAAAGCATGAACTTGTGTAAAGTGTGTAGTATCACCATTAACTTTTATTTAGCAAATAACTTTTTTTTTTAAGATGGAAGTACTAAACCTAATCAACTTTAGAAATATTGGCCCTAATGTGATAATCATAGGTAGGAGATCTTGATTATGATGGGAATTTTCAAAGGAGTTACAGCTTTAAAAATTCAATAGCATCTGGGCCTATGGCTCACATGTTCCTTTGAAAAGCGAAGCCTGTAACTTTTGGTCTAACAAATTGAGGCTGTAGGAGTCAGCCACTGTCCTGACCATATAGTTCTCATTGATGTTCTAAAAATTGCATTCAGGGAGCTTCCATATGGCAGAGCCAGGTTGCAAGGTGACAGTAACCAGTTTCAGTAACATTTAGAGATGTACTCTGCTCTTGGTCTCTACTTGAACTCCCATTCATGGCAAGGGGAGGTCTGCATGGAGAATGAGGGCTGAATATGCCCCCTTTACACAGAAAATATAGAACAGTATGCTAGATTAGCAAGATCTGGCTATGTTAATTATAACACCTACAGGAAAAGAGCACCCGAATCTTGGTTAAGTATTGGTTCTATCTCAGATTAGAAATGACAAGGATTTTAAAATTATTCTACTGAGTTTGTTTAGACTTTTTTTGTTTTTGTTTTTATTTTTTTTTTGTTTTTTCCCATGAGAGAGGATATAAGTTAGTCTATATGTTTGTGTATCTCAAACTAACCACAAAAACAATTGTGTCACCTTAACTCTAGAGATAAATATATGTGCTAGTTCCTGTACTATGGGACTCAATGGTATTTTGCTAACGGACTTAAATGGAAGCAGGATCAGGTCCCATACGGGGACCTCTCTCTATAATTTATTGCAGATTGGATACAACATCTTGGTGCATCAATCAATGAAGAAAACAGTCATAAAACAGACTCATGTGCACAGGAAAACTTCTCCACTAAAAGCACGAACAAATAGCTAGACTAAAAGCCTTAGAATGCTATGCACTGTATATACAAGGTGTGCACCACCCAAGTGACTGAAATCTAGATATACAAGGGGTCGCTGAACATTTTTGGTCTTCATCAGTGGTCACAAGCACTGTCAGGGTAGATGGATTTTTTTCTTTATTTGGTTTGTGCCTCACAACCTGGCTTTAAAAACGGACTTCTCATAGCAAATCTGTAAAAAGGTACAGAGTAAAAAACAAACAGGTTTAGGATTACCACCAAAACTTGGTAAAAAAATAAAGACCTTTTAGATAAAAGCTACACTTTTAGAGGAAATGTGGCTTGGAATCTCTCTGCTCATATGGCTAAGAATTGTCATAGACAGTCAGGCCCATCAAAGGGACATCTGAGCAGTGAGCAACGGGGTTATAAAAGGCAGTTACAAGCACCCAACTGCCAGTGGAGCTGGGTGCAGAACTACCCTTTTGTGTCTTTGAAAATGTCAAATGCCCCAGATTTTTAAATCATCATTTAAAGAAGGAAACAAACGGAACATTTCAAGTTACATTTATAAAAATGGTTATGCTATTTATCTGGGGTTTGATCTTGCTGCTAGTTCCTGAAGTTAGCAGCTTGGTAATTAAGCAAAGTAGGGCATGCAAGACACTAGCAATTTCCTATACTGTTACAATATTGGATGCCTATTTAAAGATCTTGACCAGCTTCCCAATTCTCCATCTACCTTTGTATTCCATTAATCCAACAGCAGATTACATGGTTCCAGGATTCTGAGAAGAGTCTATTTAGGTTTTCTTCACATATGAACAGTTGCCAGCTACAAACCTGTTCAACATTTTTTAGAGTAGAGCTTGTTGAAAAATGTAAAAAGAGGATTAAAAAGAAGCTTGACACTTGTGATGACAATTTTTTAAATCATCATTTTGCATTTCTGAAACATTTTGACCAATCTATTAGGTGGCTGATAAACAGGAACAAAAAAAGTTTTCCAAAAAGTTATTAAAAATTCAAATATTTCCAACCAGCTCTAGTTTGTAGTTGGCATAGTTTGATGTCTCAAGGAGGGCTGATTTTGTTATTTTTAAACTAACCATATAAAATCCCCACACTAATCCCCAGCAGGCTTTTTAAACAACCCATAATCCTGTTTGAAAAAGATTTCAAACCGCTCCACACAAGGGCTTTAAAAAGAGACACTCACAAACTTCAAAGTGAGTGATTGACAACTACTGACACCTTGGAAGATATTCTGCTGCATAGAAAACGTACATCTTCAAACTTAACCAAGTCAAAAGTTGGCCTCACTAACAGTTTTCATCAGCTGTTTGATAGAGGAATTAACATGATGATCTTACTAGAAATTAGCACCAAAGAACCCAAACAAACCAACACACAACAAAAAAACCCCCCAAATGCTATCCATTGTATGGGATGCTGAATTGATTTATGAATGGTTGTGGGGATTGATTTGTTTACTTCTCACTACAAAAGTTGTTCATTATAATACCGTTAACAAACCTTTACAATGAGGTGGAAAGGCAAGTACATTTTGCAGAGTTTAATCTGTGTGCTATGCTTTTCTATGCATGGAGTTATTCCTAATTAACTGTGTGTGTGGATCCTCTTATTCTGGAATACTTAATCAGGTGTGTAGACAAGCCCTGACATAGCACAATAATGGTATTTCAAAGTTATGGCCGGACACTATATATGTAAATATCTTGGTGCGACTGTAACTTGTCAACTAAGCAAATGAGCATGGATTTTTAATTAGTTACCATGCTGTATTCAAACCCTAGTTCTGGTACCTCTTCCTCTAGCACTTCCATTTACACCTTAACAATGATCTGTTATTTTAAAATGTAGTAGGGACCTGTTTGCACGAACACATACTTTCAGTCTTACCTATTCAAATGTACCTCACAGCTGTGGGCTATCTGAGCTCCTGTCTAGCACAAACTAAGATTCTGATGTTCTGCACAAAAACACTAATTTAGCTTTCAAATATAATTAGATGAAATACCCCAAAATAAAAAAAAAAACCTTTTATGAATGAAATATGTAGCATGTCAAATGAGAACATTAGCCTGGCATCCTCCTATCACACCAGCGTAATTCAGGAGTAATTCCACTGATGTCAATGAAGCTACACCTGTGTATAACTGGTGAACAGAGGGGAATCAGGCCTGCAGGGGTTTACACCCACCGGGCTCTCACTTTGAACGGACAAAGACAACATAAGACAGAAGACAGTGGAGACTCAGGCCCCTAGAGTATTAATTATGACTTCCTCTTTACCATGGCCCTGATCCTGCCAGGCTTATGGGGATAATAGTACAAGTGACTTCAATTTAGGCTGCTGGCATGAGTGAGGAAAGCAGTATAATGCTGTGGTCATTGGGTATTCATTTTTCTTGAGTAACTGATTCTGCTTAATCCATAACAATCCCTAGTATGGGTGTACTTTTAAAGGAAGAAAGGTAAACAAGCTTCCCCTTTTGTGATTTCTTAATAAACATTTTGGATCATATGGTTTAGGCCCACTGTGAAATGACCAGTACATGACAGAGCTAACAAATGCTTCGAGAACAAAACAGAAGAGGCCAAATATATTGTTTCAGTGTTCAATAATTACCACAACAGAACTTCAATTAAAAAATGGGCCAGATCCTCCCAGCTGGTTACATTGGTGTAGATCCAATTGGTGGAAATCTAGCAGAGTTATGCCATTTCACACCAGTTAAGGAGATAGTCCATTACTCTCAGCAACAAGCCACTGGGGAATGGTGAGAAAGAACTTAAGCTCATCCTGAAGAATTGTTCAGTTTCTTGACTTCAGGGAATATTTTTAGGTTGATGCATGAGCAGAACTCAATATTTATTAGAGTTGCTTGTGTGTTTTGAGGAAGGTGGGGCAGAATAGATCCATGCAGCTTTAGTAATAATATCTGGCTATTACCTAGTGCTTTTCATCTTTGGGTCTCACAAAGGAGGTCAGAATTATCCCTATTTTAGAGATGGGGAAACTGAGGCAGAGTGGTGAAGTGACTTGCCCAAGGTCACCCAGCAGGTCAGTGACAGAGTCATAGATTGATTTAGGTCTCCCAAGTCCCAATCCAGTGCTCAATCCACTAGACCACACTGCCTTCTTTTTGATGATCTCTTTGGAACACTTTCCCCTTGTCAGCAACAGTGGGCGGAAAGATCACCAAACAGCATAAAGAAATCTTGAGCCTGATGTTCAGAGTTGCTGAGCACCTTTGAAAGGCCCTCAAAGGGCCTGATCCTGCACAATTAAAATCAATGGGAGTTTTGCCATCGATTTCAGTGAGTGCGGGATCAAGCCCTTAATTGCCCAAGGAAAGAGGCGGAAGACATGGAAGGGGCCCTGACAATTTTTAAGCAAGGCCGGACATTCCTATCTTACAATGAACTACAAAATAATAACCACTTCCATCTAGGAGAATCTGATTTTATAATGTAAATGGTGCCTGTGAAGTTGACAGAGATGACAAATACCAAGACCTGATTTGAAGAAAAAAAAAAAAAACTTTCATGAAAGTTAATCTCGGAATGGCAATGGAATTTCATCAGCTTTTGTGATTTCTAGGACATTATGGCAGCTGTGGGCTTCACGCATGTTAACATATCTCAGTGGAAGTGCAACAGAGCAGCATTGTCAAGGGAATTCATTTTGTTTGGACGCTACACGTGTAATTTTAAAACACCATCCATCATTTTGTTTGCACCATTGATTTAATTGCATTTCGGAATTTTATCCAAACATAATAATATATATGTAATATGTTACTTCTCCCTTGTGTCCCCCCGCAAATTATTGTTCCAGCTAATTGATGTGAATATTTTTCTTCTAACAAATATCAAAACATACACATTTTGGTCTCACTAGGAATATATTTTTATCCCATTATAAAGATGGTTTTTAGATCCCAAAAGGAAACAGACTGTAAAGTTATGTACCCATGTGGAAAGGATAATGTATGTAAGTTATATAATAGTATTTGGTTTTTTTTTAAAATATAACTGCACATTAATTATGTGTCTGAATGATTACATGAAAGGACTGCTTTCATTTTAGTTCTTATGCATTAGTGTGATCTTATCAGTCCCACAGATAAAGTATACAGCATTCACAAATGAGTTAGATATATTTTTGAGCCATTTGGTAGACACTAGCTGCCTGAACATGCTTGTGTGTTAATACAATCTTACAGATGATCTGAAGATTATTTTTATAACTACCTGGTGACAAAATACAACAGTTCCTTTCACTGTATCACAAATATGTAACATGCACTCAGTCTGCATGCGTGGAAAAGGGGGGGAGGGGAGAGAGAGAGTGTCTGAAGAGTAACACAACCATCCAAAACTCACACCAGTAAAAATTGCATACCACATCGAATGTATTCCATTAGGTTTCCACACGCATATTGTAAGAGTATTTGGTCATGCTGTTAGCATATATATGGGGATATGGAACAAGAGATCCACATTTTCAAACCACATTTTCTCTGTGGAATGGGCTAATGCACATACACTTATTTGCACTTACACTTATTTGCAATTAGGCTGTTGTGTGGATGTCATGGAAAAGTTTGTACCTGTATTGTAGATGTATATGAGGCCTTTGTCCCAAAAATATTGGAAACTGAATAACACAATTTCTTTTTATCTAGAAATGAAACTGGGTTACAGACAGAGGCCTCAGATAAAATAATAAATAAAATAATCATAATATCATCCCCATTTTAATGGTGGCTAAGAGGCACAACGTGACTAGTACAAGGTCACATACCAGGCCAATGGCCACGCTGGGAACAGAAACCTAGTCTTCTGAGCACGATCCAGTATCCTATCTTCCCAACCACACTGGGTAGTACTCCCTTAATGACAACTTCTTTAGTTTTGATGTAGCGATAAGCCCTGATCTCAAATATTCTCAAATTTAGGAGAAGTTCTGATCTAGATTAAGAGCCCAATTTTATAGCTCAGCCCTATCTCAGGCTTTTGAAAAGATAAGCCACCCCACATATAATGAGCCCTGCACTGTTGTCTGCCTACATCAAAAGATGCTCTTTGCAACTTATTCATCTATTCTACAAGTTCCTTTCATTCGTATTAGAATATTGAGCTTTGCCTGTTGATCCACACATAATAGGCAGTAAGGGAATCAACTTTCAAACCATGTCAATGTAATTCAGTCTAAATACAAATTGGTTATTTTACTATAAAACACTAGCAAGAAGTGCATCTGCTTTGCTTTTAACTAATTCTAATGATAAAAATCATCTTGCTACTTGAGCCCAATGTCCTTGCCCTGGAATAAGATTTTTATGGTTTTTTATGCAAAGCTATTTGCACCCTATTCTGAGGCACAGTACTAAATTTTGTTACTCAAGTGTCAAACCAGAAAAACTCTCCAGGTTAACAGAGGAGAGAATTTGACTTGAGCTGCCCTGGATAGGTATGTTTACCATTAATGTTAAAAGGATATATTCATGTACAGACTATTTTTTCTGGTTTCTTTTTGCTATGCACAATAGAGACTACTGCATAACATGAAACCTGTATAAGAGACCACACTTTTTAGGTCAGCTCAAAATATTCCCAAGTGTATGGTACACATCTGCTCCACCTTTATTAGGTCAGCTTTGCTAACCCAACCAATTTCTGTTGGTCCCTTCAATAGATTTGCTTAAAACTGGTTAATTAGCAATTTAAGGATGATCTCTCTCTTCTGTTCTGTTTCTACAGCACCCAGCACAACACAAATAACAGAAGGATAACCACTTAAAAAATAATCAACATATGGTAACAGTAACAGCCTACTGGCATCTGAGATCTTCCAGTTATTACCTACATTTATATTCCCTTTGAATAGAAAACAATGGGATGGGAGACCTCACCATCTGGTAAACTTCTGGCATGTGTGGACTCTTTAACGATTATCACTTTTCTGCCCCCAGTTCGCAGTGGCGCTGTCATACGTGTCAATGGGAGCTGTGCTCACAGTTCTAGGGTGACAGATAGCTCACTACTCTACATCCCACTGTGTATCCTGTGGGAACTTCACAATGCTCAGTTGTGGAAAACAGGGCAACACACAAGAAATTCCTGGCAATGTTGAGCTATATTTGAAATACAACCTATCATTAAAACACCAAGGAAATCTGTCTTAATGATCCTTGAACTGCCTAGGCAAGACCACAATGCAGAGTGTATCGGTAACTTTGTACATTTGTTTTTAAATAAGGCTCTCTCTAACCCAGTCTCATTCTAACATTAAGAAACATAGGACCAGGTGGTTGGTTGGAGTAAAGTGGCATAGCTTCACTGATTTGAATGCAGCTATACTCATTTACACCAGCTGAGGATCTGGCTCCTTGATCGATGTCATAAACAAACAAATGCATTCTTAAGGGTACCAGGAGTTTGTGGGTTTCACATTTAACTAAGCATCCTCTTTGATTTATGTATGAAAAATCAAGTAGTCAATCCCCCTTAAAAAAAAAAAAAAATCATGGCAGAAAGCATGCTCTAGAGAATTAGAATTAGTGAGGTTTAGGAGAACAATCATAGGCCAAAACTAAATGGCTAAACTGTTTACTTCTATCTATTCCTTTCTAAGGAAGACTATGCTGTCTACCAGCCCAGCGCGGTACATTTTACAGAAGCCTGCTGCAGAGTTTGAGTAAGCTGTAATTAGGCATTTCACATGGTTAATGAAATATGTGAATGAATACATTTGTTAAGTGCACTCTGGCCAGATGCTGAGTGCATATTTCATGGGGAAGCTACACTGTAACTTGGAAATTGCACCACACCTCAAGTATCTTGCACATTCTTTCTGACATATAAATTATTGCCACGGGCACTAAAAGAAACCACTGCAGCTGTTTCCCGACCACATACTAGCTTTAATTTCCCTCTTCTTTTAGAAGCTGCTCCTTCTAGCTCCTGAAATCAGACCCCCCCTGGGGGCGGGGGGAGAAAATTGGCTACGATGGGGAATTTTCTCACTCTCTCACTTCTAATAGAAAACACTGCTATTCCAGGAAGCAACCTCTCTTCTTGATCTAATACATAATTTCTGATCCAATGTTAATGTGAACATCTTTGCATTTATAGGCTCCATCAGCAATTCTCAATGTGTGGTCTATGGGGAACTGGAAGGTCTTGTAGTACTGACTTTTCTGCCTCATTTCCAGATGTCATTACTGGCTCCTTTTTGTGAAGAGCCTGGTCATCTGTAGGAGCAGCTGCGAAAAAGACGACAGCCTGGCTGCACTAAGAAAAAAATGTTGCAGCAGTCACAGGAATGTTGCACCATCCTGAATGGGATTGTGACTAGGAGGCTGGCAGAAGGGGTGTTCGAGAGATATCTCTTTAAGTAGCAATGAGCCTCACTGTGACAAAGCTTAATAACCCCTCTGCTGTGACAAATTTAATAAATTAGCATCCCTTCCTATTTAATGTTTACTCAAGGGAACATTTGGTGTTTGGTTGAGTCAACTCAAATTAGACTAGACAAAGCATTTCGAATGCAACTCAGGGAACAGTCTTTTATTGACAGAAGGCTGGACACCTAACACATTTTTCTGCCATTTCTCCTTTCTGGGATGACAGAAATAATCTTTTGCAAACTCTGGTTTTAAATCAGGGCAGACTACACCACAGGCAGGTGCATACTGGTCATTTTAAAATGCCGCTTAAAAACCCAGGTAAACAGTTTTGAGGAACCAAAAATTACACTGGCCTCAGGTCCAAAGTTTACCATACAGTATTTTGCCCTGGGCTAGTGCTAAAGAACTTGCTGGGTTAGTGACAGTTCCACAACACAATCTATTGTGAAACAGGGCTAAAAATAAACAGTTTAAACCACTGGGAAGCTGGGAGTGCCAGCATTTCAGATAATTTAAACATTTGTTTCAAGTCCCTGAAGCTCACACGCTTTATTGTTAAACATTTATATTGCAGTAGTAATACCTAAAGGCCTCAATTGGCATAGAAGTCCCACTGTAAACTTCTTGAGATAGTCCGAGATACTAGACCTAAAACTTCAGATTACCATGTTGTTTTTAAACCTGTCAGTGGCAACATAATTTTAGCAGCCACTATCTTGATAACTCCTCAAGCCTAATGCTTTTAATCATATTAAAGCTTGGAATCCAAGGATCAACTCATAACTCCAGCAGTTGGCTAGGCATTAGCAACTAATCTCAAGTAGAAATTGAATGAAAAGCAAGAAACCTCTTTGTGGACCAGTACAAATGCTTTCAGTCCTGTTGTTTCTTAACACTAGTGCCAGACTAGAGATCAGAAAAAGAAGTTTCTATCCCTGAGTGTCAGAAAAAATAAGCTGTTCATGATTATCAGCACTTGGTTTCTCTTGAGGTTTGTTTTTATCATATACTATTAACCAAGATAAATTCAAATAAACACTGTAATATTACCACAGACAGGACAGTGAGTTTAAACAGAAAAATTTCCCATGTCAGGGTCACTAGGAAGTTATTTTGTGCTTAAACAATGGAGGAAGGTCCTTCTTGCCTCACTTCAATACTTGCATACTTTCATGTGCACTCGAACCCTCGGCTCTTGCACACAAATAAGGACTGCAACTGAAGTACTAATTTTGTTCGTTCATTATATTTCAGGCCAAATTCTATTCTCAAGTTCTCAAAGTCTATTCTCAAGTGAAACCCACAGAAGAGCCAGGAAACTTGCGCTGCTGTGGGACCATCCCAGTTTGTGGAAAACAGGTTTTCTCCCTCAACCGGGCAGAGTATGTAGCCCTCCAAACCCGCAGACATCCCAAGATCTATAGGGAAATCCAGCGAAGCACCTCCTCGTTACTTTAACCAGACCCTGCCAGAAACTGCCCTAAATTCCCACCTTTAAACTATGGAAGATGAATCAGGCAAGGTGATACTGACTGCGTCAGCCTTGAATCTGCTGATTTTGAAAGGGAGGGATAATGCTGCTCAAATCCACCGAGCCTCAAAGAGGTTTCCATGGAATCTGAAAGAGGAGGATGCTACTTGAGCTAAAAAAAACCTCTAACCTCCTCCCCTGCACCAAAAATTCCCTCACATTTATGACTATGCTTTTCCAGCCTCATGAGATTTTTTGTTAGCATGATCTGGCCAAGGATGCTTAGATGGCTGGCTGCTCTTTAAGGTGCAGCGAGGAATGAGATTTCAAAGCAGGAAGCCCTGTAGAACTGTCAGTTTAATTTGACCACTTGTTAGTTCCTGCCAAGCTCGCTACAGCTTTGCCACTGGATTATACCACTGTTATTAGTCATCAGCTAACTTACTAGTCATTCAGTTTTGTCATTTCACACACCAAAACCTCACCCATTTCCATCTCAGATTTTGGGCTGAGGAGAGGCTGTGTCACACTCTGTGCCTCCTCCCACATCAAGCAATATTTAGAGAGAAAGTCAGAGCTGCAAACACACAGTTAAAAACAATTTCTTTGAAAATCCTAGGCAGATGGAAATTGGGAGATGTAGGTAGAATGTAATGTACTGGAGCAGAACAAATGGAGGAACATAAGAAATATATAAGCGAAAACCATCTGGTCAATTATGTATATATTTTTAGGGTAATTCTATAGGGAATATTTTAGAATTGGCACACACGTTTCCTAATGAAGAGGAGACACATTATTAAGCTATTTTAAGACATACCGTTAAAACTTTGTTTTTATAATGACTGCTGACTAATGCAGGATGGGCAACATACTGACACAGAACATGGTCCTCTGTTAAACTTCACATTCAGCTTTTCAGACCAGATCCTCAGTTTTGACCTTGAGATGCCAGGCATAGCTCAGGAGACAATTCTGGTAACCGGTGATTGCCAGAGGATAGGGAAAACCTGACCACATCCTGTTTTATCTCCACCCATGCATCTTGTACCAAAGGCTGGGAGTGGGTTGCATAGGAAACACTATGCTGACTCTATGCCTCTGAAGGATTCTCCAGCACAGGAGAAATCATGAAAAGCAGCCATGAAAGCAACACAACACAGCTTTAGCAGGACCAAGGATCTGGCCCTTTAAATTTTGGAATGTTTGAAGCTGAACATAAATATTTGAACAAACGTTGCTGTCTCTCACACTGCGGAAGATGCAGCACAGTTTTACTATCGTGCATACTGTTATTCAGGTTTTCTTTGGTCTGAGAACGGAATTTGGTGTGAAATATAATGAAAGTAACTAAATTGTCCCTCGGTCTGCAGTCCTTGTTTGTATGCGAGGACAGAGTTCAAGTGCACATTGATCAATAAAAGTGTAAAAAAGATGTAAAGACAAACTGCATTCACAGAGTGTGCTGTGACTCAGGGAAATTTCTCAAATGGATGTCAAAAAGAAACAACAACAAAAAAAATCCACCTAGTACACTAGATATTGTGACTAAGAAGCATAACCAATTATGCTAAGATAGCAAAGGAACCCAATGGATTTAAAAGGAACAACTGGTACAGTGCTGACTTAAAAGCATCAAAGGTTCGAATTCAAGCAACAAGTGTCAAGCTTAGTGTTAAGCTTAATATTCTAACTGAACTTGTTGAGTAGATTTTGGTTTTTGGGTCTCTTTTGACCAGTTTCTTCCCAAGGACTGAAAAAGAGACTGATTTTGTGAACTCCTATAAGTGAAAGAAATTACTAACTTTAAATAAGCTAGATTCTCAGCTAATTTAAAACTGGGACAGCTCAGCTGAAGTTAATGGAGCTATGCAGATATACAACAGCTGAAGAGCTGACATACCTCTCTAGTCCTAATGGAAAGCCATTAACAAAGGACAATTAGCTTAAATACATCAGAGTAAGTCTCAAAATTCTATTGTAACTGTTTGAAAACTCAAATTCCGATAGTTTCTGTGCCGGAAATGGTCCACACAAGAAGTTCACACTGAATGGATTGTAGACTTGATATCTTACAGGTTTTATTTTTGAGAAAAAAACACAAAACAAAACTTTGCAGCAAATATATAATGTATCTCATTTTGTTACAAAGTGCTAATATCCTACTGAGGAACTGGTTATTCCATGATTTTTAGGCTGCTTATGGAATGATCGCGTATATTTTTTGTATTCAAATTCTGCTTTTTCCACTTGAAAAAGAATTCTGTTTTGAAAGGATTAGTTGCATATTAAAGAAATGGAAAAATAGTGGGAAAATGGGTCAGTGATGTAGAGTGACAAAGGGACGTCTCTCTCTGAACTGACAGAATGTAAATGTAATGCCATGCAGCTGGCAGACACAAGGCAGGTGAGAACTGGGTTTCAGTAGAGGTCCTATGCACTTGGAGCCAGTTTAAAATCTCTTGCTAAGAAGTTGTTTTGTGGGTAAGAACAAAATGAAAGCAGACAAAAAGACAGAATCTGAGTAATGGAGCAAAGATATTCATGTTTTAGAGTTACTGTGTAATCAAAATAGGATGGTGATTTAAAATTCCCTAGTGTGACAGACTCAGAATATTAGGTGGAGGATTTAGAGCTCTCCTCATAAGAAGATATACCCTTGGCATTTCTCCTTCATTATAACAAGCCCCTCCTTTTTTTCCATGTGATCTCTTCATCCCTGTAACATTGCCTGCATCTTTTCAAATCCTGGCATGTCTTTGTAGGGAGCCTAGAGCCTTCAGACATAGGAGACAAAGGACAGCTTACATGTTCTGCTCCCTTGTGTAAATGAGGACAGAATAAGTATTAAAGAAAAGAGTGAGGGATTCTCTCCCATTGTTTTTGACTCTCTTATATGTAGTCAGTTCTGCTGTCATAGGTATAAAGGACTTCCACTGGTTTCAATAGGTATGTATCTGCTGTGGCCAGGAAAGCACATGTGCATTCACAAAACCCCACCTTCAGCCACAGTTCCGTAAGTATTATCTTCTATATACTATCCAGAGAGGGCACAACTTTGCATTCCTTGCACACCAAAAACATCCCAGTGAAGTCAATGGAAGTTTCAGGTCCATGAAGAGTGGAGGATTGGACCCCAAGAATCTACATTTTCAAGCATATGGGAAGTGCGGGGGAGAAGAGGAAACTGTGTGGACTAAACACAATCCAAGTTCAAATGGGGCCCAACCTGGTTGTGGCCTGGAGGTGCTACCACAATATAAACCCTAAGCAATAATCATCATCAGTATTACATTTTAAAATAAGGATCTATTTTAAAAAAATAAATTCCTTGCTGTCCTAAGACTACAGATGAAGTAAGGGCTTTGTTACGTAAAGATGATTTCAGTTAATCGTCTGTGGGCTGTAGATGAAATGTGCAATCAGGTGTGTAAGACGAAATCCAAGAAAGCAGAGATAGACAAAGGGCCTGATTCTTCACTGTGCTCCTCCAGTTTTACACAAGTGTATTTCCATTGAAATCAATGGTGCTTTGCTAGCATTAGCACACAGTAAGAGCCAGATCCAAAGCCTGTTGAGATCTGTAGGGGTCATTCCACCGATTTCAATGGTTCTAGATTTGGCCCTAGAGTTTTAAAAACAAACTGGAAGCTCAGCGTGTCAAAACAAGCAGTCTAAACTATGCTGGTTTGGGCATATTTTCTGCGTAACAACAAAACTATTTAAAACAACACCACTCCCAGCCAACATATTTTCGATTGACTACTGGAGTAGTTACGTTGTTGGTTTTAAAGAAAACAGAAATTATAGCACGCAGTTTGGACAATCTAGTTCAGTTTATGCTTCTGAATAACCTGTTTTTTCAGGAGGCTAACAAGATTTTTCAGTTTAAAAAAACAATCTGAATTTTAGTAGAATTCATTCACTGCCAGACTAATAAATTACTGCATTAGTCACATTAAGATAAACAAGCACAGGTGAAATATCAAAAAAAGCTCAACTTTCTTAAAGTATTTATTTGAATCCATTAATTTAAAATGGGAAATTATTTACAAGTACATATTGGATAGCTAAAATAGAGTAAATATAAAGTAATCTATTTGAAAGGTTGTTTTCAAATATTTTATTCAGTTTCATGATCACAGTTAATGTACTTTAGCATGTTAGACACATGAATTAACATGTGCATTTTAAAAAAATATCAAATTAGGTATAAGTTTTTGAGGAAAGGTATTTTATAAATGTGATTATTAATCTAAGAAGGCAAGAGCGCTATTAGACCACTGAATGGAAATAATTACCACAAAACATGTTTACATCAAACTTTAGAGCAAATAAAGACAAATTACGGACCAGAAGTCAATGGAATTATGTGTGAGAATAAAGGTTGAAGGATCAGGCCCTATGAAAACAGACAATAGAAATTCAGTCATGTTTCAGCTCTTGATAGACTGAAAGACCTGATGGCCAAAGCAAACTCTGTTTAGGGGTAGGATTTTCTAATGTGGCTAAGTGAGTAGCTCAATGGGGTTTGTATTCCTTATTCACTTTAGACACTTTGAAAAATCTCATCCTACCATATGATATGTAAGGGAAATATTGAAACCTATGAAAATAAAGTTCATAAGACAGTGTGAGAAACTTCAGGCTGTCTTACAGTTGAACTTCCGAGTGTAAAATACTTAGTTCATAGAGAAAAAGTTGCAGGTCACTGCTCTGCATTACATACATTTCTTTGGTCACTTTCAAAGTTCCAGCTACTGGTGTGAAGATGATTTGGGGGATTGAAGAGGGGGAAGGGAAGGGAGATTGTTTTACTTCTGTGAGTAAAAAGGGTAGAATTAGAGTGTTATTTGAGGAGGCACGTTTAGCCAAGTAATTTCTATTACGGATTGTGAGGTAACATCTTTTTCCACAGAAGCATATGGAGAGTTTCTACATGGTACTTGATAACACAATTAGAATCCAGTAATTAGAAAATAATTCTCTGGAAAATCTTAATGAATGTTAAAATGTTAGTATTTGTTTAAAGTCCAATGTGAATTAAGGCTCCAGTTCACAGAAACATTGACAATCAGGACAGCACACAAACACATGCTTAACATTTAAGCACGTGCTGAAGAGTTTAGTCAGTTTGAATTTACATACTTTGTTGAATTAGGGCATAGAATTGGGACTCTCTGGATCGCTGCCTTAATGAGCTGCAGACAAGTTTAAGGTACAGTGTCCCCTCTCTACAATCTTCTTCAAAGATGTAAATTTAATTATTAGAAAATTTGCAAGACTAACTTGGTATTTAATTGAGAAGTGTAAACCTCGCTGTGACTTTTTATTGGGGAATTGAGGGGAAAAGGCAAACTTCTCTGCCACAGCCTAAATGCATTAATTTACAGCTCTGTATGTCCTGAAATGACTTAATATTCCGACAGTTGTAGATGACTCTTTCACACATGTACAAGGTAAAAAGAATTAATGCTGGAAATATTACAAAATGTGACAAAGGTATCTAGAAACTCTACAATCTAACAAGCACAGGAAAGACTGTCTAATGGATAAAACATGGTTTATGACATATGAGTTGCACAATTATGTTTTCAGGTGAAAGCATGATATAGTGAATGTAACCCACTAAGTATTAAAAGCAGCTTTTGGATTACTGCATTTCCTTTGGGAATATCTGAAGTTAATCACCTGATGAGCTCTACATTTTCTGTTGTCACAAAAACCATCTTATTGAACCAATATGAGCTAAATGACAATGTCTGACAATCTATATGACTATGACAAGTCAAAAGCATAACAGCAATATAAACAGTACAGCTTTCACTGTATATTTTGTGTCACACTGTTCCCTTTGTATAAATATTGTTCTTGGAAATTAAAACATACCATGATATAAAAATGGCATTGATGGCTGAACAGATTACATTCCATTTAAAATGAAAATGGAAAGCAAATGGAAGTCAAAGAAAGGAGCCTTTTAGTAGAGGAAACCCTATTAAAATTAGTGTTCATCTGGGGAGGTGCAGCCAACAATCACTGTACACAAGAGCATCATGCAAACCCAATGAATTATTTATCATCCTATTTTTTTCTTTTACAGAATGTAAAGCCTTTTACCTCTCCTTTGTTGCCATAATTTCACCATGCTGAGAAGAGGTCTTTTCTTTGACACCCTCTTAACTGTCTCAAGTTTATGGCTTCAGAGCATATTCCAATATTTGTCCAGTAGCTAAACAGGCAGCACATTTTAGAACTGGTTCACATTAATGCCTCATACTAAAAGATGCCCCCTTTATCACTAGAGATGTCATCCAGATTAATGTATGTCCTTATTCTGGGGCAAGTTACAACTCTCTTGGGTTTCTACATGGATGCAAAGTGGCAATACAGAGTCAAAGACTGCACTGTGTCTACCAGTTTCATGCTACATAGACAGAATGTCACTCAATTAAATAAGGCGGGAAATGACAAAAGTGTTGAAATTTAAATACCAGCTCATAGGGTTCTGTCAATCCCTTGTCCCTGCTTCCTTTCCCAACCCAATGTTTATTTTCTATTTCAAAACTCATGCACTGGCACTATAAACTGGGAATTGAAACTAACAACAAATTCTTTGCTCATGACTTTGGGACACTGAATTAGTATAAAAGAGCATTCAAGCATCTTAAATAAATATATTTGATGTCTGGAATTACAGCACATTCAAGGGATAAATACTGCCATAATTACAACAGCATGATTTAATCTCCATACCGTTTTTGATCAATTTTGGTCTAATCTGGACTATAAAACAACGTGGGGATCAGAACCTGCATCTTAAATGCTCTGCAGAACATTCTTCCTGTATCATTTACAGTACTGAAACAATTATAAAAACATTACAGTATTTTTCTCCCAGCTGCTTATGTCTGTAGCTTTAGCTACTATAATACACTTTGTATACCTCAAAACTACACATAAAATATCAAAGATCACCAAATAAATAAAAGCAAAAGAAAAAACTGGAACAGTTCTGCATTTTACACTTGAGACAAGATTCCTCACTCCCATCAAGAATTCAGAGAGGACTGGGATAACTGCTTTTTGTTTTTTAAAAGAAAGATTTATACATAGGTTCAGATCCAGAAATTAAGTTTAAATGCAAAAATATCAACAGGTTTAGCTACGTGAGAATGAGTTCAGTAACGAATGATACAACATAATTAGAATAAACAAAGCAGAAAAGCATCATATTTTGGTTTGCTTGAGATATACATAAGGTGCAACAATTTCTTCTCTAGAAGCATTTGTGGACATATGTCAATGGGTGAAAGTATTTGCTGGTATGCTGAAGTACATACCACAGCAATCCGATTTTCCAAAATCAAAGCAACTGAAAATAATAAAAATTAAAAAACAAAAACAAACCCAATACAGTAAAATGTTGGTCTGAAATTTTCTTGTGCTAACCAATTTTGTTACCTGAAAATACTGCTACCCTTTCCAGTAGATTCAGGGAAAATTCTTGCTACTGAAATCAAGACATCACCCCGAGAACCAACGAAGGCAAGTGCCTAATGAACTATAAAGCTTTGCAGGATTTCTGCTACTCTCAGTGCCTAACTGCTTAAAAATTAAGCATATCTACAAAAAGGTTTTTAAGTATCTGAAAACAGTCATATTCAGTAAATTGACCCAGCCCCAACCCCTCTCTAAGGAAAAGCAGATCAATAAGATATTGATTCATATAGAAAAAAGTAATTTTTTTTCTTTTAAAAAAGGTACCATTAATATACAGAAATATCTTAAGGAACAATACTGAAATTCAAATTGAAGAATGATGGGATGCTCTGGCAAAAATATATCTACTCTAGTGGGTTCTAGAGAAATAAGTTAGTACCATTGTCAAGGTGAACGGCCTGCACCATACAATATTTGGATTTCAGCTAATTATAATTTATAAAGTGGTCCAAAACGCTAATAGCCACCTCACCGTGACCCAACAGTTTTAAATGTTGACAGTTTTTCTGTTTTGTTAAAATAATTTAGAAAACGTTAATAAAGTTTTATTAAAAATATTGCCACATGCTACAATGGCATAATAGGGGGCTCTTTAACCAATCTTATTTCTACCTGAAGTTTAAAAAGCCTTTTAACTCTCTTATTACTATTAAAGTTTATTTCCTTTTTCTACCCTTCCGCCAACATATCTTCCTCCAGCATCTTTGAGGGTGATATTTTACATGTATTTTAATCATATTTTCCAAGCTATCTGCTTTTTATCAATACTTCATCATTTGTTACAACTTGTGTGGTATGTTGTATAGCATTTCCCAACATTTAAACTGAAGATCTGCACTTATCTACAGCAACAAAAGTCTAAAATCTAGCAACCATTAATAGAGTTACTTTCCATATGGCTATTACATCAAATCAGAATTACAAATCCCTCCCCACCCCAAAAAAACACATCAATTCAGTCAAGTATAAATAAGAATGCCTGATAGAACCATGTAAACTCTCATTATTTAAAGACTTAATTCAAGAGCTTCAAACTCAACCTAATACTATCAAAACTTCAGCCAGTATGAAGAAGACTAATAGAAAGTTATTGCTGGGGTCCAATTTGGTAAATCTTTGTGCTATGACGCAAAACGTAGGGAAACATCTTGTGCTATGAAAGAAGTACCCTGTTGAAGTTGTAGCTTCAGATTAATTTCTAGTAATCATTTTGCATCTGTTGGTAGGAAACAACCACCTGGCTTATGAAATATTTTAAGTCAATATAGTGAAGATACAGTCCAAGTGATACACTTGGTGCTGGCTTCTGGGATGTATTTATGAGAGCAGAATACATAAAGAAAACAAAAGCAAGGACAGGAACTGGCAGGTGGATCTCTGCTTGATAACCTAACTTTCGTCAAACATTATTCTTCAATCCTGGTTTACTTGCATACAACTTACCACTTTACCAACACAAACTATAACTGGCTCTTTTTATACAATCTACAAAGCCAATTTAGATTGTGCATAGTAATTACAACAATTCCAGTGTCTGTCAAATGTAAAAGGTATGTATAACAGTGTGCATGTTTACTGAAGTCATGTCTTCAAGGTTTTTAGAATAGTGAAGTAATACTAAGGTCACTTCTGAACAATGTATTTGTAGTAATTTTTTTTGTTTACATGACCATTTCACTCAGTCATTTAGACCTCGGTGCAGAATAAAGGAACCCTCCAATGCATGGAAGACCAGTCCATAATCTGCAGTATTGTTCCTTCCCATATGCCACTCCTTTTTCTAATGCAAATCATTCTAGTTATTCAATGCTAAATTAAAAAAATGAACAAACAACAAAATCAAACACAGCCTGTCAGAATTTTTGCCAGTAAACTCTACCACTGTGGTGGCAAATATAAAAGTGCAGAACATCTGGACCACATGGTTGAGCTAACACCGCTAACAATGGTACATCTGTCCATGCTGCCTTGAGTTCTCCAGAACAGGTTTTTAAATTCATTCTACAATATAAATGTAGGCATAACCTATTATATAAACCATCTTAGAACTTAAATCTTCATGTACAAAAATGACTAAGAATATCTAATGACTAAGAATATCTAACTAGTGCAGTGCGTCAGTGTTTTTTTGTTTTTTTTTGTGTGTATTTTTGTTTAGAATAACTAGGTATTATATGAAACTAGTTTCCATACCCTCTGGTTGATAGAAGAGATGCTGTGTGAGCTACTGTAAAGGCAGCCTTTTTCACACAAACCACCTGTTTACTGTTTAAAAGCCTTCAATAGAAAGCAAGCTCCAGGATCATTCCATTTCTTTTCATTATTAGACAAATAACACCACCTTCCTAGATTCTGGGTTCCAATTGGAGGACTTGGCCCAAGTTGCTAACTTCTGGCTTCAAGTGAAATCTGGGCCACTCACAGCAATAAGCACTTGTTTGCAAGTCTATATTTTCCATCATATGGACTGACTAGCTTCCCTTGGTAAAGACAAGGCTAGGATATTAGGTAAAGCACAATGTTTTACAATAAGGTGGAGCTTCACTGGTCGGCGCAGGAAATAAGCACCGGAGCCTGAGACATTTCTTTTGGCTGACCGTCACGTGGGAGAGGCGCTGCCCTCTGACTTCTACAAAAAAACAGAGAAAAACATCCATAATTATATGCAAAATGGCAGATTTTTGAGACTACAAAGGATGAAACGCATAGATGAAGTCATTTAATTGTCTTATTCTACAGAACCATAAACTGCTGCTGCTGTTGCACTAATACATTAGTTGTTCTGTGGCATGCTACAAGGAAATAGTCACAGAAAATGTTCTATGAAGTCAATGTGAAACAAATTTGAAGTCTTGATGGCATCTGAGTAGGCCACAGAGGCACAACAGAAAATACAGAGCTAAACAATAAATTACAAGCACACAAGGGCAGCCATTTATATTGTGACACAGCTGGAGACCCGAGAAACAAAAGAATATTGCTTACTCGTGGAAGAGACGTAAACACACAAGGAGCACATGCTGCAAATAAACACCTATGGATTTGAGTTAAAGCAATATGGTGAAATACTGCTCTCATCCCATTTACACTTACTGCATTTCAGGAAGCAGTAAACAGCGCATTCAATGACTTGCGAGTGGCGAAGTATTTTGGTTCCTCTAGAATCTGCCGCCAACTTTTCATGACCAACTCCAGCAAAACCTCCATGTTGTTGTTATATTTACGTTAGTTTGCACATGATACCCTGTACAGGACTTCGTAAAGACGAACTCCAAAAGAAGTCCATGTTTACCAATATTATGTGCTGGCATTGTGGAAGCAGATGGACTTTGGAGATTTCATTTGTGGTTCATCTTTTAAATTTGCACAGACAGCCCATCTTTGCATTTTAACTACAAAAATAGTGACTACTTATGAGGTTAATGTAACATATCAAATATATAGTAACAAGAGCTTTGGGCCTGTGTGACCAAGTGCAACCCTGTATACACATTGGGTAATAATCTTTGCACAAAATATGCCCTGTGAGGTACAATTGAAAAACTATTAACTCACTGGTCAATACTATCATGGTGAAATGTGAGTAGCAACACTATATGTAGTTACGAGTTCCCCCCATATGAGGTTGGTAGCACATGTTCAAACCCACATAGCCCTGATTAGGCAGCAGGTCTAACTTACACAAAGGAGCGTGTGTTTACCTCAAGTGACTACAAGTAGTAAACAGGGTCCTTGAGACAGCAAGAGGAAGACAAGGCAAATCTACATGTCAGCATACACAGGAGAGAAGAAAAGAGCATGGGAGCACCTTCACCCCCAGACTCCTGTCGCCTTCTTTACTGTTTGGATAGGCTTTGCTTTGACAGGAAATCCTCAGAAGAATCCACTTCAAAGGGAGACTGGACTATAAAAATGAGCTGCCACCAGGGAATCTCACTCTCTCTCTCATTCACTTAAGACAAAGGATACTCCTGGGGGAATTCTGTGCCACTGTGTGCGCGAGGGTGACCAGATGTCACGATTTTATAGGGACAGTCCTGATTTTTGGGTCTTTTTTTTTTTATAGGCTCCTATTACCCCTTCCCTCCCACCCTGATCTTGATTTTTCGCTCTTGCTGTCTGGTTACCCTAGTGTGCACACATAATTCAAGTGCGGTGCATAATTTTTTCCCCTACAGAAAATAACCTCTACGTGGAAAGTTGGTGCAGTTCTGCCTTTTTCCCCACAAGAGGGCACTGTGGTGTTACAACAGAGCAGCCACTCCCAGACAGCCCCAGCTACCATATGGAAGAGAAAGGCTGCAGTGCCTTCTTCAGAGCGCTTTTCAGTCCCGGTCAGGAGACATGGGATCTGGGGAGACAGACAGCATGGGGCACGTGAGACTGCTGGGGGGGGTCACAAACAGGGGTTCATAAGGGCTAGTGGAGGAGGACAGACTAGGGGCTGAATGGGAGTGGAGGCACAGGGCCATGGGGGAAGTGAGGTGACTGAGTGGGTGCACACAGACACATGGGGGAAGGGGGCCACTATGTGATGGCACAGACACACAGGACAGGAGGAGGAGGTGCAGGAACACATGGGAATAGGGGGTGCAATGACACACAGGGGTGCAGGACACATAGGATGAGGCAGATGTGCCTGACTGAATGGGAGAGGCAAGAGGTCAGCCAGGGTATGCATGGGGGAAGCTCCCTAAGAATCCCTCCCCGTGTCCCCTCTCCCAAAACCCTGTTCCATGCATATCCAGCAACCCTCCAAGTTCACACCCAGGCTCCTTCCCACCAATTACTTCCCTCTCCCTCAGCTCCTCTCTTACCCCTGACTCCCCCAGCCTTTGCACTGCTTCTGAGGAGTGCGGAAAATAGGTTTCTGTATTGTAGTTTAAATGAATTATGACTCAGAGTTCTGTATTAATATGTCTAGTAAGGAACCTGTCAAAAAAAAAAATCCCGAATCTTTTTGTTGTCTGTATTGTTACAGCCATACTTCCTGACAGGTATTTTTAAATAAATTACCAAAATAATTGAAACTGGTGTGATTATATTGTGCTATTTTGACAAATAAAATATGCAGATTTTTTCAAAATTTAAAATATTCTGTGCAGAATTTTTAATATTTTGGTGCACAATTCCCCCCAGAGTAAAAGGAACCATCCTGATGTACTTTGGGAGAGGTTCTGACCAGAGAATTTGGTCAACTCTGTTGCAGGGAACACGTGGTAAGGATTTTACCTTGAACCAAGTCTAACCTGTTAAGTTTTAGTTACTAGAAAGCATTTTACCTTTATTTCTCGTCATCATTTCTGACTTTAACACCTTATACCTGTACTCACTTCAAATGTCTGTCTTTATCGATAAATTTGTTTCATTCTTTAATCAAAACTAATCCAGTGTTGTGTTTAAACTGAATTGTCTGGTAATGCCAGAAAAGTAGCAAACTGTTGTACATTGACCCTAGGGTGACCAGACAGCAAATGTGAAAAATCAGAGGCCCACGTTGGGAGCTATACCAGCAAAGCACTGGGAGGAAGCCAAGGTTGCAGGGCAGGTGGTGACACAGACCCTCATTGGTCTTGATGGCACCCCAGACTATGACAGCGTCATTCTCCTTTTAAGTTACTTTACGCCACTCTGGGAGTGTTAAGGTGCCTTAAAGTGGGTGTAGATGCAGATGTGTTTTGTGCCCATTCTAAGGCACCTTAACACTGCCAGCATAAAGGAGTATTGTATTTGTATTTAGTAATGACATATGCTAGGTAAAGGAAGGTTAATGATCTTATAACAACTGGAGTTCTTCAATACGTGAGGTCCCTATGGGCATTCACTGTGGGTGTGCAGTGTGACTGCTATTTGCACTTCCTGATATGACTGTCCCTCGAGGAGCCAGATGTCTAAATAGGGTAACACATGATAGCATTAATGGCAAAGATGTGCTGCCACTACAGACTTGACCTTTGTAAAAACCCGCAGGGCTGCTAAAAGGACAACATGGAGCACCTTGTATTGGAAATGGTCTCATCCCACCATAGATCTCCGGTGTGCTGGGTGGATAGCGTGTCTTAAATCAAAAACTGCAAATCAGTCACCTACATTCAGAGAGGGAATTATGACAGCGAGGGTAATCAGCCTGCATGCTGAGTGGTGGATGAACACATTCAACTGCCTGAGGTTCAGGATGGGTCCACCCCTTCTCCTTTCTGGGCACTGGGAAGTATTTGAAATAAAAGCCCTTCCCCTTGCGTTGAGGAGCTACTGGCTCTATAGCTGGTAGGGGGATTAGGGAGTCTACCTCCTGCCTGAGAAGTCTCTCATGAGAAGAATCCTTAAAGAGGAACGGCGAGGGAAGTTTTGGAAAAGGGGTAGAAAGGAACTCAATTGTGTTGAGGTGTTGTCTAAGACCCATTTGTCTGTAGTTAAGTGCTGCTACAATGGAAGAAAACAGGCCAGGTGGCCACCAAAGGGAGTGGGGAAGACTGGTTGTGGGCCCTTGATCGTCCCTCCAAATGACGGCTTGGTAGACAGCTGTGTCTGGAGAAGGAATAGTGGTGCAGTGTGTCTTGCAGACTATACCATCTCGCACTTTCTCAGTGGCTCATAGGACTCCTGGAGATAGAGCAACTGTGGCAGCTTAGAATATTTTCTGTGATATGCCAGAGTGTATATTCCAAAGGAATGCAGGGTGGCACCCGAGTCTTTAAGTGATTAAGTGAAGTGATTCATCAGTTCTTTCAGTGAAAAGGTTGTTGCCTTTGAAGGGGAGATCTACCACTGCCTGCACATCCTTTGGGAACCCCAGTGCTTGCAACCAAGATGCCCCTCTAGCAACCATTAAGAAAGCCATGGAGTGAGAAGCTCTATCTGCTGCAATCAGTGAAGCCTGAATGGAGAACTTGGCCTCTAGTTTTCCTTCAGCTAGAATAGCTGGAATTGGGGCTTACGTTCCTGGGGTAATTTATTGATGAAGTCTGAGAAATTGTTACAGTTAATAACGTCATATTTCGACTTGGGTTCCTGGTAGTTTGCAACATGGAAGAGTAGAGTGGTTGGAGAAAAGCTTTCTGCCAAAGAGATCTAGTCTCTTGTCATCCTTGCCTGTACCATGGTGAAATGTATTTCACTCCATGACCACTTGGACAAGCAGGGAGTTCCGGGTTTGGTTGTGAGAACAAATATTCTGTGCCCACAGAGGGAACAAAGTACTTTTTTTCAACCTTCTTCAGGGTAGGAGCACAAGTGGCTGGTGTAACTTCTTGATGATATTTTTCAAGATTTACAGGTTGGTTCAGAAATGAGAACTAACGCTGGAAGCTTCTTCGCCTTCATTTATCCTTTTGATTGAGTTTTCACTCTCATGAGACCTTCGCTCGAAAAATCAAATGCTTTAATTATATCTTTACAAGTCAAGAACTCAGACATTGTTACAGCTTCTTGACTGATGTACACCATCTTAAATGTCTGAACCAGATTTCACAGGCTGATATCAATTCCAAAGTTAAGGCACCAGTATTATTGGGAAAGAAGATATTTGATTATTTGCAAGTCACCTAATCTGAGGAATATGACCCTGAGCAATAGTACAAAATGAGTCACTGTCCAAGCCAGACCCTTGCTTGGTTTCGAGATCCTACTAATGCAGTCCCGAAACAGAAATATTTGAAGAGATCTACGGATTTGAAGTGGACAAGGTGCTCATAGTTATGGCGCAGGAGATGGACCTGGCTTACAAGGAGATGAAACAAAAGATCTTTCCAGTTATCATATGCCTGAAAGACCTCAATACAACAAAATGAGAAAACTTCACTTAAGCATTTCCTTTTTGCAAGTGCAATCTAAACAGCTGGTGATGGAACGGACTCAGTTCAAGCACATGTTGAGAAGAATTTCTGAGCAGATTTGGTTTGCATGAACTAATCAGACATTTATCTGGGCTCAAAAGGGGACTTTAAAATTTGTGGGCTGCCTTAATTAGCAAAGACAATCACTGTAACTTCTACAATAGGAGAACAAATCTTTAGCTGGATGAAACTGATTAAAAAGGTACCGAGATCTACCTCGACTGGACTGTTTGTTCTCCCTTGCTTGTGAAATGGACATAGTTGACTCTCTGCAATAATGGAAAAATGGAGTGCAATTAAATCATGGAAAATTTCCCTTGATTTCAGAACATTTAAAGTAATTATTACTTGCCTGTTTTGTTGCTTCACTATAGGTTGCTGGATTGCTGGTTTAGTTAGCTTGCAACTCTGACACTATTCAGTTAAATTTTCGGAACAGTTTGGTAAATTTTTTAGATTTCATGCCCCCTACCCCACCTCCAATTTGGTACCTCTGGTGTGCCAAATGTCATTCCAAAATCACCTCATTAATAGGGAGTGCCACTTTGGAGGAAACCATTGACTGCAGAACATTTAGGAGCTGGTGTATGGGATCCTGAACCTCTTTCAGCAGGATCTAAAGGGTTTTAGCAATTCTCTGGAGAAGTTCTTGTGACTGCCTGTATGCATCTAGAGGGGTCGGGAAGGGGTCATCCCTTCATCCAGAGATGAAGATGATGCCATCAGCAGATCCAGTGGAGCTAGCTGCTCCAATTCCTCTGAAAAGTGTTCTGCTGGTTGTGATCTCTGTTGAGAGCAGAACCCGCTGTGGTCAAAGTCTGGGAGTCAATAGTAAGTGTCCCAAGCACTGCACTATGGCCAATGGGCAGGATCATAGGGGTAGGGGCAAACCCCTTGGGGGGTATCCTTGATTGCTGTCATCAGGTATGGGTCCATCAGATGTAAGGATCTCCGGGATGCTTTAGAAACCTTATCTAGGCTGATGCTCAGCATGGGGACTTGTCGGAACTGGAGGTATTAGCTCCTTCTCTTCCTCAGAGTATGAGGCGTCTGACTCAAATGGCAGAGGCATCAATACCATGTGTCTTATGGCAGCTCTCCAAAGGCATACTCTGGTGAGTATGGAGCATCCCCAGCTCTGCTCATGGTCAGGACTGGTGAATAATGGGTGGGGTGTGTAGTGACGCATCAGACTCGCACCAGGTCCAGCAGGATCAGTCCGTGTAAATTGTTACATCCTTGAGAAGGGTGTACACTAAGGTATGGCAAGAGGAAAACTGGCCAGAATTGTTGGTATGGGATCTGTCAATGAAGCCTGAGGTATGGTGTCATGAGGTACTGCTAGTGGCAGATGGAGAGTGCTCTTGTATGTCCATATACACTTTCCTGGCTGGTTTTGGGCCACTGGAAGCTCATGTTACTGTCAGTGCTGGCCTGTGTTCCCCAAGAGCTTCAGACACACCCACTCCAGGGCATGGAGTTTCACTTAGTCGCGAGGAAAGGGAAGATGCCACCCTCTTCCTCAAGGACTTATGGGACAAATCTGTCTTCTTTTGTGGGTGTTTCTCTCTACCCTCATTGTGTTTCCTCCGAGGGACATCGTTGGGCCTCCTTGAAGATGCTGGAGGGGCACTGGGGGGAGGTTCTGGTCGATGCGCTGGAGAGCAAGAGAATCCCAGATCAGACAAAAGCCTAATGGAGAGCTCCATCAGATGCCTGAACTCCTGGGACTGCTTGCTATGAGGGGGAAAGGATTGGCAGATGTCACATTTTGATGGCAGTAAAGGTAGCTCTCATGCAGGTCACTTACTATAAGACCCAGTAGACAAGTCTCGTCTCAGACTGTGAGCGATAGAAAGAAACTGATGAGTCAGTTGGTCTGTGCCACCCACAGTTTGCAGCACGAGGAGGCACAGATATGGAATTTGAACACTGCTATGAAGAATATCTGGTCCTTAGTGCTCAGAGTACATGCACACCCACAGTGAATACCCGTAAGAACCAGCACTCAAAAAAGATCTCAAGCTACAGCCGATCAGAAGAGTTCAGATGAGAACACAGTGGCATTTTCCAGCCAGCTCTAATTTGTTTTCCATAGCCTCTGGGGCTCTGTAAAATTAGTTAATAACTAAATATAGGCAACCAAACAAAACAGGTTAAACACAGTAACCTTCCTGCGATGTTTTTCCTACAACTCCCAGGTATCCACAAAGTACTTTACATACAAAGAAAAGGGCGGCAGCAGATACTCGTAGGACAGCATGGGGTATAAGTCAGGGCAGAATCTGGCACACCAGATCCAAATCTGTATTTTGTCTTCCATTCCCCAGGTTTGTAAGAGGCATTTGCTTAGTTTCTGTTAGAAACGAGTTCCCAGGCATCGTTTCCACGTGACTGGAAACTGAACAGCGATTTGTCCAACTACTGCTACATCTACATGTCTGTTATTCAGACCAGAGGCAGGGGTGAAAGTGAGCCGGTACGGGCCGGTATGATATACCGGTAAGAAGCTGTTACTGGCCCATATGCAGCCCACAAGCGCCATGGCAGCGCCTTAATGTCCCTGTCCCTTTTGTCTCCCCTGCCGGTGGCCCTTTTAAATTTTTGCCCCGGGCCCTTTTAAATCGCCACTGGAGCCCCGAGAGGCAGGGGCCAGGCAGCGCACATGGGCTGGCTGGGGGAGACTGACCCCCCAGCCCTGCCCCTTCCACCCAAGGCTCGGCCCCCGTACTGGTAAGAATTTATTATTACTTTCACTCCTGACCATAGGTAATGTGTTACTTGGCCATTGCTATTAGGGGAGAATAAACTGTGAACAAAATAAGAAAAAAAATGCCAACAAGTTGAAGTAGCCCAACATCACTTCAGAAGAGGCACTGCAACAGTGAAAAAGGTGGGCAAGGAACTCATGGACAAATTAAGGGAATGAATAAGACTGAACCAACTTGTCCTCCTTTTCTTCAGTGTAAATCGAGGCATTACCCTGGAGTCAGAGAAGTTTAATTTACACCACTGTAACCGAGAATAGAATTTGATTCAGCATCTCTCCTGGTCTCTCTTTGGTCTTTCAAATTGCTCTACATGCAAGGAAGTGGAAGTTGTTTCACACTTTTGCTTTTGTTATTAATAGGGTGGCTTTCTGCAGGGCTGGGTGCAAGACCAAGGATATCACTGTGTGAAAACTCTTCTTATAAGAAATGACTTTTAAAAAGAAAATGATGTCTGCAGAAGATAGTTGATTGCAAAAAGACTTCAAAGACTTATCTGATTTTTGTTCTGTGCACATGTGATTTTCCAAATCTCCTTGCAATAGTCAAATACACATTGCTGAATATTAAAACCAATTTTATTAACAAGGAGAATACTGGCCTGGCCCATGAGGTTGTCCATACTGTTTATAAAGGTCAGCAGCTGGCAAGACTGTCAACGTCCTGACATGATTTCTTTGAGCAGATTTCTCATAAGAGTTCCTTGAGCACAGCTGGGAGCGTGTCCCTCAGCCCCATTATGGATAGGACCCTACCAAATTCACGGCCATGAAAAATGGGTCATGGTCCACGAAATCTGGTGTCCTCCTGTGTGCTTTTACCCTATACAATACAGATTTCATGGGGGAGACCAGCTTTTCTCAAATTGGGTGTCCTGCCCAAAAGGGAGTTGCAGGGGCATCACAAGATTATTTTAGGGGTGTCACAGTATTGCCATCCTTACTTCTGGGCTCCCTTCAGTGCTGAGTAGCCAGAGAGCAGCAGCTGTTGGCCAGGTGCCCAGCTCTGAAGGCAGCACCCTGCTAGCAGTAGCACAAAAATAAGCATAGCAATACCACACCATGCCCCCTTTACTTCTGTGCTGCTGCCTTCAGAGCTAGGTGGCCGGAGCATGGCAGATGTTGACTAAGGGCTCAGCTCTGCAGGCAGCAGCACAGAAGTAAGGGTGGCAATACCATACCATGCCATCCTTATTTCTGCACTGCTGCTAGTGGCAGCTCTGCCTTCAGAGCTTGGCTCCCGGCCTGCAGTCACTGCTCTTCAGCTGCCCAGCTCTGAAGGCAGCACTGCCACTTGCAGCAGTGCAGAAGTAAAGGTAGCAGTAACGCAACCCCCCCCCAATAATCTTGTGACCCCCTCAACTCGTTTTTGGGTGAGGACCCCTACAATTACAACACTGTGAAATTTCAGATTTAAATAGCTGAAATCATGAAATTTATAATTTTTAAAATCCTCTGACAGTGAAATTGACCAAAATGGTCGGTGAATTTAGTAGGGCTTAATTATGGAGGAAGGCACTAACATTCTCATATAGGCCCAGAATTCCCCACTTGCCTTTGACACCTGAGAAGGACAGGGGGTCCACCTTTTAGATAGTAACCTGTGGCACCAAGAGAACCACAATGTGCCTGTGGCCTTTGACTGAGAGGAGACACTTCTGGCAGAAACCTCAGGCTAAGTCTGACCAGTGGCAGCTAATTTGTTCTTTTGACTCCTGTGCTGTCACTGTGTGGGAAATAAAGGAAGGTCTCTTTGCCTTCACCACAGCTTCTACCAAATCTCACAGGGCAGAACTGTCGTAGGTGGTGCAAAGCCTGGTTAATCTGGGCTGCTTCTGTCTGTGACAGCACATAGTGTTCATATGCCTTGCAGACAAAAGCACTTGGATGTCCTCAGCACTGTCTGCTTCTGCCTTGCATTGCACAGTTGTGAGGGAACAAATGCCAAGCCTTCCTTGCTCCTGTCTCAGCAAGCCAACGTTGCTCGCTGTGGTTTTCTTGGTGTATTATTAAAAGGCAATATCACTGGTAATTAAGCCAGTGAGCATTCCACCCTTCTAAAACAGGGCAGTGCTATAAACTAAGCGGTCAAAAGAGAAGCAGCGGTGGAAAAAATGACAAAACCAATTGACTCAGGTGTTAAATCTTTCACATGCATTCTGTGTAAGAGGGCCATAATGCAGAATCCCGTCAGACAACGCAGAAATGCAGCATACACTGACCTGTGTACATTTTCCATTGCTGCTACTTCTGCTAGGGCAGCTAAGCTAAAGAATGCAGACACAGTTGGCATGCCTGGCGTAATACTATGAGTGTCCTCTGCTTCTGTACTTCTTGAGCATTTGTCGTTGCAATCGGTCTCCGCACTTGATGTTTTTTGGAGACTACTCTGTGGTAGCTCCTTTGGTTTTTCCTCTACAACAAAAGAAAGTAAAACTTGCAGGCAGTGGGGCATAAAAGTCAGCTACAGCTGTGTACTGAACAGTGCTTAGTATAGAGCTGTTAACGTGCATTTTTCCATCATTATTTGAGACTTTATCATCTGCAATCCAAGTTTACTACTGGGGCTCTCTGCCTCCCTCTAATGGCTGGATGACATAGAAGCTTATGCTATGCACTGTGATCTAACACATTTGGATATTTTCGCTCAGGCAGTAGAAGCTCATGCTTTTAAATCCAGAGGTCTCGAGTTCAATCCCCACTGCTGATGACCTACCTAGGGACATCCCATTACCCCTGTTTTTATATACACTACAGGGCTCAATTTCACATCCATTAACTGCACTCGCTGTGCAGGCACAATACCTTTGCTTTGCTGGATCAGGAGCATGTTACCTTAGGAGAGATAAACTCTGTTCCAGCACTCTCTCTGTGTGCCTCTTCCACTCCTCATACAGAAGTTTAGAGACAGATTTTTTTTTGACATTTAAAATTTTTATCCAACAGTAAATTGCCTATTTGGAGCTTACTGAGTCCCTAGATGGTATGGCCCAATTGGTAAGTGATTTTACAGAATTATTTTTCCAGTACAGGCTTACAACCTCTTCCCTATTAGGGGTATGTTTCCCTACTACTTTACTTATACCTCAGAACCACTCTCAATAATCTAGATTTATCATAAATTTAGACTCCTGTTTTCTTACCTTGAGCCCCTCCTGCTGGTGACACTCGGCCATCTGCTGTCCGAACAAGATGTGTGATCTTAGTTTTCCTCGCTTTCCTCTTTTGGCTACCAACCAAGGGTTCATGCAGCAGTGCTGGCTCTGGAGTATTTGGGACAGATACAGAAGTTTTATTCTTCCGTGCAGGCTCACTGGGGTTTTTGTCTTCTGCAAGTATGGCTGAAATGGGACAAGTCAGTTACAATTACAAGTTAAACGTAAAACACTAGAATTGCTAACAATACACACATTCATATCTGTCTGTACATGACACTTACAATACTCACTAATGGGACTGTATGAAATATGCAAGGCTCGAGTCATGGAAGTGTTTGTGAGCTGCACTGGGTGTTTTGGGTTTGCAAGGAATAGTATTGGACCAGTTCTTGCAGGTTTCTCCGAGGTTCAAATTTCTATTGTTTTAAAAAGATCTAGCAAGTACAAACTGAGACAGACTGACAATATCCTGCAACATTCTGGATACACCTTGTGGAATTAAGATAAACTTTATTGAATTAAGGCTAATACCTTTGAGGTCCATTATATTAAAAACATAATGGTGCATGTTATTGGGGAACTGTATGCCACTCCTCTAGGAGGGGGACCCTAATGTAATTCCTCTGATTTTCAATTCTTTGAAGCCATCCCCTGAAGAGATTCGCATATACTAATTTAAAGTGGATTTTCCAGGGGCGAAGAGACAGAACAAGGATTTTTGGATAAATAACCTGGTTTTAAATAGGCTCAAGGCCTTCTTCCTGATCCAGAACATGGCCAGGCCCCATGGCAGGCCCCAGTCCTAGGGTAGGGTTGGAAACACTGGGGTTATGGAGGACCCATAAAACTGTGAGCTGAAGTTGTAATGAACTTGACACCAGAAGGAAATTCTTTGGGTGGGGTTCTGAAGGACTGCTCCTGCCAGAGCCTATGTTAGTGTAGGGAGGTAACTCTGGTAAGCTTATTTGTATGCATGAGGGTCCCTTTTATTGTTCTCTGTAGTAGTTTTAGCTTAAGAATTAAGTAGGCTTGCATAAGAAGTGTTGTGTGGCACTTTATAAGAGAAAGTTACTTATCTTAAAATAACTGTTCTTTGAGACGTGTGATTCCCTACCTGTATTCCACTGCAGGTATGTAAGTGTGCCATGCTTGGAGCTGGAGATTTTGAAAGCAGTAGCCATTGGCCTGCACATGCACCCTGGCTCACCTTGTGCCTCAAACGCAGGGGATAAAGGGTGAGGTGGACTGACCACCCCCCAATTCCTTCTCTATCATGAATCAGAGAAGATCTAAAGCACAAGGGAAGGAGAGGAGGGGTAGTGGAATACAGAGAGGGATCACGCATCTCGTAGAACCTCCAGTTACTATAAGGCAAGTAACCTTCTCTTCTTTGAGTGCTGGTCCCTATTCGAACTCCACTTTGGACGATCAACAAGCAGTACTCAAAAAGGAGGAGCATGTGCGGTTGTAGATGGCAGAGCCAAACGAAGGACTGCCATTCCAAAAGATGCCGAGGAGTAATGTACCAAGGCATGGTGTCTCGCAAATGTGTGGATGGTGCTCCTCGTAGATGCCTTGCAGATATCAAGTAAAGGCACCTCTTGAAGCAATTCCATAGATGTTGCTTGCTCTTACCACAAGAGGAGGAGGAAAGATTAGACAGCTATAGCAGAGTAAAATAAAGCCAAAGATTCCTTTTGCAATTCTTTGAGAGGATATAGCCTGACCCTAAACTATGGCAACAAATAGTTTAGGAGACCTTCTGACTGGTTTTGTTCTCTGCAGGTAAAAGGCCAAGGCTCACTGAACACTGAGGGGGTAGAGCCGCCTTTCTACTGGGGATGCATGTAGTTTTGGGAAGTAAGTGAATTGGAGCGAGAGGGGTCCTGTCCACCCAAACCATCAGAGCCACTGTAGAAACAGTCAGTGCTACAGCTGTTGAAGACAAAGATGGTACCATGAGTAACCAATGCTCTTGGTGAATAGTCTTCGCCGGTGTCAAGGGATCCCGGCGTTTGTGTTTGGAGGTACCAGAGGCACTGGAACCACTGAATCAGATCTGGTGCCCATGGAGTTCCAGACTTGTGGGTTTTCTTATCATGCCTCTGAAACCTAGGTTGTACTAAGTTCTCTTGGGCTGAACTAATAGACTTGCTCAGTTTAGGCGGGGCTGGATCCTACATCTCCAAAGCGGATTTGGATGAAGACTTAGTCTCTTGCTTATGAGAATGCCCCCTGCTCTCCAGATAAGACCGCACAGAGGGAACTGTGGGGGCAGACTCTCTTGCTCCTGAGTCTGACCTCCTGGCAGGAGGTGCATTCCTTGCTTAGTTAGGTTGATGTATGGGAGTGGAGGAGGGAACAGGGTGTACCCAGGCCTGGGTCTGATTGCGGCCTCATGGGCTTTTCCAATAGGTGGATTCTAAAGCTAAGTTCTTTCCCTTCCTGGGTATGGTTGGGGAACGAATGGGAGATTCTGCATCTTGCCACGATGTAGGCTTCTCTGATGTAGTACAAGCTGACTGAGAAGGTGTGCAGGCAGGAAGCACTAATTTTGAAGCCTGGAGTCCTGGGCAAAAGTCCAGTATCCAACTAGGGAGCCAGTGGGAGTGGCGGCAGAAGGGGGCCTCTCCAGGTCTGGGAGACTAACTACTCATAAAAAAACAAACGATCAGATTAAAAAAAAACCTATATACAGATCTCTAAATATATTCATAGATAAAGGAGAAAGCTGAAGCTTTGGAAACTGGAGGTTCTGACCCAGACCACGTGGCAGTGAGAAAGAACTGGAGAGGTGGTTGGGCCCTTTGTCTCCTCGGTCAGAGGCACGAGGTGAGCCAGGGCATGTGTGTGGACCAGCAGACACTGCTTTCAAAATTCTCTGGCTCCAGGCACATGGCATGCGCATGTCTACCCACCCCGGAATACACACAGTGACCAGCACTCACAGAACAATTACTGTGGTATTAATCTCTGCCTAAGCAAACCTGCTTACTCTCTCTTCAGAGTCTCTTACTGTATATTCAGGGCGGGGACTGTGCTGCCTGAAATACCCTGGTCAGAAGGGAGTGAGAGGTGCATTTCCACTCAAGAGAGGTGACGGTCAGGGCAACTTGAAGCCTAGGGGACCTTTGCTAGACTGAACTGTGACACAAACAGTGGGTGAAATCCTGGCACCACTGATGTCAATGAAAACAGGATTTCACCCAGTATGTAAAAGACCCTAGAAAAGGAGTGGCTAAGTGGTGGTCAGAGGACTAAATGCAGCCCAAGGAATTATATAAAGCAGCCCACTGCTGTGCTCATCTTAAAACAGAGGAACGTGGGTACCTGGACTCTGTAGACACAAATGTGTTACGCTATTGGGCTCCTGGAAAGTTGCCAATGTACTCACTGCCCCCCCCCACCTCCTTTGTTTGGCAAAGTATGGAAACTTCTTGCTGTATGAGGACTACTTTGTGAGTTGTAGTCTGCTGTAGAAGTAATACAACATGATGCTTTTCATTCAGAGCGCTTTTTATCTTCAGAGTGAGTTACAAGCATTAACTAATCACCTCTGTGAGCTGGCTAAGGATAATCCCCACTTTACAGACAGGGAAACTGGAGGCAAAAATAAGTTAAATGACTTCCATAAAGTGAGAGTAAGGGAGTCAAAGCCACAAGTAAAATGCTGGAGTTCCAGACTCATGTTCTCAATCCACTCTCCCCACTTACCCTTTGCTGTTTACCCCAATAGATAATATGGTTGCCTTTAAAAAATAGTAAATACACAAATAAGGCAATGGTTAAAAGGAAGAAAAAAACAAGACAGGTTAAAAAGTGAACACTTAAAAGAGAAATCAGACAAGGAATAAAATACTGTGATAGAAATAGCGTATACCTAAATACAGACTGTCTACGTTACAATGGCTACAGCAGCAGAGTTATAGTACTGCAGCTGTGCCTCTGTATGAGTTGTAATGTAGACACTTTCTACATAGACAGAAGGGGATTTTCCATCTATGTACTTAAGCCACCTCTCTGAGAGGTGGTAGCTAGGTTGATGTCAGAATTCTTCCGTTGACCTAGCTACATCTACAGTGGTGGTTAACTTAACTATATCACACAGGGTGCAATATTATTCACTGCCCTAAGCAATGTAGCTAGGTCAATTTAGCTACACCAGTTTTTGTCTTTAAGTGGGAGATATCTCTATTTTTCTTTTATAATTTGAGGGTGTGTATACTGTATGCATGTGTGCATTAGCACTTCAAGACCTCAGGGGGAAGTGCCAAGAAATAATCTCCAGATTTAGTTCACCCTAAAATATGGTCTCCTAAAAATAATGCAGTCTGCCTGCATGTTTCTGGTTTGGTAAAAGCATATAGAGGCTCTCAGCTATCACTTCTGCTTATTAGATGCTGCTAGCTTCCATGCATCAGAAGTGTGGTGTTACACTTTGAGCAGGAGATGAGAGAGGAGCAGGAAGCAGACTAACCACTACAGGCAACAGTGAAATCTAGTGAATCTAGTAAATTTAGATTTAGTGAAATCTAAAGAGAAAGTTCCACCTGAGTCTGAAGACTCCACTTAAAAGAGTAACAATAATTTGGCTTTAATACTTAGATCAGGGGTTCTCAAACTTCATTGCACCGCAATCCCCTTCTGACAATAAAAATAACTACACGACCCCAGGATGGGGGAGTAAAGCCTAAGCCCACCCGAGCCCCACTGCCCCAGGCGGGAGGAGGAGGGAGCCAAAGCTGAAGCCCCCCAGGCAGGGGGCCTGTAACCTGAGTCCCAACACACAGGACTTAAACCCTCAGGCTTCGACTTTGGGTGCTGGGGCTCGGGCTTTGGCCCCAGGCAATCTAAGTCAGCCTTGGCGACCCCATTAAAATGTTTGAGAACTGCTGACTTAGATATTCAACCAGAAAAACAGATTATACTGCCATGGGCAAAATCATAACCAGGGTTTATAATGGACTCCAAAGGCTTGAGAGCCTAAGTTGAAAGATCCACACAGCCCTTTTTAATGCACTAGCTCGCGCTCCACTAACACAAGTTTGTCTACTTGGGCTGGGAGGCTTGCTCCCAACTGCAGTGTCGACATACCCTGGATGGACAGCCTCCTCTTTAGATGTCCTATTTTGGGCTTTATAAGGACTGATTATGTGTTACTCTGACGATTTAGTTGTAATTCAAAAGTGTAGCTAACACTTGGCTTTGGTGACTTGATCTTAATTTGACCTTATTTTGACAATTGTATTGTTTAATCCTTAGTTTAGAGGAGTTTGTAGTGGTTTAATCTGAACAATATGTTTTCTTGATGTTATTTTTGATTGTTAGCTTGAATAAAATGTATAAAAATGTACCGAGTCATATTGCTTTCAAACAATTTGGATCAGAACCACTGAGAATCCATGTAGGATGGCTCCCCTTGAAAGTAACTCTTCAGTTCTCACAATACAAAATAAAAAAAAATCCAAGAACTAAAAAAGTAAAAACCCAGAAAGGAGAAATAGGCAATGCTTATAACAGAGGAAGAACCAGAAAGAGGTTAAAATCCATAAGAAAATAGGCAAAGGTGAAGATTAAACAAAAGAGAGTAAAACATACTAAGGTGTGAGCTTATGAAACTATGCAAAGTTTAGGTACAAGGCTAAGCACATGGTTCTCTCCCCATACAGTTCAATCTGAATCTGAACAGGTAAACAAAGTGATCCATCCCTTGTTGCGCATTCCCAGCTTCTGGCAAACAGAGGCTAGGGAACCATCCCTGCCGAGCCTGACTAATAGTCATTGATGGACCTATCCTCCGTGAACTTATCAAGCTCTTTTTTGAATCCTGTTATAGTCTTGGCCTTCACAATGTCCTCTGGCAAAGAGTTCCACAGGTTGACTGCACATTGTGTGAAGAAATACTTCCTTTTGTTTAACTAATTTATTTGCCTTTTTTGGCCATTCACTCAGTTTTGTGAGATTTCCTGTAAACTTTTCACATCTGCTGAGCTTACTATCTTGGAAGTATTTTTTCATCTTCAAATTTAGCCAACCCTCCATTGTTTATCGTAATTTTTTCGAGATCATTGGAGTAAGTTTTGAAAGCCGCTGGTCTCGAATACAGATTCTCTGAGAGAAAAACCACCCCCCCCCAAAACTATTTTTTTTAAACCCCCCCTTTTTTTCCCCATTTTCTTTAGAACTGACCATTTATTCCTACTCTTGTATTCTGTCTTTAATCAATTACTGATCAGAGCGGGCTTTCTCTCTTTGCTAAGACTGCTTATTCTGAATGAGGCCTTTGTGAAGGACATTGCAAAGGTTTTGAAAGGCCAGGGTACACTGATAACCGTTGTTCTATGTTGTTAACCCACCCTCAAATGATCTAGCAAGGGAAACAGCTTAGAAAACCAGATCACCAGAACTGGCCCAATATTATCCAAAAGGAAGAATCCACAATAATTTCCAATCAGAGACATTAGGAGGCAACAAGGGGATTTGTGGCAGATCTGAACTATACCATGTACTCTTCCACCAGGATGGCAACTATGACTAGGATTTAGAACAACTTAAGGAAATTAGGTGCTCAATTCCATGGACAGCCCAATTTATTGTACCTAACTCCATAGCATCCTCTTGCATAGCCCATTCTTAATACACTAAAATATTACTTCATGTGCCTGTAATGTTTCTTCCATCAGCAATCAGCCATCATTCAGCATGGGACTAAAGTCTTACATTTTGCATGGTTGGAATGCAAAGAAAACTTTGGTAGCAGCCTGTACCAATATTTCCTAGTCACTTGATGTGCCTTCAGACACCACATCCGTTTGTGCCAGCCCAATCTGTAAACCTGGAACTCTGAGACCAGGTTTTCTTTGCCATGAGACCAACTTCTCTGTCTATCTAATCACTGTTTCTTTTCTGCATTTGACTACATGCCTTACATAAATGCGAAGGCAGTGTTCTGGTGATGGGTACCTCTCATTTACACAAAGTTATAATAAATGACCCCTCCACAACGCTTTTACGCATGATTATTTACGACTGAGTTTATTCCAGTGTCTTTGGGCCAGAAACTCATTCAGGCGATTTAAGCAGGTGTCATAGGGCGACACTGATAGCGTCTCAGCCTGAGCTGGAATTCAACACTTACAAAACTTCCACTCATTCTCTTCTTCCAGGACACCATTTAGCCATAATTTGATCCTTTTTGTTGTATTACCATTTGCCGGAACCTGGATCCCTTCAAAGGGAGAGGCTTAACATCCCAGCAACAAAAACAGGCATCACGTTATTTTGTACCTCACTTTTCCAAATCAGGCCTTGCTCTTTAGGACACATGTCAAAATTCTGCTCTTCCAAAAGCCTTTCATTGTAGTGAAAATGTCGGGGTATTTGATAAATATGTCTTAGGTACAAAATAATAAAAGGCATGTGTATTCATGGGTCCAGCACCCTTATTACCCATCAACTAACACAATAGAATTCCTAGATGTATAAACTAATATCTCATCATTATTCAGAGACTTGGATACCATGGGAAACTCACTCTGCCCCTTGTGTCATTGTGGGGAACAACTCTTCTGTCTCGAACACCCCCATTAAAGAGATGACACATCGGGTAAACCAAGAAAGAACAAAATCATTGGACTTATCTGCATGTAACAATCATCTCCCATATCTCCACATAGCTCACATCTACTCCAAACTAAACGTCTGGAACCATATGCCGACATAATCGAATCAGTCCATTTGCTAAAACAAACAACAATAGATGAGCTAAACTATAAATGCCAAAATTCTCTACTCCAACCAACAGCTTTTAACTTCAAAAGGAGGAGAACAGATTGTTCATAAAGTTACTAGACTTCTTCATCTATTTTGTTTTGTGTGGAAAGTCTCATTGGTAGAGTGACGATGGTGGTCCAGTATAAAACTCTAGAAAAACACAACATATAGATTTTGATTTTATTTATCTACAATATGTGGATCATGGAATGATGGAAGAACATAAGAAGCAACCATATGGGTCGCGCGTTTGCGCGTTTCCTGTCTTTCTCCGGTCGCCAATCCCAGGTGCCCCAGAGCAGAATGAACAGAACAGTAATTCCTTTAGCTAATTTAGACCCCATCATTTTATATGTATAGTTGGGATTATGTTTTCCAATGTGCATTACTTTGCATTTATCAACATTGAATTTCATCTGCCATTTTGTTGCCCAGCTCTACCCTCTTTACAGTGCAGTGGTTGGGAGTAATCCCTACCTTCCCCACAAGTACCCTCCTTATGGCTCACTTCTGCCTCTGGGCCTACAAAGCACAGCTGGCTGATAGTGGCTAGGAAGGTGATGAGTGGTATCCTCCCCTTCTCACTCCCAATTACTTAGTACCACTGTTTTACTGGAATTAAAAAATAAATCTTTCACACCCAAAGAAATAGCCTGTATTAGCAATCCTATGCTTAGCTAATAGCAACATGACGATGAAACAAAATCCAAATCCAAATAAGTGCCCAGTGCAAACAGGGTCCATACATCCCACAATCCCGCAGCTGCAGAATTCGCCATGGAATTTATCCTTGCTGAAGAAGTGTGCTCCAGGATTAACACTTGCATCTCCCCCTCCAAGCAGAATCTCCCCGTGGCCATGTGGGTTATAGAGTGGGGTGGGGAGGAGCAAGAGGTTCTCTAGGAGTGGGGCACAAAGAAACTGGGGTCCTGCAGGACCTACTGCCATAATATCAGGAGCAGGATAAAAGCAGAATGGGTATTTTGTATATTTATATATGATATACTATTAAAAAAAAAAAAAAGTCCTTCCGTGCTGCAAACAACATGAAAGCCCTGGCCAGCAGGTGCTGCTCTCTGGCCACCTAGCTCTGAAGGCAGCGCCACTGCCAGCACTGCCACAGTTACTTCTGTGCTGCTGCTGGCGGTGGTGCTGCCTTCAGAGTTGGGGCAGCCGGGGAGATCATGTTGTCTGCAGCACAGAAGGACTATTTTTTAAATCCCATTTCCGTCTTACAATACACGCTCCAACTGCTTGTGCATTGTTTGTTGAATTTTTATCCTGCTCCCACTATTATGGCAGCGGGATCCCAGTTCTGCTATGAGGTAGATGAGGAGGCATGACAAATTCCATGAAGGGTAAGAGGGGGCACGACTGGAAAAGTTTGCACACCACTGCTATAGAGAGAAACTCCACCTGGTAGAGGACCAGAAGCAGCAAATGCAGGAACCTTCCAACTTCTGGACACTCCAGTAAAAACTGTAGTTATGTTCTCTGACTTTCACTGTCCTGTGCTGATTGGTTGTTTGTGCCAACCCTTCTGCACCCTCCTCGGAGTCTCGTCGTCTCAGCTTCATTCTACACTTGTTCCTCTTATTCCTTTTCCTTCCGTTTGCTTTCCAGTTAGCTGATCCCCTTCTAAGTAACCAACCCTTCATCCCAAAATAAAATAAATGGAATCAACAGAACATTTGTTGCCCTTCCATTGTTCACTCTGCTTGTGTCCTACTCCCCCCTCCCCAACCTTGTAACCATCCTATTTACACAATGCTGTTTCACTGTTTCCTTGTACTCCCGTATGTAGCTATATGCTTTTTTCTTGTCTTTTATTTAGACAGTGAGCTCTGTGGGGGCAGAGACCGTTTTTTTATTCCGTGTTTGTACAGCACCTAGAACAACGGGGTTCCGGTCTATGGTGCTCCCAGGCGCTACTGCACGACAACAAAACAACATCTATTACACAAACACACACTTTTCTAGCTCTCATGGTTGCCAAGAAAACATTGAAAACATGAACAAAGAGTGAAATGAAACAGCATTTTCCACTGAGAGGTGTAAACTGCCCCATTCATCTCCACCGGATGTTAAATCTAAAACCTAAAGGCAAGTGTTTACATTTCAGTATAGTTAACTCTTTCACGGCTTATTATTTTTTAGCAGAAACATCCAGCTAAAGGTCATATCCCACAATCATAAGCTACCTCCCATGCCTCCCCAGTGGGCAAAAGCCCCACCTGTCCCTGATCCACTTATCAAAACATCCAGTTTCCCCCATTTCCATTTTTTTATGCAGTTGTGTTTGTCAATACAAAAAATCTGTGATACAGAAAACGAGGCCAGCACAAATTAACAACATTTCATACCAAATTAAACACAAGGGGAAATTACTCATTATAATATTTGATTATTTACATTAAAAAAATAAAGAGTTTTTTTAATTAAAGCTGCTACAGAGTTTCCATTTTGCTACACCAGAACGATGCAGAATCCAGGGCCTTGCGGAAAAAAATTAGGCCCAGCTGCCTAGGAATGCATGGAGCCTTTACTATTAAGCACTGGATAGAATGGGTGAGATGGCATCATTTTATCCCAAGGCTGTAACTACACAGAATTTTTGCTTAAAATTTCTCACTACTGCAATAGTACCAGTGCACTTCCACTGGACAAGGCACCAGATTTTTAAGAATTGTATATTCCTGCACAGAGCATGTCTAGGAGACACTAGTAAAAATGCCAATGGTTGCCAGAGCCCTGTCTACACTAGAACTCCCACCAGTAGAACTGGTGATATTACAATGCCAGGACATTTTAAAAAGCAGCTCAGGGTAGACTAGGCTAAGAGTGTGCCCACAATCACACAAAATAAAGACATCAATTATTTGCTCCCTGCCTGTAGTGCTCTTGTGTGTTTCTTTGCTCAAACTATTTCCATTTCTGCTGGGATTCCAATATTTCTGGATAGAAACATAAGAAAAGACTAAGTCTGCTGAGCTGTTCATCCAAAGATCTCCAAAAGACTTTACAAAAGGTGGGTAAAGTTCTTTCTTATTTTGCACATAAGGAAGCTGAGGCACACAGAGTCAGAATGACTTGGCTAAAGTCACAAAGTGAGCCAATGGCTGAGTTGGAAATAGAGGATAAAATTTTCAAAAGTGTCTAAGTGATTTAGTCTCCTAAGTTCCATTTGCAAAAGTGACTTAGGCACTCAGGGCCAGATTTACAAAGATATTTAGTTGACTGAAGCTACAAATAGGTGCCTAGTGGGATTTTCAAAATCTCCTAAAAGCAGATGACTTCAATGGGCGTTACGCACTTTGTGCTTCTGTAAATCCCACTAGGCACCTATCTCCATCTTGGGTACCTAAACACCTTTGTAAATCTGGCCCTTAAGGGTCTGAATTTCATTGAAAGTCAATGGGACTTAGAATCCGAAATTCCCATCTCACTTCTGAAAATTTGACCCAGAATCCAGATCCTCTTAATCCCAGTCCAGAATTCTAATCAGTAGATCAGGCAGCTTTCTATTACCGGAACAGAATCACACAGTTCTTTCCCTGATGGCCTTTATATGACAAATAAACTATGTTGTGAAGTTCCAAGTTTTCCTTACGTTAAGGTTCAACCCTGCATGGAGCTAACCAATCTGGCCTCAGTCCAGCAAAACAATTAAGCACATTCTTAATGTTTAAGCAGTGGGACTACTCACATGCTTCATTGTTAAGCACATGTTTAAGTGTTTTCCAGGACTGGGGCCAGAGTGCTTAACAGCTGGCAGGTTCGAGACCTTTATTACAATGTGTGTTTCATCTTTTTTCAGAAAATTTTGAAAAAATCAAAGTGCTTTTGAGCTTTGGAGGATTTTCTGTTTTTTGGTTGTAGATATGAAGATTATTTTTGGTTTTACTCATATATTTATTCAATGGTTCCCTTATTTTTCCTAATGAGGATTCAACAAAAAAGAAACATATTTCCTAGCAGATGACCTATACAACTCATTCATAATTTAGGCATGGTAATTTGACAGGTACTCAGCAAGAACTGTACCTACATATATATTATACCAATACTCATCCAGCCATTAGGAAAGGTACTTCTTGTAAACAACCACCACAACATATACTTGTGCAAATAAGTATATTGTTATATACCACTGACCACATAACATTTCTTTATCACTGAATGCTTCACAGCTGGGGACAGTCTATGCATTCCAGTATAGCACAAATAGACCACACAGGTCACAATGCAGCACACAGGCACAATAACATCGGTGGATGTGTCAGAGCAGGGAATGAAGAGGGGCATTGTGGCCAAGCTCCAGGGAGAAGGATTAAGCACAGGGCAATGGGGAGAGCTGGGGAGCAGGATTAAAATTACATTATCTGAGAAAGAGGGTCAGGAGTCAGACCAGAGTTGAGAAGGAGTCTTGCAATGGGATCATCTGAAAAGATTCAAGGAGTCAGTTAAATAAAAAGAGGGAGAGAGGCTGTTCCATGCAGCAGGGTCGACATGGGAGAAGAATCTCCTGTCCACTGATGAAAGACCAAATGGGTATGGGAAGACAAGAGGAAAAAATATAATCTAGTGAAAAACTTTGTCAACAGCTTGGACTTTGATTCTGCACAACTTGTTCACTTGCAAATTCCCATGGGAGTTTTGAGTGTGCTGGAAATGCAGGATCAGACCCCAAGAACAGAGACAGAAATGATTTTGGAGAGCTGGAGGGGCTGGGTGAAACGAGGGGCAAATCCACGGTGAAACTTGAAGACTAGGAAGGTGATTTTCAACTGGATTCTGTAAAGAATAGAAAGGCAGTAAAGATTTCTGAAGATGGAGGGTTGGCGAAGGGGATATATTACTGGGTACTGACAGGGAAAAAAAAGTCATATTTTGGACAACTGTAGTTTATAGAACTGAGACACAGGGAAATCATTAAAGCAGGTGTTACTCCAGTCAAGAGGTGATGAGATGAGACAATATAAAAGAGCTTTGGCAGAGGAGTATTCAAGACCATGTCTGCTATAGGGGGGATGGAGACAGAAGCAGCCAACATTAGAGAGCTGAGGTAGATGAAAAGAATTCAGGGTCAATTTCAACAAATCAGCTCCTGATTGTAGAGGGGAAGGTGAAATTTAAGCAGAGGAGGTAGAATGATCTTTAGGGCAGGTCTTCAATTAATCAGCTTTTTTTAATATTGAAACAAAGGAAGATATTGCCAGAGCCAGAAGCTGGTGAAGCTGAAGCACACAGAAAGTGAGGTAAGGGGCCAAAAGAGTGAAAGGGATACAGAATTGAGTATCCTCTGCATGGAAGCATTACCCAAGGCTGAGTTCAGAGAGAAGGTGGCCAGAAGCCTTGACTGAGTAATGCACCAATACCTTTTTCCGCAACATTAAACTTCTACTTTTTGTGCTTATATTTGTTGACAATTTTGTGGAATAAGTTCTTTTTCTGAGACTGGAATGAACCTACAGACAATATTAATAATAATACATTTTTAATTAGAAGTTTTTATACAGCAAAACAATTATACCATTTCGAATATAACTACCTCTTTAATGACTACAGCATGCCACTTCATTCTACAGTGTAGTGCCTTATCCAACACCCACGGGAGTTGATGGAAGCTTTCCATTGACCTCAGCGGGCATTGGATCATTCTCCTCTAACGTGAAAGAGAGATACCAGTTTAGTTTAAGAGACAAGAAAAGTTGACTATGTAAAAATAGCCCCTTTCCCCTCCAAACATCTGCTCTCTGTGTATATCCAGAGTCAGAGCTCTTTGGTTTTGGTGACAAAAGTAAGTTTTTACTAATTGCAGAGCTAACCCAGCTCTGGGAGCTGGAGTCTCTCCTGGCTCATGCATCATCCTCATTTCTGACTGCAGAATCTTTATTACATAGGATGGTGCCTGAACTGCTTAACCTATAAATATCTCAGGGAAGTTTGAGCACTGGCAGTTAGAAAAACATCTTTTGACTGATAAATAACACAGAATTGGCCAAGACACAACAAACAGGTAACCCCTCCACTGCAATGCCACTTTTACGGAGTCACTTTTCAGAGTAAAAGTGCACTGTAAAGCATTACCTCCAAAAAAGTAGCAGGGAACCTAGTCTTCATGTTAGCTTCAGACTGGACCCCCCCTTAGAAGAATTCAGAGAGGTAAGGTATATGAAATGACAACTTGTGGTTTTTATAAGATGGAGTACTTTCCATTTGCATCTGATCTGATACTAATTTGCTTGAATGTGCTCCTAGCTGCAACCCCCCCCCCCACTTACTTGTCTTTAAAATACACACCACCACAAATATTTTAAGTCTTGGAATTTAAAGCTAACAGCAGAACTACATACTGCCAACTTCATCTATACTGGTCTTGCCCCAACCCCCCATCGAAGTCTTCCATCATTGCTGCCACCAATACACGTCCACCAGTGGGAAATATTAAAGTGAAAAGGGTAGCGTAGAGAAGGCCTAAATATTATTTATATTTAAATACAGATTCTCATACCTACATGTAAAGATAAAAGCAGTATAATCAAGCAACAAACTTGGAAACTGTAAGGTGCTGATGTACTTTGGTTTGGGAAGTTCCTGTCAACAGTCAATTTTTTCAGTTTGATATGGTAGTTAGAAGTCACAACTGAAAAGTTACAGCCAGGGGTGGCTCTAGGGATTTTGGCGCCCCAAGCACGGCAGGCAGGCAGGCTGCCTCTGGCGGTTTGCCTGTGGAGGGTTCGCTGGTCCTGCGGCTGCGGTGGACCTCCCGCAAGTGTGCTTGCGGGAGATCCTCCGAAGCCGTGGGACCAGCGGACCCTCTGCGGGCACGCCTGCAGGAAGTCCACCGAAGCCGCGGACCTGCGAGCGGACCCTCCGTAGGCAACCCGCCAAGGGCAGCCTGCCTGCCGCCCTCGTGGCGCTGGCAGAGCACCCCCCGCAGCTTGCTGCCCCAAGCATGCACTTGGCGTGCTGGGGCCTGGAGCCGCCCCCTGGTTACAGCACTATGCAAAAAAGGACAGTCCTCAGTTGGTACCCATCATGGGTAATTTTAGCTTAAGTCTGAACTAATTTAATTATAACTGGTTGTTAAAAGTTAAATAACTTCAACAGAGTAGGCCAAATTAGTTACACAAGTTCAATCCTTCTTCAGTCCGCATGGTTGCATTCATATTACTGAGCACAGAATTTGGTCTGCTTTGCATTTTTTACCACTGCAAGCCAGGATGCCAGAGTTACGTGGGAAGTTATTTTAAGGTAAGCAAAAATGTTAAAGCTATTCTTATCTACAAATTTATTTATATCCAACAACAAAAAAAGAGCAGACAAATCTGCTGTCTGTACTTGGGCTTGTTATTAATCTATTTTAATAGTTAAAAGGGGCAGAAGTAACACCATAAATTGATTTAGTCTGCACCATGGAATTGTTTCAACTTTTGATTTTCATGTAGGCCTGGTTTTCTTTTACAGAATTTGATATTTGTCCTTTTAAGAGAGTTGCTTTCATGTAGAACACCACCGCATGCCATCCTACTCCTTATCCCCTGAGTGGGAAAGATCAGGAGCATTAGGAGTGTACAGGTAAGCACAATCCACGCACATTTGTACAGAAAAGTGTAAACTCATGGCAGTTGACATATACTGAAGAGTGCAGAGCGGTGACAAGGAGAGCAGAAGAAAGCCTCAGAATGATGACATGACCCAAAGCAAAAAAGAGATAAGTGGTGTGGAGCTGATCAGCAGCCAAGAAAAGTTGAGACAGGTTAAGCAAAGCCAGGCTTGCAAAAGCACAGGCAGGCGGAGGGAAAGGGGAGGGCTGAAATCCTGGCTCCCTGAAGTCAATGGCAAAAATCCCATTGAAATCAATGGGGTTAGGATTTCACCCTAAGGCTCCAGCAGGACTGAATATTGGTGCAGGACTCAATGCTAGCAGACCCCAATGAACGGTCAAGCCCCAAAAGATGAAAAAAATTGTGTTTGAAATGTCCAAAGGGGTGATTTCAGCTAGGAGGTTATTGGGCTATGTGGCACATTATAAAACAGTACAGAGGTTTATACTACTATACTCTTATACCAACACTGCACAGGAAAGTACAGCTCAGCAGTGTCAGAGATTGCTGAGCACTGGAGCAGATATTCTGCACAGAAGCAGTGACTAAGGAAGCCACAGAAATAGGTTATAAACTTTACACACATTACATAGAATGAAGAATGTGTTTTGTTTATGATCCTCTTTCTACCTTTCCTTCTAAAGAACTCATCACAATCAAACATCGAAACAACCCCCTCAATGGGTATAGGTTTCACGAATACTTCTGTTCTCAAGTGCAAACTCAAGGAGATGGACTTCAGTGACAGGGAAAGGAAACTCTTCTCTGTCACCTCATGCTGGGTTCTATTTTTTCCAAATAGTCACTAAAACATCTTTCAGCAGGGATCAAATGACTAAAGTGGAGCAAAGGCGAAAACAGGTAATTTTTGTGACATGTTATGGCCCAACAGTAAGAAAGTCTTCAATCCATGAAAAATTCCTTCATGTTAATCTGTTTAGTTGGTTGATGGGCTAATTACAGATGCAGTTTGTATAGCAGGTGAGTACATTAGCATGGGATTGACAATTACCTAGGGAGGTTGTGGAATCTCCATCATTGGAGGCTTTTAAGAATAGGTTAGACAAACACTTGTCAGGGATGGTCTTGATCATACTTAGTCCTGCCTTAGTGCAGGGGAATGGACTAAATGGACTACTGAGGTCCCTTTCAGTCCTACATTTCTAAGATTCTCTGAGTCTAAGAACCAAAGCTCTTGGATTCAAACAAACACGCAAGGAAGAAATAGTAAGATGATATAACGTCCAGACCCCAGGGTGCAAGTGTCACCCCTGTTATCAGCAGAGACCAAGGAACGAGCCAGTCATGGAGATCAAAGAATCTTTCACTCTTACAAGTGCAAACTCCGTGGCCAGGGAAGGTTGCACAGCTGCTGCACGTGCTATGTTTGTTCCATGGAGAAAGATGTTGAGTCTCCAGAGAGGTCAACCCAACTCCATCCACCAGCACTAAATTCACAAAAAATGTAAGGTTGAAAAAGCAAATTTTAAAAGCTTGTGTGTCTTGAAATGATTTAATACAAGAAAAACTTTTGAGAACTACTGGGCTACAATGGTTTACTTGTCATTTTTTTAATGCCTTCTTGGTTTTAAAGTAAATCCTTTTCCTGCGGATATTTCTCAGCAGTTAACATAATACTCCATTTTTCTTGGGTTTTTAGTGTTGCAGCAGTTGCCATCATATGGGAACTGCTTGTAGTTTACTTCTTGGTCTATCCAGTAGGCTCCCTGATAACAGAAAGGATATGCACCACTCAGGGATTAGTGAGAACTGGGCTAGAAGCAGCTGCAGAGTAAAGTAGCAAGCAAGAAAATGAACAGACAGTGTATGACTAACCCTAGCAACACTTGTTCAAAATTTCATAGGTGAATTTAAAAAAACAAACAAACCCTCCTTGTCCTCCAAAAACAAAACAAAACAAAACAAAAAACTATCAGAAGAATGCATCAAATGGCCAGCACAGTGTATTCCAACAAATGAGGCATATGTACTCATCCTATTAAGTCTCAGGTCTCATTTTACAAGTGCTAACAGAGTCTCTAAGGTTTCCCATGGCAAAGCTCCCAATTCAGACACGTGTAAGGTAGGTTCCAGAAGCTCAGTTCAGATACCCATTTTCACTGAGCTACATTACTGTCCAGTTTAATTGTAACTTGTCTCAGCCCTGCTTTGGGGAGGGCTACTTACTGTGAGCTAAATGCCCGGAGTGCCAGAGCCGTCCAGAATAATTGGAGTTCTCCAAATATTTGCCTCTACACTTACAAATCTATTCTCTCTCCATTCCCAGCTATTTTTGGAGATTCAGAACTCAAGAGCGGTTCTTAAAGGCGTTGTCTGTGAACCATATGGTGCACAGATAGCGGCACATGATCGCAAGGTAGACTTAGTGCCAAGCAGCTAAAACGCAAGTGAAAGACTGTGGCTTCAAGAAAGCAATGCTCCAAAGGAGCAATAGCTTTATGGTGCTATTTCTTCACTGTACTCTGGAAATGCCGAAAGGCCTCAGCTGAGATCGGAGCCCCATGGTGCTAGGCGCTGTGCAAACAGAATAAAAGACAATCCCTGTCTCAAATGCAAATATATTGAATTACCACCCTTCTACGCCCCTCAACAAGTAAGTTGGGTTATTTGGAACATAAAAATAACTTTTCATAGTTCAAAAGAGAAATGATAACTACAGATTTTGCTCTATGTTTCTGTAGATATGTAAATTGGCAACCCATTGTAGATCAATGGCTTCTGCTTGATACGATGCCCCAGCGTACGTTCTGCTAAAGACGTCAATCACAAGTGATGAATTCTGGAGCAGGATGCTGTCTGTATGGGTTAAGCCTGTTTCTTTACTCCAGTTCTCAGCAGTTTTATTATACCATTGATATGTATGGAACAAACATATTTAGGGTGAGATTTTCAAAACTAACTCTGCTCCCTTTGAAGTAAAATCTCCCACTGACATCAACTAGAGCAGAAGCAGACCAATGTGGAATACTTTTGAAAATCTGTCCCTAAACATATTTTAAGAAACTGCTTCTTAAGGGAGAAAGTTCAGAGGTACCTTACTCATACACACAGCCTGTGTGCTCTGGTGTGCTTCAGTGGTTGACTGTAATTAAATAGCAGAGCTGGAGGGGTGTCACATCAGGCAGAAAAGGCACCAGCTCATTTGGGATTGGCACTTTGGGGCAAATGAAAGAAAAGGTGATTGGGGAAAAAGGCTAATTTGACTGATGTGCTGAATGCCCTGCTTATCCTGCTTGTTTGATTATTCGACATATCAGGCCTGAACCATCTCTTGTTTAGACTATTATAAATCAAACTCCATTTGAAGTTAACGGCTTTACAACAATACAAACTGATGTAACACCATTGTCTTCAACTGAAACAAGCAATGTGTGTGATTTCTTAAGTATTTAAGACATGATTAAGAAAAACTTACTTTTAAAAAAAATTTTACTTAAGAAAAAATGACATACAACCTCTCATAATCTGTCATGTCCTGGCATCCTGGGAAATAATCTGTCACACTGAAGCCTACTTACTGAATTTTTAATGGCAATTTATGGAGCACTGATCTGATACAGTAAAAGCTTCTCTAACTACTGGGCACTAACAATACACAGGAAGTCTATCATATGGGCTACAAACCTGTGGACATTTGTCCAGGAAAAAAATAGTATGTTCTTAAACAAGTTTTCTCTGGCTTACATGCCATCCTTAGGCATAAACAGCATACACGGTTGTGCAGGGAACCCGAGAATTTGGCGCACCCCCTGGGTCTTAGTGGCCACCCATCCATCCCTTCCTATCCCTGTTCTGACACTTTCTGCAGGCTTCCACCACAGCTGGCTGCTGCAGCCTGGTGAGTCTTCCCCCACAGGGGATCTACTACTTAAAAGTGAAAAAGGTTTCCAGCCTGCCAGACCTGTTGAAACACTGAAATTGTTAAAGAGCCATTCAAGGAGTAATGAAGCCATTTAACAGGCATTTGTCAACCTCAAGGTATATACTGTCAGTTTCTGAATTTACTTGACAAAAACAGTTATGCATGACTGTAATATTTACTCAGAACATGTCAGTCTACAGGACCTTAGTTTAAAATTTGCTTTAAAAATATTTAAATTTAAAAATATTTCATTAGCGTGTTGAAGATTATAAAATCACATCTCTAAAGGATCGTTGCATAGATGTTTAGATGTACAATCTGAGTATTCATCTTTAGCCTTAAATGCTTGGATCTTCAGATGTATCATTTTTTAAATAAATCCTTCAAAAGACCCCTCCTTATTTAAAATACACATGCGAACTTGGGCTGCCGTTGGGCATAGGGGCACCAGTTTAATAATACTGCATAGGGTCCCATAATTCCTAAGGACAGCCCTGCCTCCGTGCTATCATTATTACTTCGCATGTGTATCAGAATCAGACCTAGAGTCTGCAACTACGACTGGAGCCCCATTGTGCTGGGTACTGTACAAACACACAATAACAACAGTCCCTGATCTGATGAATGGTCTATAATGACAAGATAGACAGAGGGTGGAAGGAGAACTAGAGGCCCAGAGAAGCGAAGACAGCTGCACACAGTTGGTCAGTGGCAGAGGCAAGAATAGACTCCAGGACTCTTAAATCCCAATCCAGTGCCATATCCACTTGCCCAGTGGCTCTCAACCCTTCCAGACTACTGTATCCCTTTCAGGAGTCTGATTTGTATTGCGCACCCCCAAGTTTCACCTCACTTAAAAACTGTGTGATTACAAAATCAGACATAAACACACAAAGGTGTCACAGCACACTGTTACTGAAAAATGGCTTACTTTCTTATTTTTATCATATACTTATAAAATAACTCAATTGGAATACAAATATTGTACTTACATTCCAGTGTATAGTATATAGAGCGGTATAAACAAGTCACTGTCCGTATGAAATTTTACTCAGTACTGACATTGCTAGAGCTTCTTCTGTAGCCTGTTGTAAAACTAGGCAAATATCTAGATAAGTTGATGTACCACCTGTAAGACCTCTGTGTACCCCCAGGGTATGCATACATCCCTGGATGAAAACCACTGGCCTAGACCCATACTGCCTCTCCAATTTACTTGAAAAATGCTTGAGTTCTAACACAGGAAAAAAGTACCCCTCAGAACTATCTCTATACTTTTCTTCTATAATTTTTGTAAGACTTTTCACTATATGTGCTGCACTTAATGTGCTTCTTTATTAGCAGCATGCACATGGGCCCCCTTCACAGTCATGCACATCTGACAGTTTCTCAGGTCAATATTCAATAGCAACCTTTGTAGATGTAACAGTCTATATAGCAGGTCATCTATCTGGTTAGCTGTTAACTTAGAGGCAAATCTGGAAAGCCCACAGTGGGTCTAAGCTCCAGAGCCCGACACTACTCATTGCAATAGCCTCACTACATCTCAAGATAACTTTGGGATTCAGCTTAACGAAGTTAGCCCTGATGGGACAGTTATCTTTTACACTGTTAAAATTCATGGTTGGGTCCGGGTTGCTTTGTATCCCTGCCGCATATGCTCTGCAGTATCCCAGAGTCCACTTCCAGCCAGTGTGGTCAACACCTGAGCTACTCATCTCTGTTGATCTCATCCATTTATTGGCAACACAATCACTGCTTAGTAGAGCTGACTGAAATTAGAAATTTCCATTCCTTGGGAACTTGCAACATTTCAGGGTTTTTTTGTTGTCGTTCTGAACTGGAATGAAATGTGGAAAGTTTGAAATTTCCCACGAAATGAAATTTCTGATTTTTTTTTGTTTCAGACCAAACGTTTTAATTTTGAGACTTTTTAATATATATCTTTTAATTGTATATAATTTTTAAATATACAAATCTGAAAACAAAATATCTAAGTGTTCATTCCCCTGTCAAAATGCTTCCCTTTAATTATTTCCCCCCCTAGACAAAATTACGTCAAAATCAACATGTTCCTGGGTTTTGATTTTGTTGAATCGACATTTTCCAATGGAATTATTGCTTTGACGGAAATTTTTTTACCAGCTCCACCTCTTGATGTCTCAGTGCCAGCCCACCATGGAGCTGTGCTGACTTATCTCAGCTGAGAATCTCACCCAATAGCTGCAAGTAAATTCAGTATTCATGGAAATGAGGAACTGTTAGCTGTGGCTTGGCCAGACACAAGGTATGTCTACACTTCGAGCTCGGGGTGTGATATCCAGCTCAAAGAGACAGATCCAATAAAAATAAAGCTAGCTGCAGTACATACCCATTTGAGAACCTAGGCACATACTTGGGAATCACACCACTAGCTGGAAGTATAAATGTACCCATGGGATAGGCAAGTGCTGTATAATCTCACCCAGAGGACTCTGCCAGCACTGCTCACAACTGAGCTGTTACATATCTGCAATTGTACTGCTGGCCTTCTCTTAAGACAAGAGACAGAAAAATTCAAGGCTTTCCAACTGTGCTTTGCAAAAATGGAGATAAGAATGGGATCGACTTGCTAACAAAGCCAAGGGCAGAATTCACTCTCTGACTATGGAACATATCTCACGATATCTAGACAAATGAGTATGTCAATAAAGCACCCAACAGTGTGTGCTGTTGTTAGAAATCAGGGAAGTTACTGCGATTACCACCATCTGATTAGCAGTTGGCTCCCAAAACATGCTGCATAATAAACCACCTGATTACTGTGCTGTAGAATTGGTTCATTTGTTCTGGTCAGGCTTGTAGATTTCTCAGATACTAACTACAGAGTTGCAATTAGTAACGATCAGGCCTCAGTAAATATTATGGACAATGGCTAATTTTGCCAGAACCTGCTCAGCCCTTCCCTACTTACATAAATACAAAATCAATACTATATTGGGCACACTGTATAAACAACATCAGCAACAGTTCTGGGCCACGTATTGTAATTTGGTGGCTTGCGAGTCAGACAAACAGCTCAACGCTACGTATGTTTGAATAAGGTACTCAGGGCCACCAACACAGGGATCAGACAGTAACAGTTATTCTCATTTTATCGGTGTATTCAGCATCTTATTGCCTCAGCTCTTCAGAAACAACAGAATTACTAGTAATCATTCCTCCTTTCCTGATGCATTTATATTCACATACAGTATAAATACCACAAGCTCAAGGAATTAGCCCTAATGGATACTCATCCATACTACACAAACCACACAAACAAACTGCAGCAGAACATGATACAACTTGAAGTTTCTGCTCATGAGAGACTGAGTATTGGACTTACAAGGGTTTAAGAATGGAGGCATTACTGCTGAAATGTTTTATCCCCAAAGTGAGAATATGTTAAATCAATGAATAGAAGGAAAAAAGGAAAAACAAAAATCTGTGAAAGTCCTGGTGATAATCAACTTTGTCATGATGAAGAAAGCAACACTGACTCCACATTCCTCACATGTAGGCAAGCATGCTGAGGTAAGAAAATAACAGCTCCCGAACCCAGCACAGCAGCTATTATGGATTACGAACGTACCTCAGAAAGCACCTTACCTTTGTTAGATTTTGGTTGTTCTGCTGGACAGCTTCCAACCTTCTTCTTTTTCCTTGGAACAGATACACTTTTCCGGTCAAACGTAATGGGACTGTACTGAGGGAGGCTGTTGAATTTTTTTTCAAATTCTTCTTCCAATTTTGCTAAACTAAAGAAAGGGAGGGGGAAAAACCCAAAGTCAATCACATGGTTCACACATGGAACTGCACCATCTACTCAGGACACTCCCTACACTACCACTGGAACAAATCAGCATACCCTTAGAGCCACGACCAGGGTTATTCTATCTACTCCCCAAGATCCACAAACCTGGAAATTCTGGACACCCCATCATCTTGGGCATTGGCACTCTCACTGAAGGACTGTCTGGATATGTGGACTCTCTACTCAGACCCTATGCCACCAGCACTCCCAGCTATCTCCGTGACACCACTGATTTCCTGAGGAAACTACAATGCATTGGTCCACCTCCTGAAAACCACCTAATGCCACCATGATGTAGACGCTCTCATAACCAAACATCCACACACAGATGGAATACAAGCTGTCAGGAACAGTATCCCTGATGATGCACAGCACAACTGGCTACTGAGACTCTGTGCCTTATACTCACACACAACTATTTCAAGTTTGATGACAATATATATCTCCAATCAGTGGCACTGCTAGGGCACCGCATGGCCCCAACAATACGCCAATATTTTATGGCTGACCTGGAACAGCTTCTCACTCTCGTCCACTCACGCCCTTCCTACCTTACGCTAACTTGAATGACATCTTCATCATCTGACCCATGGGAAGGAGACCTAGAAAAAATTCCACCATGATTTCAACAACTTTCACCCCACCATAACCTCAGCCTGGACCAATCTACACACGGGAGTCCCTTTCTAGACACCACGGTGCAATAAGTGATGGTCACCTACACCACCCTATATCGAAACCTACCGCCCGCTTATGCCTACCTCATGCCTCCACTCCATCCCGGGCACATCACAATACATCCATTGTCTACAGCAAGCACTGAGGTACAACGCATTTGCTCTAACTCCTCAGACAGAGACCAAACACTACAATCTCCACCAAGCATTCTCAAACTACAATAACCGCAAGGAAATTAGAACAGATCAAGCAGAGCCAGCATGTACCCAGAAGCCTCTACTGCAAGACAAACCAAGAAAGAAACCAAACAGAACTCCACTGGCCATCACATACAGCCCCCAGCAAATAACCCCTCACGCATCATCAGGATCTACACCCATCCTGACAATGATCCAAACTTTCACAGGTCTTGGGTGGCAGGCAATCCTTGCCCACAGACAACCTGCCAACCTGAAACGTATTCTCACCAGCAACTGCACCATACCATAGTAACTTAGCTCAGGAACCAATCATGCAACAAACCTCGATGCAACTCTGCCCACATATCTACACAGTGACACCATCACAGGACCTAACCAGATCAGCATACCATCACTGGTTCATTACCGCACGTCACCAATGTAATTACGCCATCATATGCCAGCAATGCCCCTCTGCTATGTACATCGGCCAAACTGGAACAGTCACTACAGAAAAGGATAAATGACACAAATATCAGATATCAGGAATGGCAATATACAAAAACTGTAGGAGAGCACTTCAACCTCCCTGGCCACACTATAGCAGACTTAAGGTGGCCATCCTGCAGCAAAAAAATTCAGGACCAGACTTGAAAGAGAAACTGCTGAGCTTCAGTTCATCTGCAAATTTGACACATCAGCTCTGGACTAAACAAAGACTGTGATGGCTTGTGCCAGTTGCAGGAACCAGTTTCTCCTCCCTTGGTTTTCACACCTCTACTGCTAGAACAGGGCCCCATCCTCCCTGATTGAACTAACCTCGTTATCTCTAGCTTGCTTGCTAGCATATATATACCTAGCCCTGGAAATTTCCACTACCTGAGACTGACAAAGTGGGTATTCACCCACGAAAGCTCACACTCCAAAACATCTACTAGTCTATAAGGTGCCACAGGATTCTCTGCTGCTTTTATGGTTCACACAGATAAAGTTAAAAACAAGTTCTGGGTCGATAAGGTTCAGTGGTACTTTTATACCTGAACTCATCACAGTTAGGTCATTTTATATATACACTACATTTTTCAAAAATTGAACGATTGTGTTTGGCATTCAATCCTGATCTGTCACGTGAGGGAGATTAAGCAATCAGAAAAGGAGGAAAAAAACAATGAAAAAGAGTGGCACCAATATCAATGAGTAAATAATATTGGATTACGAACAAAAAGATTTTCTGAAAAAGGCAACTTTTTTTTTTTTTTTTTAAAGATTTGATCCTTTTTATTTATAAAGGGCACCTTCATATTAAAGCTCTAATTTGTTTCTCACACACACAAAATCCCTTCCCCCCTGCCAAAACTATAAGAAAAACAATTTAGAAAAGCCAAGCAAGCAATAAACAACCAACCAAACTACTTAATATACATAGCTCTTCAATAGGAAGAATTTAGGGCATGGGGCTAGGGATGCAGCAGGATTGGATTGGCTGCTGCATTTATCTGGTGATATATTAATTATTGTATTAAATAGAGCCAACTGCACGATACTTTAATTGTTTGTAAATGTATTTGTTGTTAGGGCGACTAGAGCTTCTGCACATATATCCTCTGAGCTTGTGAGGCTTTTGCTTTTAATAACAAATCAACAAATTGGTGCTGACATGAGAAGTCTGAGTTTTCCTAGCTCCCTCTAATTCTCTTTGCTATGAAAGACCAGCAGACAATGAGAGTAAACATGTATGCTTGGTGCAACTGCCTCTAAGCACTGTGTGCCTAGAAGAAAGGCAAAAGTGTGAGTTTTTCAGTTTTCTCTGAAATGGCTCTTAAATGAAGCATCATTATGCAACGAAACTCACAAATTAGAGTTGATTCACTTATCCCCATAACCATTATTCTGTATTTTTGTTAGAAACATATTTCATCTTTCTTTGATGTTCAATCAGAGCCATGTAGAACAGCAGTGGTTTCAGTTACGAAACGGAGACTTGGTTCGCAGCAACTGTTTTGTTAGTATAAGCAGCTGGCACTGCTGCTACCATGCTACTGTGTACAGGGGTATCTAGACATCCATGAAGCGAGCAGAGCTGTTGCTTTGATGGCTGACATATGCTCTCCCCTCCCACTGTTTTATTTGTTTCCCTAACTCCGAGTACACCTGCGCGCGTGCGTGCGCGCGTGTGTGTGTGTGTGTGTCAAGCAGGCCCAACTTTGACAGCAGAAGAGCCATCATCACAGACAATTTATAGCATGTGGGATGTGGAAGAAGCAGCGAGTGCTGCCATCACTAAGCCAGTGATTTCAATGATTAAAAAAGCAATTATGGTGTCATAAACATACAGAGGTTTACAAACATATAGACAGATATTAGCTGGCCTGAGGAGTTTGTAACCAAAGGCCCTGATCCTGTAATGACATTCACATAGGCAGACCCCTGCACTGCTACAGTGCCTGGGTCTACCTCTGCAGAGCTCATGACAGGACAGGAGCTAAGACAGACAAGACAAATATGGCATGTAACACTAGGGAGCTGCCAATGGAGGAGGCAGTAGGGAGGATACCTGGATAGGGTTGCCAACTTTGTAATATTTAAAAACCAGACACTTCCCCCTGATGACCCATCCCTGTTCACTCCTCTTTCCCTGCTGCCCCCCTGGGAGTTGCAGCCACCTGAGGCACGTAGGAGGCGGTCCCAGCTATGTAGGGGCTGGTGCAGGTGATGACTAGCGCCTCCCTGCCTCCCCCACCCACAGTAACCAGACTTTGAATGTCTGGTCAGGAGATCTGACACTGTCAGGTCCCCTTTTCAACTGCACTTTCCGGTCGAAAACCATGCACCTGGCCACCCTATACCTGGAAGTAGTAGATTTTTAAAAGGATGAATATGAAGAAGGCAGAGGATACCTGGCAGACAAGAAGAGGGAGACTGTTCCCGTGGTAATGGGCAAGGAATGCAAGAAAAGGTACAAATTTGAATCTGGGAGAAGAAGGAAGCTGCAAGGTGAGAGGGGTGGGAGCAGACAGGTGTGCTTGTGGTGGGGGAGGAAATAAGAGGAGTGATGTAGATGGGAACAAGATTATGCAGAGCCTTGAAGAGGGATGTTTAATATATACGTCTGATCTACACTTAAAAATTAGATTGACCCAGCTATGCCATTCAGGACTATGAAAAAGTTTGCACCCTGAGCATCGTAGTTAGGTCGACCTAACCTCCAGTGTAGAGACAGCTAGATCAGTGGAAGGATTCTTTCCTCGACCTCGCTCCCATCTCTCGGAGAGGTGCACTAATTATATCGACAGAAAAACCCCTTCAGTCAATGTAGGAACCAACTACACTACAGAGTGACAGTGGTAGAGCTGCAGCACCATAGGGTGCCGCTGTGGTGGAAACATACCCATCGTTTCTTGAACTTTTAGTAAAAAATCTTAATTCCATGTATTATAAAGGTTTCTTCTATTAGAACTGGTTGAATAATAGTAATGAATAACACTGCTGAGACAGGAAATAAGCTATCCTCACACACATATCTTCACTATCTAATCAGTTGTACAGATGGTAGCACAATATTTGTCAAATACATTATTCAAAACTTTTAAGTGGCAAACACTGAATAAATTATTTGCATCTACATTTTTTAGATTAGTTGATGAGCTGTGGAATTCATCATCTTCTCATACTCACCTAATGTTTTAACATAATTAAATAAATGAAAAGCTGGTTAACTTTTTGATGGAACATTGTGTACTACGAGAAGATCTTTACAAAATCTCCATATCACTGACGAGTACATTACGTACTGAGAATAATAAAAGAGCAGTGTTACTTTGCGTAGCGTATTCCATATAATAACACCACCTTGAGATTTTCAATATTTAATGTCCTTGCAATAAGTGCATTACAACTAAATTTCAGATACACCAGGTTATGAAAAATTTTACTATAAATCTACACAAAAGAAACCTATTAAAACTTCAAGACAAAAATATGAAGAGAATCTATTCCCTTTAATCCAATTTATTCCCTCTGAATTCAGATAATTAGAAATATCCAAGGATTTGCAAAGTATGAATGGCTAAGTAGATTTTTCACCACTATCGCTGAAGTTAAGTAAATCCGTTAGTGCTACAAGGAGAATTGCTATTCAGATTCCTGAGAGCCACTTCTGTGTAGATTTGCAAAAGTGTTAATTTTTAAAAATAATTAATAATTATTTTTCTACTGATTTATTCCACTACCTTAACCTGCTGATCTCCTATTCAAGTAGTTGCCTCCTTGACTGAAAATCATTTATTTACCCTATTCACTCCACTGCATTAGAACAACACTTACAAAGGAAAATAATGACTCTTAGGTGCTACTATAACATAAATAATAAATAAGTGAAAGGAGCACTGTCAAATTATCTACTTTTTTGGGGAAAAAATTAACACTTTTTCCAGTTAACGAAGCACCTACCTAGAGCTTTAAATAATGTTTCTAAAGTACTTTGAAAATTAAATTAACCGTCTACATCACCTCTTAGGTAGGTAAATATTGTGCTTATTTTAGAAACATGGAAATAATTATTTGATTCTGATTTATATCAGTGTAAATCATGAGTGATCACAATGGAATTAGATTGGTTTAATAATGAGTGAGAAGACAGAATCAAGCCCAGAGAGATTAAGGCTGGGTGTTTCAGATGCGTTTTCTAATTGTGAGTATCTAGCTTGAGACAGTTTGGGCCTCTCTTACAGAGGTGGCAAACAACAGCTGTTCCCGTTGGCTTTAACTGTAGTTTAGAGTGCTCAGCACCTTTAACAATCAGGCCCCAAGTGTCTGAAAAGTGGCACTGAAAAATCAGAGTTCGTTTTGACAATTTTGATCTCTGCGCCTTTGTCATAAACAGATAGCTAAGGGTTAATGTTTCTTTTACCTGTAAAGGGTTAACAAAGGGAACCACACACCTGACCAGAGGACCAATCAGGAAACCGGATTTTTCAAAGCTCAGGGAGGGAATTTTTGGGTGTGTGTCTTTTGTCTGTGTCTCTGCTCTAGTGCTCTCTCGGCTCTGAGAGAGGATCTCTCTACCTTCAGATTTTCTAATCTTCTGTTTCCAAGTGTAAGTACAAAGGTAGAAGACAATAGGTTTTTATATTGTTTTTGTATTTACATGTGTGTAGTTTGCTGGAATGTTTTAAGATGTATTTCTTTTTGGATAAGGCTGTTTATTCATTTTTCTTTTAAGCAATTGACCCTGTATATTGTCAACCTTGATACAGAGACCATTTTTATGTCTTTTTCTTTCTTTTTATATAAAGCTTTCTTTTTAAAACTTGTTGGATTTTCTTTTCTAGTTGAGGCTCAAGGGGATAGGAATCTCTGTGCCAGGGTTACGGTCTCTCTCAGGGAAAGACTGGGAGGGGGAAATCTCTTTGTGTCAGAGTTGCAAAGCTTACCTTTGCAGGGACTCTGACTGAGGGTGAAAGAAACTGGATCTCTCTGTTTTGCATTTCAAGGAATTGAAATAGGGTGATCGTCCAGGGCCATCCAGGGAGGGGAAGCCTGGGAGGAAATAAAGAGGAGACAAGGGGAGGGGGTTATTTCCCTTTGTTGTAGACTCAGGGCATCTGAGTCTTGGGGTCCCCCAGGGAAGGTTTTGGGGAGACCAGAGTGAGGCAGACACTGGAATCTGGCTGGTGGCAGCGATATCAGATCTAAGCTGGTAATTAAGCTTAGAGGGTTCATGCTAGCTTCTCAGTTTATGAACGCTAAGGTTCAAATCTGAGTAGGAAGCTACAACAGCCTTGCCTAAAGCTAAACGGAATCAGAGTCCAGACCTGGACACAGGAAGGATTGGTTCCCAGCCCTGTGCCCTTCATACTAGATTATCCTGTTTTTAGTGGAATGCGCACAGTTATCTACTTTTACTATGACAACCAAATCCATTCCTATGTAGCGTAAAACAGATTGGAAACAAATCCTGCTTGTGCAAAATTCTGTTCACGTGAATTACATCAACTTACCCCAGAACGAATTCTTCCTTTGGCTTAGTTTTTTTCAGCTTTTTACTTCCACTCATCCCACTTTGGGAAAAGGCCCAGTTGTCTTCATTCCAGCATCCTTCATGGTCTGAGGAGTTGCCTTTTCCTGAGCTTCGTTTACCTAGGAAAGAGAAAAAAGATTCTTACTTTCATCATGGAATCTGCGTCACAGTGCACTGGACTTGCAAGGACCCTGTACATCAAGAGTCACTCAACAGTGCAACTTCTGCTGACCGACTCTTGACGTTTCTAAAATGGGTTCTGTGCCAACTTGGGTTCCTAAGGGATAAGAAGGTTACCTGGTAGCAACTGGATTTACCCATATTTACTACCTTAAAATATCCCACTTTTGGAACCTTCTGCTAAACTGCAGGACCCCTACAGTGAGGATCTGCAGAGGTGTAATGAAGGAGAAAAGGTTTCAGAGATTTAATCTAAAGCAAAAGTAACCTCAAGGGTTCGCTCTTCAATTTGGCTACTCAAGTTATCATCTTTGATTTGCTGCTCAGAGAAATGTTTTTAAATGCATCCTACTGAAAAGGTACATCACATATTTTAAATCAAAATTCATCTTTCCATTCAAATTCAAGGTTCTCTCACTGATTATCATCCACTTTTAACAACAGAGATGCTAAATTTGGAAACTGATATCACATGCTGATCTCCCTACGTCTATCCTGAATGAATGAACTCCATAATGTTTCTAGATATTCTGGTTGTGTACCTTATCTGGGGACCAACACGTACATCAGAAAGGAGTCTGAGACACATCTACCTCTTCAAGGATTCAGAGCTATGTCTAGAGACCAACAGCATTTCTTCATATAGGCAACTAATGCTCCAATGTAGCTGGCCAGGGTTACATAAGAATGCAAGCCCTGCACAAACCAGAAGATTGGTCTGTTAACGTATGTATTTTTTAAGTGAAAGTGCTTTAATGACTATATTTTGCAATCAGATATGCAGTAAAGGGGAGGGAAATATGTCTATTAATTGAACCAAATAAATCACTGGTTGCATTACAAGCCCGCACCTGATTCATGGAAGACCAAGAGAGAGATGCTGTTCAAACACAATATAAGACCTTTTGATTTATTTTTCTCTTCCTCTGTAAATAAATGGCAAAAATCACCTACCTCTGTCCACATTGGCACGCAGGGACGTGAGCATGCCCTCTGACACCAGAGTCTTATAAAGGGCACCTTTGCAAGATCGCTCTGATTTCCTGGAACCACAGGTTTCAATCTTTTTATTACAGTCACTGTCTGCTGTTTTGACCTGTCCAGGTAAACTCTGTGGTACCACATCCTCTGTTGGGGTCAATGGTTCTGCTTTTATGTTGTCAGGTACCTCACAAGGCGCCTCCATATTGGCTGTAATACTAAGAAAGTCAGGAGGCTTTGATTCTTTGGTGGTCTCCAAGGATTTCTCCTTTGATGCTCTCTTCTCTTTTGATTTTACTTTTTTCTTTGGTGACTTTGTGTCCAACACACTTCCCTTCATGTTTGAGGCAGGGCGGACCTTCTTCCGGGGGATTTCAATGAGTCTCTCGGCGCCCCAGTCACCCTTCGCAACTGCTTCGATAGTATAAATGACGCTTTCAATGTCCGACTCAGAGGACTGCCTCTTTTTACAAGCCTTCTTGGTGGTGCATTTTTCGTTTGTGTGCCGGTCCAGCTTATTTTTTTTCTTTTTCTTTTTTATCTTTTCTGGTTTGCTCAGCCCCAGGGTATTAAAGTCAGCAAGTGAAAGCTCTTGAGAATGGCATGTGAGATCCTTTGCACTGGTACTATTATTTATCTCTACAGGACTGCTGTCTGCTGCCGGATCAGTAAAGTGAGTGCATTTTGTAACTTTCTCCAACTCTTCAGTTTTTGTCTTTTCGTCATTTTGATTTTTCACCATCTCAGATTCTTCCACTTTTACTTCCTGTGAGTCTTTCACATTCACCTTCTCCAATTCTTTCACTTTCACTTCCTCTGGAGCTTCTGCTTTCACATCCACCGATGTTTCCACTTCCACTTTCCCAGGTTCTTTCACTTTTACCGCCTCTGATGCAAGGCACATCTAAAAAGTTTAAAACAACCAATCACCACCAATTAAATGCCCCTATCATTCAATTTATTTATTTTGATTTACAGAAATGCTAGATAAGGGCACTTATCTAAGGCCCTGATTTAGGAAAGCTGCCCCTCACATTCCGAACAGTACTTTCTACATCCACCCCCATTCAGCACAGTATGCTGTATGATTTCCAGGTTTGAGGGAAAGATGCCTGAATCAGGCTGTAGACGTCCTTGGAAAATACACAAATAGTACCTAAATGCAGTGGTACAGTTCACTATAACCCACCATCAGTAAACCAGGAAACTTACAAACTATTCCAGCCCTTCCTTCTAATTCTAGTTCCTACTTTCAAAATGCCAGTGAATGAATAAATTAACTAATTCTTAATACTAAGATTTTTTCTTTATTCAATTTGCAAACAAAGTAAAAAAACAAAACAAAACCTTTACATTTCTTTTACATAATACAGAAAAATCCTCTCGAATCACAAGCCTCTTCAACACAGAAATGTAAAGTGTTACTACCTCGGAGTCAACCTTCCTGGTGATACCAGTAATGGAGACTGAATCGCTCTATCTACCCACAGAACAGCTACTGTAAAGGATGCATTAATGCAAGCTTCTCCTAACTTCTCCAGAGGGATCAGCGCAGGACCTGACAGGCTAGTTCACTGTCTCCATGCCTTGGCTTCTGGGCTAAGGCTGCTAACAGGGGTAACCACAAGTGTCAGACCAACTTCCTCTGGGGAGATGTCCAAAACTTTAAGAGAAACACAAATCAAACTGAAACATAGAAACAACTGACCACCAACTCCTTCAACAGAGGTCACCAAAAGAACCACTTGAAGGTAATAACTACTGACCTGGGCTGGATTTCAGCCATTGGCCTAGAAGTCTCCATACCTAGTACTAATTTAGAAATCCCCTGGGCCTCCTTGTCACTATGAAACTGAATGTTTTCTTTTTCTCATACATCTTTTTAAATCACATAACCTGTTTTACCTGCTTTACAGTTCAGTAGGTCCTTTTAGTTAAATCTGTAGAAATTAGAGATCCTTTGGGTGCATGCTGACCAGATTTCCCAATTTTATAGGGACAGTCCCAATATTCGGGGCTTTTTCTTATGTGGGCATCTATTACCGGTTACCGCCCACCTCTGTCCCCATTTTTCATACTTGCTGTCTGGTCACCCTATTTGGGTGACATGATTCTTTTTATTATTACTTTTGTCAAAGAAAACTTATCTCATGAGTTCAGATTTGGCTATAAGAAAGACAGTACCTAAAGAAATCCTGGTAATAATCCCTTCTTCTTCGAGTGCTTGCTCATATTCATTCCAGTCAGTCAAGTGTGCGCGCCCCGCGTGCACGTTCGTTGGAAGATTTTTACCCAAGCAACACTCAGTGGGTCGGCTGGGCGCCCCCTGGAGTGGCACTGCTATGGCGCTGGATATATACCCCTGCCGACCCAACCGCCCCTCAGTTCCTTCTTATCGCCCGTGTCGGTGATTGGAACAGTGGAGTGCGGTTTTACTGAACTCCACCTCCCTAGCTACTCATAGTTCTCTAGTTATTTTGTTGTGTATATAGTTCAGAGTTATATAGTTATAGTTAATTTTTATTGTTCATAAGTCAGTGTATAGTTAAGAGGGGTTTGGGGATTAGCCCCTTCCCCGCACCCGGTGCCGGGGCCCATGCTCGGTTCACTGGGTTTCAAACCATGCTCGGCCTGTCATAAGCCGATGCCGACACGAGATCCACACGACTCCTGCCTTAAGCGCCTCAGGGAATCTCACCTGACAGATAAGTGTCACATTTGCAAGGCTTTTAAGCCGAGAACATAAAAGGAGTGGGACTTTCAGGTAAAGCAGCTCCTCATGGAGGCGGCTCTTACCCCGCCGTCTTCGGCACCGAGCGCTGGTCAATTGGTAGGCAGAAGCACCTCCTCGGCACCGGACCGTGCTGGTACTGCCAAGGCCTCTCGGCACCGGCCATCGCCAGCTCCGAAGTCGATTCGGCACCACTCTCTCTCCCCAAGGTCGGGAAAGCCTAAGACTCCTGCTGCTTTCATGCCACCTGCACCACAGCCAGAGAGCTCGTCTAAGTCGGATCTCCCGGCACCGGCACCGACACCTGCCGCGGCACCCACGATGTTGGCACCGTCGATTCCGGTCCCACGAGGGCTGTCGAGTCCGGTGCCTGTCAGCTCCCTGGCGCGAGCCGTGGTTGAGCTTACTATTCCATCCACGCCGGAGTCATTCTTAACGGCGAGGGATCTGATTGCCATGACAGAGTCAATGCTGCCTGAACCCCCGGCACTGCCGGTGCAGGTAATACAGTCTTTCGCAAGCCTCTCTTGATAAGACCATCCTCTGTCAGCACAGCAGAGCGGCACCGTTCATGATCACGGTCCCACAGACACTTCAGGTCTCGTCGGCACTCTCGCTCCCGATGCCACTTGCAGTCCCGGTGCTGTTCTTCTCCTCGGTACCAGTCGCACTCGCCGCACCGGTCGGTCTCCCGTTTACTGACCCGCTACTCTCGGCATCGTTCCAGCTCCCGGCACCGCTACAGGCACCGTGACTCCCGTAGCCGCTCCCGACCTCGAGGTCTCGGTCAACCTCCCGGCATCGCTCTGGTGGCAGGTCCGGATCTCGTTCCAGGTACTGGTACGCCTCCACCGGTGCCGAGTTGGTCAAGCTCCGACAGAGACAGAGACTCTGCTCATGGCTTTTCAGCACCTCCATGGTCATCCAGACACGCATCAGTGTCATCCCACGCGGACAGCTCTTATGCTCAGGACCGCGATTCTGATGTGCCCACCAGAATCTTCCAAGAGGCCCAGGCCCAGGCCCAAGGATCCCATCAGTGGTCTTTCTGGACACCTTGGGCATACCACCAGGCCCAAGGCGTACCAGTAGTTCCGTCCCGCTCTGTCTCATCAGAGCACCGAGTGCCAGAGGCGATGGTTAGCCGTCCCCCTCCGACTGCTGTGGAGGAAGCCCCAGTTCATCCACCGGACTCCCAGGTTCCTCTGGAGCAGGAGATCGCCCAAGAGCAACAGGCCACCCAGGACCCGCTCTTCACCGGCATCTCCTCTTCCTCTTCTCCAGATGAGGCAGTGGCAGGAACATCCTCCTCGGGCCCTTCTCCAATCGACCTGAGAGCCCATCAGGACCTCCTAAGGATGGCAGCACTCAATATGACCCTCCAGGTGGAGGAGGTCCCGGAGGTAGAGGACCCGGTAGTGGACATTCTATCGCCGGATTCCCCCACTAGAGTGGCCCTACTGTTTATTCGGACCATCCAGGCAAATGCCAATACTATATGGCAGTCCCCAGCCTCTATCCGTCCTGCGGCCAGGGGAGTCGAGCGTAAATATATGGTGCCCTCTAAAGGGTACGAGTACTTATGTCCATCCTCCTCCCAGCTCACTAGTCGTCCAGTCCATTAATGAGAAGGAATGCCACCGCCAGCAGGCGCCAGCCCCGAAATCGAAGGAGGCTAGGCGAATGGACCTACTCGGCTGCAAGGTGTACTCGGCTGCAAGGTGTACTCGGCAGGGGCCCTACAGCTCCAGATGGCAAATCAACAAGCCTTGCTTAGCCGCTATAATTAAAACACCTGGGTGGCGGTGGGTAAGTTTACGGAGCTTCTCCCTCAAGACTCCCGCCAAGAGTTCGCTGCCCTCTTGGAGGAAGGGAAAAAGGTGGCCAGAACTTCCCTCCAGGCCTCGTTGGATGCAGCAGACTCAGCAGCCAGGACTCTGGCCTCGGGTGTTGCCATGAGGCGCCATCTCATGGCTTCAGGGTTTAAACCTCCCGCCGGAGCTGGCAGTCACACCATTTCAGACTTTCACCTTTGATGGCTACCCAAGGCCCTTTGACGCAAGGAGCTGCGCCCAGCTGCAAGCCTGAAGCGACACCAGGGTCCTAATGTCTCCTCGCTGCCATATGCTGGTGACCAAAGGAGGCCTTTACAGCAGTGTGGTGGGGATGGCTCTGTGCCCACCAGAGACAGACTTGGTAGGCGACGCGGCCGGAGGTGTCGCAGGACTGTCAGCCCCAAAGGGCAAGATCAAGGTTCCTCGCAACCACCACAGGGACCACAGACGAACTTGTGAAGGTTCACCGCGGACGGCTACCAGTTACAGTCGGGATCCACTCCTACTTCCTCCTGGCATGGTCCCAGTTAACTTCAGATCGCTGGGTCCTCCACACAGTGGAGTAGGATGGTACACTCCAATTTATTTCACTCCCCCGCCCACCCTGTCCCTCTTCAGGACCCCTCTCATGACGAATTCCTCTACAAGAGGTGCAGATGCTCCTCGCCATAGGCTATAGAGGACTGGTACCGAGTAGACATGACAGAAGGGGCAAGTGGTTTTACTCCCGTTATTTTCCTTAATCCCAAGTGTAGGAGTCTCAGACCTATCCAGACCACACGAGCTCAACCAGTTTATGATAAAGTTGAAGTTCCGCATGGTATCCCTGGGGACCATTATCCTGTCCTTGGATCCTGGAGACTGGTATGCCGTCCTCGATATGAAGGACGCGTACTTTCACATCGCCATCTTTCCTCCGCACAGGAAATACCGCCGCGTTGTAGCACTTCCAGTTTACGGTCCTGACGTTTGGCCTTTCTACAGCTCCAAGGGTATTTACAATGTGTATGGTCATAGTCGCCGCCTACCTCTGCCGGATACACGTTTTTCCGTATCTGGATGATTGGCTCATCCGAGGGGCCTCTGAGACACATGGCACTCAGCATGTGGGCATCGTCAAGGACCTATTCACACGTCTAGGCCTGATGATCAATATAGAAAAATCCACTCTGGTTCTCACGCAGACGTTAGACTTCATAGGAGCTATCCTGGACTCCAATCTAGCCAGAGCCTGCTTACCATAGCCGCAGTTTCAGGCGATGACAATAATCATCTGAGGTCCACAGAATTTCCCGACTACCTCGTTTCGCACTTGTCTCGGTCTCCTGGGTCATATGGCTGCCTGCACATTTGTAACCAAACACGCCAGGCTCCGCCTCCGTCCTCTCCAAGTTTGGCTCAACTCGGTATACCTCTCGGGCAGGGACCCAACAGACACGATAGTCACCATTTCCCCGAGCACCCTAGGCTCCCTAGAATGGTGGCTAACTCCCTCCCTGGTGTGTGCAGGGATGCCGTTCCATCCACCCCAACCCTCAATGTCCCTTACGATGGATGCATCATCTCTCGGCTGGGGTGCTCACCTCGGTCATCTTGTACTCAAGGCCTTTGGTCTTCTCAGGAGCTGGCATTATACGTAAATGTCCGAGAACTGACAGCAGTCTGCTTGGCGTGCCAGGTGTTCCAGAAACAGTTGTAAGGCCGTTGTGTCCCAGAGTTTACAGACAACACAACAGCCATGTACTACATAAACAAACAGGGAGGGACACGGTCCTCCCCCTTTGTCAGGAGGACATCCAACTCTGGGACTTTTGCATAGCCCACTTGATAGATCTGGTAGCGTCCTTTCTCCCAGGTGTTTGGAACACCCTGGCTGATTGACTCAGCAGGTCTTTCCTGTCCCACATAGACCTGTTCGCTTCCCGCGAGAACAGGAAACACCAGATTTCTGCTCCTTCCAAGGTCTCTCCCCGGGATCGATCTCGGATACTTTCCCGATGCCGTGGAAGAGCCAGCTCCTTTATGCCTTCCCACCGTTCCCGCTGGTTCACAAGGTCCTGCTGAAACTCCGCAGGGACAGAGTGCACATCATCATGATCGCTCCAGCGTGGCCCAGGCAGCATTGGTACACCACGTGGCTCGACCTGTCGATAGCCAACCCAATTACCCTAACACTCCACCCAGACCTCATAACTCAGGACCATGGCAGGCTTCGCCACCCGGACCTGCAGGCTCTTCACCTTACGGCGCGGCTGCTGTGTGGCTAAACCAGTCAGAGTTATGTTGCTCTGAATCAGTACGACAAGTTCTCCTGGGTAGTAGGAAGCTTTCCACCCGGTCAATATACCTGGCCGAGTGGAAGTGTTTCTCATGCTGTTGCCAAACGCTTAATCTTACTCCCACTGAGGTCTCGATCCCCTCTATTTTGGACTACCTCTGGTCTCTCAAACAGCAGGGCCTAGCAGTATCGTCAATGAGGGTACACTTGGCAGCCATCTCTACCTTCCACCCAGGCAAAGGTGGCCGTTCCATGTTCTCACACCCTATTGTTTTGAGGTTCCTCAAGGGCTTGGAGCGCTTATACGCTCAGGTATGCCGCCCAGCCCCAACCTGGGACCTCAACCTGGTTTTAACCAGACTTATGCCTCCCCTATTCGAGCCGTTAGCAACCTGCTCGCTACTATACCTGTCTTGGAAGACAGCTTTCCTCGTAGCCTTTACATTGGCCAGATGAGTCTCTGAGCTTAGGGCTCTTATGGTGGATCCGCCGTACACTGTGTCCCACAAGGACAAGGTGCAGTTGCGACCACACCAGGCATTCCTCCTAAGGTGGTTTCGGCCTTTCATGTTAACCAGGACATCTTTCTCCCGGTCTTCTTCCTGAAGCCACACTCAACGCGACGGAAGCGACAATTGCACTCCCTGGACATCGTAGAGCGCTCGCATTGTATATTGAGCAGACAAAACCGTTTCGTAAAATGCCCCAACTCTTTGTCGCAGTAGCAGACCGAATGAAAGGCCTACCTGTTTCTTCTCAGAGGATCTCATCTTGGGTGACGGTGTGCATCCGCACTTGTTACGATTTGGCTCATATTTCCCCCAGCCACATCACCGCACATTCTACCAGAGCTCAGGCTTCATCTGCTGCCTTCCTGGCTCGTGTACCCATCTAGGAGGTATGTTGCGCAGCTACCTGGTCCTCGGTCCACACCTTTGCTTCGCATCATGCTCTGGTTCAACAGTCAAGAGATTATGCAGCCTTTGGCTCAGCAGTTTTGTATTCTGCCACATCTCACTCCGATCCCACCGCCTAGGTAAGGCTTGGGAATCACCTAACTGGAATGGATATGAGCAAGCACTCGAAGAAGAAAAGACAGTTACTCATCTTTGTAACTGTTGTTCTTCGAGATGTGTTGTTCATATCCATTCCAAACCCGCCCTCCTTCCCCACTGTTTGAGTAGCCGGCAAGAAGGAACTGAGGGGTGGTTGGGTTGGCAGGGGTATATATCCGGCGCCAGGGCAGCGCCACTCCAGGGGGAGCCCAGCCGACCCACTGAATGTTGCTAGGCTAAAAATCTTCCAATGAACGTGCACGCGGCACGCGCACACCTAACTGACTGGAATGGATATAAGCAACACATCTCGAAGAACAACAGTTACAAAGGTGAGTAACTGTCTTTTATAGTCTGTTTATTTAAATAAACTGAACTTTTCGAAGTCCCCTAAAGAGGCTTGGAAAATCTCAATCTTAAATCTTCAAAATATCCTGTTCATGTGACAGCAACTCCATTTTTAACCCTTCTTCTCTGCTCTATACCTTTTCTTCTAAAGCTTGTAACATAACCAGCAGAGAGGACTTAGGACTGCTTTAGCTGCATGGTTATCAAAGGGGCTTTGGGTGTTGTAGGCGATAAATTAACTTATGGCATGTGGTCTTATGATTTGGAAGGCTTGGAAAAAAAGAGAATTGTAAATGTTTCCACACTGTAACTACTCCCAGAAGGGCAGTCTGATGTCAGCTGCAACGTATCAGAACACAGTTCCTCCAGAAGTCATACATGTATTCATCTCTTTAAAATAACAATCTGCATGAGAATGGAAATAAATGGAAGTGACTGAAGCCTTCTAAAACATATTTGCAATGACAATGCCCTGATCTGAATAAAACCCCAGAAGTGTTCATTTAAAATAATTTGAATACAAATCAGATAAGTCCTTTGCCACCAGAGGTTCTGTTAACTCAGTAGCATTAAGAGCCTGTGCTTTAATGGCTAGTCTAGGGAAATCTTGACTGTTGGCACACAAGTGATACTTAGTATTGTTGTTTACAGAAGCATAAATGCCTGTATCACTGTTCTGACTGCTAGACTCGGGCAATCAGCATTATTAGCTTCTCCTTCCCACTGCACCAGTGGTAACTAATCACCAGTATTTTAATATTACCTCTGCCAACTGAAACAAAGCTGACGTCCCACACTGCTTTGTTAAGTCAGGAGGGCCTGAATGGGATGTACTTGAGGAAATCTTAAGCAAAAAACAAAGAAGGAAAAAAATATTACTTCTCCAATACAGCCTTCCTGTATGTTGAATTTAAAATTTTTACAAGGCTGATTTTTCCTCCAGCGAAACATTCATAAAAGTTCATATTGTGAGGAAAAAAATCATATTCATGGTACATCCAAATTGCTGGATTTTCCTCCTTAATAATAATCTAGTGCCCTCAGTCAATGACATTGGGAGCGATTTTCTACTTCTGGATTCTTATTAATCAGGGCATCATTTAGGAGGAGGCTGACATAAAGGACAAGTTCTCCTGCTCAAGTACATTGTCGTAGCTCCGCTGGCTTCTTGGAGTCAATGGAACTGCTCAATCTAGCCCAAACTCTTTCTAAATGTACCTCTCCCCTTGTATCAGTTCAGTGCTTATCTTCAGTACTTCAAGGGAGCCTGAATAAGAAGTGTTGAGGAAGACTCTAAAACACAACCACTTTCTAAAGCGTATTAGCGCATCAATCCAAGCATCTCAACATTCCTGCAAAGCCGTTATTTTTATACTCCAAGAACTCTGATGCCGTCAGTTAGGCTCTACACCAGCCTTGTAATGGGGGAAGGGGCTGCACAGCTGCTTCAGGGGAGTGAGGTGCAGAACTTGAGGGGGTAGAGATCCTATCCCCGAACAACTCTGCACTCATTTTGATCCTTCCATCTAACCCCACTGGAGCAGGGGGAGTTACTTTACAGGGACCCATCACACCCTCAAATCACTATCATAGAAGGAAGAGAGACAGAGAGATCAAAAATATCCTACTGGGGGTCAATATACTTGAGGAGTTGTATCTTTTCACATAATCCCCTAATCACTCAGAATTATTCTTCAATGGCCCTGAGCTGTCAGCTGTTGAGGCTGCACAGCTCATAAACAATCTGTGGTAGAACCAGATTCCCTGCACTGAGTCACAGAGATACTGCAAGCGCTCACTGCCTCCCTGACATGGTTCTCCTCACCTTAAGACCGGAAACAGGATAGAGAGTGATTCTGCAGAGATGAAGATCTCTATGGAACCACGGCTGAGCTGCATGGCTGTGGCCTTCCAAGCAGGCACCAGATTGTACCCATAAAAGTAGTTGCTTCAATCATTACTAAAGCATACACTAAGATATTTGGCCCACTTTTAAATATATTTTTGACAATGTTTTCATAATACTGACAAAAATCAATCTAAAAGAACAGAGATGAAGTCATGAGTTTGATTCTAATCCATACAAATAAAAAAGAGGGGGGAAATGCAGGTATGGTCAAACCTGAACTACTTATTGGGTGCCGATGATGGGTCCCGAGAGCTGAGGGTTCACTCTGGGTGGTAAGTGGGGAAGCCTGTTCCTCTCCAGCACACAGCACATGATGTTTGGATTACGATAGTGGGATGCAAATACCTGTCAAATGAACTTGCAATTCTGGGGTTCACTCCAGGGGTTTGAACACAACATGTTAGGGCAACTTCAAATTAATGCCTGATCTGCTTACCCAGTAGTCATTAAAGACTTAAGAAATTCAAAGTTAAACAGAACCTCTCTTATTTTGTGCGTCCAACTGGGATCAGGTGTCACAGAGAACACAAAACCAAAACCACACTAAAAAAATCTATGTTAGCTTTTTACAGGCTAGCTGATTCTTGAAGGGGACTTGGGCCCAGCATCACCTGTAACAGACCAGTGACCCTCACAGCTGATCAGCTAGGAATCAGATGGCCTTGTTTATCTTGTAGACTCAGGAGAAGGGTAGCTCCTAGGCAGATGGCCTGGAGGAGGACTGAGAAGGATTGCAGGAGGGAGTCTATCTGGCCTCTGCGATTGGCCCTGGAAGAAGGGAGATTCCCAGAGATGAAAAACCCAGACAGTCAGCTCTCTCTGTAGGAGAGTGGGAAAGAACTGACTGTGGAGCCCAGGAAGGGCAGAAGACCTTTTGTTTATGTTGCTCCTGGGACTGTTTACTAAGTTTGCTACCAGCACCTCACTGGTGCCTGGGGGACGGGTCACTTGCAGGTTTACACTAGTGTAAACGGTGGATCCTCTCCAATTTGCAGTCTTTAAAACATGATTTAAGGACATCAGTAACTCAGCCAGAGGTTATGAGTCTATTACAGAAGTGGGTGAGTGAGGGTCTGTGGCCTGGAATGTGCAGGAGGTCAGACTAGATGATCATGATGGTCCCCTCTGGCCTAAAGTCTATAAGAGTTTCCCTGGAAGACTAGTGCAAAAACAGAGGCCTGGTGATTAGTGCCGTAGTGGCCACAAAGGCAGGCTTTTCAGGCTGACACAGCCAGAGCTAATATGTTGGATCTTAAGAAGTATGTGTGCAGAATGTCTGCCATGTTTTTATTAATTTAAGTTGGAGCCTGTACCTTACATTTAGTTTGTGTATTAAATTAGTTTTGTATAGACCTACTTAAATAATCATTGTGAGAAAGCTCCTGGATATTTATTTCAGATCCAAGTTTCTCACTGCCAGACTCAGTCTCCTCTTCTGCTTCAGTTGTGCTACAACTCTGCATTCCTGTGGGAAAGCATATGGACTTTCCTATGACCCCTAAGGATTTGTTTCTTAAGAGGTGCCAAACCTTCACCTAGTGGTGATATGTAAACATCAGGCCTGATTCAACAGCGTTACTCCAGTGCCATGTTGGTGTAACTACAATGAAGTCAGGCTCACTATTATTAAAGGTAACAACATTAAGATGATGTACAGAATGCTCCTAATAAGCAAGGGAAGGCGATAGTTCAACACATTTCTAGTGTTCATTAGCTTTTTTGGCTTGTTTTCAGAGCTGCAAAGGTCACATCCCCCTACAGATCACTAGCTCCTGCTGTGATCACTCTAGCATACACCCTGCTGGCAATGTAGCACACACACACTAATGAACCCTGCTCAAGCCTGAGGACTGCCTAAAGGGTAAGGCAAATCTCTTCTTTCCACTCATGCAAGTTTCTTTAAAATTTATCTTTCTAGTATTGTTATTTTCTAACCAAGAAGGCACAAAACATTACTGTTATGCAGTCAGGGGATAAAAAACCACCACTCTACATGGGTCCAAGTTCTAGAGTCCTTTCAATGGTTCCAGATTCTAGATTTCTCTTCGACAGAATGAAAAAACTCTAGAATTTGGATCCATGTAGAGTGGGTTTTTGTGACTACATACTTATCTGAATCAGGACCCTGGTATCCGCAGTGACCAATCATCTACACCTTCTCTTGCCATACCTGTTGTCCTGAACGGTGTTTTTGTCTGAGTTGTACTGTAAGTTCTCCAGGGCAGAAATCTGCTCCTGCTTTCTAAGGGTCCATTTACATTTACAACATAAATGAATTAAAAAAAGGTAAGCCGTAGGTATCCCCAATGACAGCATCATTATTTGAATTACCATTCAGGCTACCCTTTTTTCCTTGTTGCTAAAGCTAAGTTTGGTGCTAGACTAACTTGTATAACCCACGCATTTTGGGAAAAATATGCAAACACGTTCACATCATGATGGTAACAGGAACCTTACCTCTGCCAGCTGGAAGAGTGCTGACTTCCCACAGTCTTTTACAGGCTCAGGACTCCCCAGCTGTGAAGTATTTGATGAGATCTACATTTTGAACAAACAGAAGAGAGAACATTTCAGGGTCACCGGGTTAAGAGGGGGTGGGGGGAAAAGGCTGATTGTCCTTCAGCTTCCCTTGGGATATTGCAGACAGTCAGTATAAACACAGGGCCCCAAGTTAGGAAAGCATCCCTGTTCAGGAAGCACTTAAGCATGCGCTGAAGTTCCATGAAAGTCAACAGGATATCAGCGTGTGTAAAAGTTTTTTTCCAGTCAGGACCTAGGTGAGTAACCACATTTTATATAGGATTTGTAACCTCCATAGATGACACATGCTGGCCATGCAGGTTTTTCTACATCACTTGTCTTAAGTGACCACAAAAAAACCCCCTATCTGCTACTTAGCAGATTTGAGTCTTTTACTAAAGTATAAAGTTATACTGGAAACTTTGGGGAATCTTGTTTGCTTGAGATGGGTGCAGCCTTCAACGTATTCCTTTAAAACAAGGGTCAGCAACCTTTCAGAAGTGGTGTGCAAAGTCTTCATTTATTCACTCTAATTTAAGGTTTTGCGTGCCAGTAATACATTTTAACGTTTTCAGAAGGTCTCTTTCTCTAAGTCTATTGTCATATGTAAAGTAAATAAGGTTTTTAAAATGTTTAAGAAGCTTCATTTAAAATTAAATTAAAATGCAGAGCCCCCCTGGACCGGTGGCCAGGACCAGGGCAGTGTGAGTGCCACTGAAAATCAGCTTGCGTACCGCCTTTGGCACGTGTGCCATAGGTTGCCTACCCCTGCTTTAAAGCTAAACAAAAGCTTTCAGTAAGTAAAATTTTCCAGATCAATAAGATCTTATTTGCCCTTTCACGTAGACACTGCTATGCCTGCCTTAGCAGCTGCCTAGTGGGCCACTTCACAGAAGTGCCTTAATCTGCCTGTTGTTACAGGTGGCACAGCAAAGAGAGCATTTTCACCTAATGGCAGTCACGCTGCTCAGATAGCATCAGCGTAGCAGTTTATTGTGCTGTCCCAATCTTGGCTTTGTAGAATTAAACGGTATTGTTTGGAATGAGAGACTCCATCTCTTAACACTGGTTTTTCAGGGCACAGGTGTTCCTGAAACAGTTTCTTCATAACACACATTTATATTCACAGTCTTTTGGTATATACAAGGCCACTCTAATTTTTGTTTGCAGGTTTGTCTACCCCTGGATCTAAATGTGTTTTTATATCACATTTTTCCTTTGGAATAGATTACTACACTTTGCACTTTCAAGGGGATACACTGGAATTAAAAGAACAACACCCATTTTTATTGCCACTCACTCACCATATGCCTATGTTTAAAATACATGGGAACATTATTTTTAATATTTATTAATAGTTATTACTTCTATTACAGTAGCTCCTGGTGGTCCAGTCAAAATTGGGTCTCTGTTGTGTGAGGCATTATATAGCCTATATAGTCCGTCCCAAACAGCTTCCAGTCTAAAACCTGATCCTCCAATGAGCTCCATAGAGGCAGACCTTTTAAGTACACAGAGCCCCATTATAGCCAATGAAGGAGTTCACTCAGTGATCCTCTGGCACAGTTTAGCTTGCAGGATCCAGGCCTTAGTTTCTTTCATTTCTATTCTATAGTAACTTACATTATAAAAATATTAACCACAAGGCAGATCTCCTCAATTCAACATCAAAGCTACAGAGGGGTCTGGAAAAGTAACTCCATGTTGCTTAAACAGAACACAAGCTCACGCAGAGGCATGGTCTGATTGTTGACACCACACATGCAAACCAAACAGAGTGGAAATACATCATTAATTGTGATGTGGACATTCACAACCAAATGATGGCGGAGCTGTTCTTACGGTTTTACAAGATGGAAGTGGAAGTCAACATATTGCCTTAGCATGAAATACACTCAAGAGCTTTGAAAACAAACTGCAGGAAACACAGCAAGTTTAGAATTTACCACAGCGAAGATGTTTGCTGGGCTTGGGAGGTGACAGAAGGATCAAACAGCTCCCAGTAATGATTCCAAATTTTACTTTCTTCTCATTAAATGCAATCTTCTCGTTTTAACAGAATTATCAGTATCTATCCATTCACGTCAAGCATGAATGGCTAGTTCTTATAAACACGGTTGGCTTCTGATCCCACAAACACACTTATTTTTAGGATCATGTTACTATCTCAGAGCCCTTTTACAATAATTGCCAATATTTTAGCTACTATTTATGGCATGGGCTGTATGTTATGCCATAGTATATACTTTTTGTTGCCTATGGAGTATAGGGCAACTCAGACATTTAGTAAAATGTTAAGGCTTTAACTAACATTAATACTATAAGCATATTTACATATTTTATATAATGATCAATCTATATAGGAAGATTATGGCTTTTCCCTGAACTTGGAGTTGGGAGAGAGGGGGAATAGTGAATCAGCCATTGTATATACAAATATCACGCTGCTAGGTCAACCTCTAATTCGCAGGTGTTTTGCCTCAAATTGCTAGATTTAAATATTTTGCACAAAACCCAAACAAAATGTAAAGAGTTGTCTCTAAGTCTATTGTGTGTTGGTCAGTGAAGTTACACAAGGGATGAATTCCTCCACAAGCATTTGCGTGTCCTGAATGCAAGTAGATTGAGGGAATAGAAAGGGAAATTATACATTGCTGCAACAAGGATATTAGCCTGCACTCGTTTTGATGTTAGTCTAGAGAAAAGCTTTAGTAGAGCAGCTAAAAGAAGGGCACTGATTTTTGAGGTGATTAGCCATCACCTCAAAAATTAGTGATTTTATTGCCATCATTCCTTGGAAACATTTTCACTGTTTAATAAAAGATGAGAATTAGTTAAGTAAACCCAAGGGGAGCTTGCAAGTCTTCACTACACAGTGTTCATCGGTATCTGTTCTCATTTGCCAAACAGAGATTCAATAAGGCCCGAGAGCAAGTGTTTCCACCTGCTCCTTTTTCCTCATGTGGAAAGAAGGAGAGGAGCAACCAGCAAGTGCACCTCAAACCATTATCTGCTGACCAATCTCTGGCCTAGATCATAACCTTCCATTGAAAACTCCACGGAGAGACAAAATTTAAGAATATAAGAACAGTCATACTGGGTCAGACCAAAGGTCCATCCAGCCCTGTATCGTGTCTACTCAGAGTGACCAATGCCAGGTGTCCCAGAGGGAATGAACAGAACAGGTAATGGTCAAGTGATCTCTCTCCTGCCATCCATCTCCACCCTCTGACAAATAGAGGCTAGGGACACCATTCCTTACCTATCCTGGCTAATAGCCATTAATGAACTTAACCTTGATGAATTTATCTACACCTCTACCCCAATATAACGCTGTCTTTGGGAGCCAAAAAAATCTTACCACGTTATAGGTGAAACCTTGTTATACCAAAATTGCTTTGATCTGTCAGAGTGTGCAGTCCTGCTCCCCCGGAGTGCTGCTTTACCATGTTATATCCAAATTTGTGTTATATCGGGTTGCGTTATGTCAGGGTAGAGGTATAGTTTTCTTTTAAACCCCGTTATATAGTCTTAGCCTTCACAATCTCCTCAGGTAAGGAGTTCCACAGGTTGACTGTGCGCTATGTGAAGAACTTCCTTTTATTTGTTTTAAACCTGCTGCCTATTAATTTCATTTGGTGGCCCCCTAGTTCTTATATTATGGGAACAAGTAAATAATTTCCTTATTCACTTTTCTCCACATCACTCATATTTTATATACCTCTATCCCTCTTTTCCAAGCTGAAAAGTCCTAGCCTCTTTAATCTCTCCTCATATGAGACCCATTCCAAACCCCTAATCATTTTAGTTGCCCTTCTCTGAACCTTTTCTAATGCCAGTATATCTTTTTTGAGAGGAGGAGACCATATCTATATGCAGTATTCATGTATTTATATAAGGACAATAAGATATTCTCCGTCTTATCCTCTATCCCTTTTAAAATGATTCCTACCATCCTGTTTGCTTTTTTGACTTCAAGTGGTCAGGACCACTACAGGGTGAGCAGGGGTCCTTAACTCAATGATATCATCAGATCTGTGGGACTTTCCCATGGATTTTTAAACATCTCTGTGGCATCTGCATGCATATCCAGACATGCTGCATTACTCCTAGGGCTCTCATCCCCTGTTGTGGCCGGTCAAGAACAGGCAGGCCTGATTAGCCCTATTAGTTTTAATTGAAAAATATAGCACTTGGTGAAAACAAGAAGGTGAAAGGCATACTGGGACTCTCAGGAAGAAAGAATGCCATGGTATATAATGAGCTATCTATGAGTGACAGGGGAATTCTATTCCTGGGGCAAAGGATGGCCATTATAAGTGACCCATCTACTTGACGGGATCACTCTTTTCACAAAGAGTCAGTCTTATCCAGTCCTGCTGTGAAGGGAATAAAGAGAAAGGGAACATATGAGGAACACTCAGTCAGAACAAAATGCCATCTGGGATGGCTGCCAAGAATCCCCAGGCACACTGGCGCACAATGCATTTCACATCATTTCATAGGACTATTTTACTAGTGGTTAAATATCTACTCTCACTCCTTTTTTCAGTGGCACTGTACATTGCTTATTGCAGTATGTTGCAAACTGCTTACCATAACTCAGCTTACTAACGTCAGCAATGCATTAATAGACCAGCCACAGGAAGAAGTGGCTGAGCAAGGAATGGGACTTTTGTCAAATGTGACAAAGATGCCCTGTGTGAATGAAAGTCCTGTATTAGAAAAAAGCATAAGCAGAGCCAACAGCAGAAAGAAGGGCTTAAAGAGATACTATGGATTGCTGTGTGCTTCCCTCTGGAACAACCTAGATGAAGCCAGGCTGCATACCACCTCCCCAGTGCTGTGCAGCAAGATGTTAGTCACTGCAGTTAGCATTGCAATGATGTTGACATGACACAGGGGAGTAACACTTGGTGAAAAAAGGTTCTTGGTGCTGAAGTGTTTTTATGGCCCTGGTCAGATTTCTCTCTCTCAGCTCCATAATTTCAAGTAAATTATTGTCCTAAACATCAGAGGCAAGGCCAGCCTGGAACAGACATTATTCTCTTCCAACATAAAATAAGTCCTAGCTACACGTAGCAGAGCAAGGGGAGGTTTTAACATTTCCAACAACAGAAAAAACAGATCTTATATTTCAAATCTCCCCCTTTCAAATTAACCAATAAAATGCACCTTAGAATGAATATTTTTAAAAGCTTATTTTGATTGCTGTTGTCCCGGACACCACAGGAAGAATGACAAGACACAAGACATACGATTTAACTATGCTGCAACTTTATTAAGTAACACTACTGGGAACTATCCAGCAATCACTTGTCCAGCACAGATCATCCTTCCTTTGTAATCCATACTACTTGGCAGAGGGCTGTCATCAGCCCTCCCTCTGCTGCACCTTCAGAAGGGCTTGTCCCAGTAAGAGTTGAAATACAGTAGCAAAACCTGTCACCTTGCTTTCTATTTCTGTTCCATTAGGGAACCTTTGTTGGATGGTCTTTTGACAAGGCTAATTCATGATCTGGAGGATGGCGTGGACTGCACCCTCAGCAAGTTTTCAGATGATACTAAACTGGGAGGAGTGGTAGATACCCTAGAGGATAGGGATAGCATACAGAGGGACCTAGACAAATTAGAGGTTTGGACCAAAGGAAATCTAATGAGGTTCAACAAGGACAAGTGCAGAGTCCTGCACTTAGGATGGAAGAATCCCATGCACTGCTACAGACTAGGGACCGAGTGGCTAGGCAGCAGTTCTGCAGAAAAGGAAAACAAGGTTACTCACCTTTGTAACTGTTGTTCTTCGAGATGTGTTGCTCATATCCATTCCAGTAGGTGTCCGCGCGCCGCGTGCACGTTCGTCGGAGACTTTTACCCTAGCAATCCTCGGTGGGCCGGCAGGGCGCCCCCTGGAGTGGCGCCGCCATGGCGCCTGATATATACACCTGCCGGCCCGACCGCTCCTCAGTTCCTTCTTGCCGGCTACTCCGACAGTCATCCCTATAAACTTCCTCACTAGTCTTATTAAAGACCGAGGCAAAAGTACTTATTTAGATATTGGGCCATGCCTAGGTTATCCTTACCTCTGTTCCATCCTCAGTGTATAGCGGGCCCCACTTCTTCTTTCTTATTTTCTTCTTTTTATGTGGCTGTAGAACCTTTACTTATTGGTTTTGATTCCCTTTGCAAGGTCCAGTTCTACGCGGCTTTTAGCCTTCCTCACTTTATCCCTACATGTTCTGACCTCACTAAGACTTCCCTTGCTAATACCCGCCTTTCTTCACTCCTGTAAGCTTTCTGCTTTTCCTAATCCCCTCTCTGAGGTTGCTTCATCCAGCTTGGCCTACAACTCCTGCCCATGTTTTTTTTCCCTTCTGGATGCAGCTTCCGACAGTTTCGCAGCTGCGACTTAAAGTAATTCCAGGCTCCTCCGCATTTAAATCCACAAGTTCTCGTCCAATCCACTTCCCTAACTAATTTCCTTAACTCTTTAAATTAGCCTCGAGAAGTCGAAAACCTTAATCCAGCATCTACGTTTGTTATTCCTTCCATCTAATTTGAATTGAATCAGCTCATGATCACTCGAAACCAGGTTGTCCCCTACCACCATTTCTTCTACGAGGTCCTCACTGCTCACCAAAACCAAATCTAAAATGGCATCCCCTCTCGTAGGTACTTCAAAACTACTTGATGAGAAATCCATCCGCTATCCATCCAGAAAAATCTGACCCCTATTTATTCTGTAAGCACTCGTCTCCAGTCTATATCGGGAAGTTAAGTCTCCCATAATCACACATTTCCCTTTGTGTTTACTTCATTAAGACATTAAAGAGTCTCTATCCATATCCAAATCAGATCCGGCGGTCTGTAGCACACCCCAAGCACTATCTCAGGGGAAGCTCTAGTAGCTTTTTTACCAGCGTGATTTTTACCCAGGCAGACTCCGTCTATCCATTCCACACTTCTTATTTCATTAGTTCACCTCATCATTGATGTACAAGGCTACTCCACCACTTTGCCTTTCATCCTGCTTTTCTAAACAGCACATAGCCTTCATACCTGTACTCCAGTCATGAGTACTATTCCACCAGGTTTCTGTTATCCCTATAATATCCGGTTTCACTTCCTGCACCAGTAGCTCATTCCTCCATCTTGTTACCTAGGCTCCTCGCATTAGTGTACAGACATTTTAATTTTTTGGCGTTTTGGCGTCAGTGACATTCTTTCCCCCGTCGTGCACAGACCTTCTACACCGCAGTCACCCGTTAGTCTAGTTTCAACTCTGCTTTCCTCCTTGGGGCATCATTCTTCGGTCCACCGTGTATCCCTCTCACTTTGTTACTTCCCTCTCCAGGTTAAATTCCGGCGTGGAGATCTCCTGAACATCTCCCAACCATCTCCCCCAACTTCCTAGTTTAAAGCTCTCTTAATGAGGTCGGCGAGCCCTCCATCCAGAAGTCTATTTCCCCTTACTTAGATGAAGTCCATTCATCCGAAGCGAACAGTTGCCTGTCCGTAAACGCTTCCCATGACCGTACATCCCAAAAACCTCCTTATAGCACCACTGCCTGAGCCATCTGTTAATCATCATAATCTTGTCGCTCCTTTCGTCGCTCGCTCTTAGGAACCAGCAGAATCCCACTGAAGAATCACCTGAGCCTCGATTTCCTGAGCGTCTTCCCCAGTCTGACAAGTCCTCCTTGATACAGTCTTCCATTAGGATCCATCTAGCCGAATCTCCACCTTCCATCCTGGAGTCCAGTACTTCCACCTTTTCCACACCCCATCGTTTCCGATTCTTAAGAGTTGGAGAGACTCTACCTCCGGTTAAGCCCCCTCTCCTACATGGGATCTAATATCTGGGTGCTGTCTAACTCATGGGGCCCCTTTTGTAGTTGTTAGAACCTGCTCTTTATTTATTCCTTGTCATGTGAGAAGTCCTTCCTGGTAGCTATCACCATCTGCCAGAACGCGTATCTAGCTCCGTGCGTTGGTCGTAGACCCACTTACACCATCTTTTCACAAATAAGGTGCAGCATCGACGCGACCACACCAGCCTTCCCTTCTGCAGGTTGTCTCACCTGTTTCATCTTAATCAAGTATTTTTCTGCCGGTCTTCCTTCCCGTGACCGCACACATGCTGCTAGTGACAGCAGCTGCAACACCCTATGATGTCCGCGGGTCCTCTGCATTTACATCAGCAGGACTAAGACCTTCAGACGGCTCCGCCCATTATTCATGCGGTGGCAGAGCGTATGAAAGGTCTCCCTGTGACTTCCCAGCGGCATTTCATCTGGGTTAATCATCTTGTATCCGGACGTGCTACACCTGGCTCACGTCCAACTGGCCGGATCACCGCCCATTCTACCCGGCTCATGCCTCTTCTGCGTGGCTTTTCCTGCCAAGTCCCATCCAAGACTATGCCGGGCGGCTACCTCGTATCATCCGTGCATACCTTTACATCGCACTATGCGCTGGTGAGCCCTAGAGATCGAGCGACGCCTTTCGGCTCAGTCTTGTATTCCGCAACGTCTCACTCCGACACCCACCGCCTAGGTAAGGCTGGGAATCACCTACTGGAATGGATATGAGCAGGCACTCAAAGAAGAAAACAAGGTTTACTCACTTTGTAACGTGTTCTTCGAGATGTGTTGCTCATATCCATTCCAACACCCGCCCTCCTTCCCCTCTTCCGG
>NC_133769.1:170647024-170648362 GCF_003597395.2 Chelonoidis abingdonii | reverse complement strand
CCCGCCGCAGAATTGCCGACGACGACCCAGAGCGCGGAAGGACCCCCTGCCACCGAATTGCTGCCGAGGGCGGCAAAATGACACCTTCCCAAATCCTGGTGCCCTAGGTGACCGCCTAGGTCGCCTAAATGGAAGTGCCAGCCCTGATCAGGATGATAATGAATCTAGCAGGACCCTGAGCTTAGACATTATGGGCCTATGCCTTCAACTAAGCGGGATAGTTACCAGCTGTCCTGAGTGTTTTTTCCTTCATTCATGTTCCAACTTCTTTTCTGTACTGGGATTGCTGAGAGATAGTAGGCTGTGTGCTAGATGAGAACGACACTGAGTTGGGTGCATCCTTATAGATTTGGTTCCCTAAGCAACATCTCCCTTATTGCTTTTACTCTGATGTGACAGAACTGATCCCTGCAGTAATATCTCATGGAGGAGGAGCAGTTGCCCTTCATGACCCTTTAGAATTTTCACAGTTATAGAGAGGCCCTTTCATGTCAAGAAACAATTTGGTTTGTTCATTAAGAGTTTGAACCATCACATATTTCAAGCTTGGTTTTGGAAGGCCCAAGTAGGAGAGAATAGGAAGAATGTGTGAGGCTAGTCTGAAATAAGGGGGAATAGGGGAAGTGTGGAGCATGCTGTGCTCTGGGTCAAGATGGGGCGCCCAGTGAAAGTGTAAAACCTACATCATGTGCAGGGGAAGAAGGATCAGAGTTCATGTAGTGCCAGTCTGCAATTTAGGAGCCCAAGGAAAATATCTACACTTTCTGTTGAAAGCAGAGAAGCCAAGAAAAGACTGACATAGTAAATACAGGGCTGGGTTAAAGCAGGGACCCGGATGGAGTACTTGCAGCCTTAGCCTAAATCATAGGAGTCTGGTCAGTGTGTGTGTAGGGCAGATGTGTGGTTAGGGCAGACTGGGCAGTCTGTCCAACAAAGTGATGGAGAGTGCCTAGCAATGTTGGGAAGCACCAGGACAGGGTGTTGACCTGTAGTGGGGGAGCCAGGTGAAAGCCTATGGCACTGGCTTGCAATGAGAAAGCTTAGGCATAGCAAGATAAAGTGCAGGTGGACCCTACACAAGGTAGCCCAGAAGGCAGGGCACCAGCTGAGGAGACTGGCAAGATGCATGGCCATTAATTGAGGTAAAGAGAGCTGAGAAAGATCAGAGGGAAAAATATCATCCCAGCAGCAATTCTGGCAAATATGTGGCGGGAGGACAAGTCAGGGGACGCCAGGGGTGTGGGTGGCTCAGGTCTATGGTCTCCCCAGCTGGTGGTGCTCAGTGTGAGACAGCAGGAGCATCTTCCAGGAGCGGAGTGGCTTGGACTCCGCCTAACT
>NC_133769.1:170438021-170646924 GCF_003597395.2 Chelonoidis abingdonii | reverse complement strand
CAAAAGATCTAAAGTCCATTTAGATAGTCGCACAAACAATGGTAGAGTGTTTAATAGCTGACGGAAAGAGGGGATAATTAGTACACAAACTCAATTGGGTATTCACATTTATAAGTGTGTGTATCCAGAATCCTGGCGCTAGCTTCAGAAGTTCACTAATTGGCTTCTCCTATTAAATTCTATACTTTTCCATGGGTGTTGCCCAATCTGATTATAACCATTCAACGAAAAATTAGTACATCTGGAAAGTCCCACTGTACTGTAGCATTGTGCTATTGTGCGCTTGTCCAGGATACTGCTATTCAGACATTTTCTGGCCCTTAATGGTTTAATTAGTTTTACACTTATTAACATTAAGCGGCAGAAAATGTCTGAATAGCAGTATCCGAACAAGAGCACAATAGCACTAATGTTACAGTAAGCATGAAGGACTTTCCAGATATACTATACTAAATGTTTTTCTTGAATGGTTATAAATCAGATTGGGCAACACCCATGGGAAAAGCCTATAGAATTTAATAGGATGAAGCCATAGGGTGAGACTTCTGAAGCTAGCGCCAGGATTTGGATACACAACTCCTATAAATGTCTCCTATAAATGTGAATACCACAATTGAGTTGTGTAGCTAAATCCCCTCGTCAGCTATTAAAATCTCTACCATTGTTTGTGCGCTATCTAAATGACTTAGATCTTTTGTCAGTAATGATGTGTCCTGAATGCCTATCACAGCCAGGCAATACATAATTATCTTAAATCTTAACAAAAGGAAGACAGAGGGCTGGATTATGCCCAAGACCATATGAGAACAAAGGGTGATGAGTAGGGAACACAGGGGTTCCTGGATCCCATAATGCACCCGTGCAGGGCCAGGCACAATCCCAGTTCTTATGCTCAAAGAAGAGAGACTACGAACACCTAGCTCCATGAGCAATACTAGACTCCCCAAAGTAGACTGGAAGGAGGTAGGACCACATTATTAAATACATTCAACATATTCCTACAGCTGAGGGAACTCTGTTAAAATTATCCGTAGGTCACCATAATGTACACATTCAAGTACAGGCGAAAGGGGGAAAAAAGAAAAAGAAGAAGCTCTAGCCACACACTGAGGGTATTTTTAGATACGCCGTCTAGCGTGTGTTATTTACTGATCCACTATGGCATTATGTGGCCTTGTTAACTCTTGAGATTTGTTTGCTCTGCATCTCTCTATTTCTAAGGTGTATGCTTCCTGCCCGCAGAGGTGGCTGTCATTCTGCAAGCTGCTGCAGCTCCTTTCAAAGGAGGAGCATGCTGCCACTTTCTATCACCCTCTGTTTGTTGCTTCCCTTGATCTAAAATAAGAGGCCCTTTGGAATGAAAGTCTGCGGCTGTTCTTTGGTATGGAAAGACACATAATATCCCTGACTTCACTGCTTTTGTGTATGTGGGGCTCCGGTGTATTATGTACGGTGTGTTGGAATAGCAAAACTACCTCTCCCAGGATTACTGGTTACTAAGCCAACATTCTTCCCCAGCAGAAGGCTCAAATCAATTCTGTTATGCTGCTGGGAATTTACTGCATGTTCCTTTCACTGCTACTGATGTGACCACCTGGTATAACCCACATGCTTTATACTGCAGCATTTGAATTTGTTTCTCTTGTGGAGGAGGAGACATGAATCTTACCCAGATACTCTGGGTCTTTGCACAGATGCAGAGAACAGAGCAGGGCAACTCAAGTGGAAGGATCCAGGAACTTCCAGAACGGGGTGGAAGAATTACCAGATATGCTCAGTAGCTATCCTGAGACTACAGGAAATTTTTTCATTGTGGTCACCGCACCTGACAGGTCATACCCTCATCACCCTCTGAATGCTGAGTCAATCAGAGTGGAAAGGGTGGGGGAAGATTATAGAGGAGTTAAAAACAGCCCTGTAGACTCAGCAGCTAATGTGAGGGCTGAGTCCCTTTCCTTGAGCCATTTTGGACATGGGGCAGGGCTATTCTAGCTGTATTTACTGGGGAAGGCTAACGTTTGGTCCACCATGGTGTGTTTTCTGGGCCTAAACAGAGAGCTGGGAGGGGAGCATCTGTTACTCCTAGATGCTACAGAGCCTGTGGACCTACATTTAGCTGTTACCTACCTGCTCTAATCTGGCATTCTGTCTCAGTTAGAGAGAGAGAGAGAATAGGGTAACACTTCAGCAAAGAGTTAAGCTGAGGTGCAGGAAGAAGGGAAGTGAACAGTTATACAGAATATTGCCTGTACAGCTCCATCCCCACATTACGCTTGCAAAGGCTGGTCAGACATAATTAACAATATCCTTTCCTCTCTCCCACTTAAAAAAAAAAAAAAATAGTTAAGTTGTTATACCTCCGCAAATTGAAACAGTGCTGATTCCTCTGTTTGTTTTGCAGTCGCCGGGGCATCAGGTTGTGATGGGCTTGAAGAGAGCTGGAGGGAAAAACAATTATTTTGTATATAATCATCTCTAGCTTCAACATTCTACACTTCTTATACCAAAATGTATAAAGAACCCCGGTATCCAAGATCATGCAGATAACCATACTGTAAAGAGTACTTGGCTTTCCCAAGGGGCTAATCAAAGGTAATCTGTGAGGAGTAATTACATCACTTTCACTATTAAAATCACCATGAGAATGAATACAACATAATAGATTTTTAAAGAGCTTTTACTGCTTCACCGAATAGTCAAAATAAAAAAGTAAAACCATCTCATGTTTCAGAGTTCAGTGAAAGGGGTATTTCACTGCAGTATGCTGGCATTTAAAAAGCACAATAAGCCACTTAGTTTGGAATATGTGTGGATGCAGACATCATAACAGCTGCACCAAACCAAAGCGAGGCGCTGGATACATGCCAGAAGCCATAGACGCTGTCCTTTGTAATCGGAATTTCAGATTAACATTGGGTTTGTACAGTGATTTATTTTCTACTGACACAGATGCCTGCAATGTAACCAGAAGCATGTTTTAATTTCCAAGGAAATTAAATTTCCAAGGAAATTAAAACAGGTCAAAAATAGGCATCTGAGATGAAGCATAGCTTCCAACTTGCTCACCTTAAAAAGATGGACTTGCAGATATGGCTGTGGATTGCCACCCTACCCTGCCACTGGGTAAGGAAAAGCCAGTGGGATTTAGTGGGAGTCACAGGGCCTCAGCATTACCATAACTACAGCACCTAACAAAATGCTGCACAACGTCCCTCCTGCCCACGGCATGGCAAAATAAACAAATGCAATCAGTAAGTGAGCTGTGATTTCCCCTATATTACCAGGAAACTCCAAACAAAAGGCCATTAAAAATAAAAGATTGAGTAGAGTGATTTTCGCTGTTTTGTAGGAATTGTGCAAATGTTACGTTAGAAATATTGGATGATGAATATTTATTTATTATCCCCACCACCATCAACATGGACATTGGACTTTCAAGGTGGTGGTAAGGGTTCTTATTACTGAGTTTCCCCTCCCTTCCAGAGTGAAGCTATTAGCTTTTAAAAATTCAATATCAGACATTTTATTCTGGCTGTTATTTTTCCCGACACATTAAGGATCTGTCTGTTCATGTATTTCAGGAGCTTTGAGATCTTAGCTTGAAACTTTGGGTTTTGTGGGTTGAAGTTAAGATATGAGCATTCATTTATTTTGGGGGTGCAGGAAGAGAGGGCAATGTTATTAGCACTAAAAGACAGGAGGCTCAGATCCATAGCCGGTGTAAATCGGCAAAGCTTGAGTATCTTCAGTGGAGTTAGAGTGATTTACACTAGCTAAGGATATGGCCCTAGTGTGTCTGCTTTAACTGAATGTCTTTGCTTATGGGTTTAGATTAGCTCTTATGTTCCCCGCCCCCAGCTCCTGGCCCAAGAGCTGTACGGAACTTAGCCACACAATGCCCCCTACAGTTCTCAAAATTTCCACAGCTCACATATTTACATTTGTGTGTGATTTCATTATTTACAATCATTTTAACAAATCAGAAAAACATTGCATAAACTCAAATGAGGTCTGGATGTTCAGTGAGGGCTGAGGTTCTTTGGGAACTGTGTACTGTTCACAAAAGACATTTGCAGCATATAGCATCTACTGCAGATGTTCCAGTATATGCCGTACATACCAAACAATAGCAGCTCCAGAACTTTTGAACAGTTTGGTTCAACTGAGCACTCAGCCTAATAGCCTTATATTGGTAGCTCACGTTTCCTGCTGTTTTATATTTTTTTAAAATAACAGATTAATCTCCAGGCATGCAAAAAAGATACATTTTAAAAATAGTGCTTAACAGAATATCAAAACTGAAACAAACCAATGAATGTGCAAATACTTTGGTGCTGGGCTAGGATATATGCCAAGTTTAAGCCCAAACGGGAACTTTGTTACCAAACTACAATATCCTGAAAATTGGGAGTGTCTAACAAACTCCAGGTGATCATTAACCTGAGACTCTTCCTGGCTGTTAGCAATAGAGTGCCCACTTTATTGACAGACTCTCAAAGGGCTTAAACATGTTCAAGAAGTCAAGTGAAGTCACCCTCTGGTGTCAAATTGCCATATGTGAAGCCAAAAGGAAGCGCTGGTGGTATGTAATGAAAGGAGGCAGGGAAAGGGATATATAGTACAAAGTTTGCCTTCTAGGACAGCTGAGAATTCTGGACTTAATCCACACAAGACTTACTCTGTCCTCAGTGGGACTACTCACAAGTCTACAGTGACTGAGGCATACAAGACTTTGCTGGAATGGGCGCGGAGCGTTTGGTCAGCTCTGTGGCTATAGAATAAAGGAAGAGTGTGGAGCATCCACAGGCTGTCAGAAGCAATACAATCACTTTTGACTAAGTCAACTGCTAAAATGGTTACACTGGCTCAGATACATAATTTAACTATACAGAACTCTATCAAAGCCTTGGTTTGTAAGCAAAGAGCCTTGTCAGCTAAGGCCGTTCCTGCACTACATCTAACTGAGTGCTTCTTTGAACAATATTACAGTGCTGTGTTTAGGGTTTCCATCATGTGCTATATACACTATTCTGCAGCTCAAGTCTGGCTTCCCCATAAACAACAGGAATGGAGGGAGGGAAACATGTAGTTGAAAACATTTGAGTAAAGGCTTGTCTCCTTCAGCTAAAGTGTTTGGGGTTTCTTTAAAAAAAAATTTTTGTGGAAAAAATCATCCTGTTACTTTTAGAAACTCACCTCTGCAAACTGGAACAATGGTGACTTCCGACATGCTTCAGTAGAATTAGATGCATCAGACTGGCAAGTATTCGAGGAAACCTGAAACAGTGATGACAAGGAATAAAACATCAATGATGTGCCTACAAAGACAGCAGCAATATCTAGTAATAAGAAATACTGTGCAGCAACACCAACAGCATTCAGAAGCAGTGTTTAACAGAAGATGGACAGCCTGATATTTCATAATCCTGAATACACAGAAACGAATGGAAATAAAGGTGACGTCAGTACTATAGAATCCTTTTTAATACACCTCACAATGGTTTAAACAGCGGTTAGGCCCAAAATACAACGTTTGGTTTTGATTTTAAACTTCACAAAAGGTTTTATGAAACGAAATATTAAAAGGACAGTCTCAAATTAAACATACATATGACTTGTGTTGGTCATGCTGTGGGATCAGCTACACCTCCTATTTGAAAATTAATTATGGAGAAAAAATTAGATTATTCCAAAAGCAAAAACACAACCCACATCATTTCAAAACCTGATTAAGTATGCTAAGTGACAAAAGTGTATTTACTTATAACATTAAAAAACAAACAAACAAGTACTTAAAAGCAAGAAAATGAGTAGTTAAAGGACACCATAAGTCTTGAATCGCTCACATAACATAGTATAGAATTTTTAAGAGTGCTTAAGTGACTTAGTACCACTTAGAACTTTCCAATGAAATTCACTTAACACAAAACAAGCTAACAAAAATATAACATTTAAAACACTATTCTGTGGGTCAAAATAAAGGCTATTGTGATTGAATATGCATTGCTTTTTACTTGATTTTCAAAAGCATTTAAGTGACTTAGGAGAACAAGTCCCATTTAAAGGATAATATTAAGTATGAAATATATTTATGAAATGTCAATTTTTTCTGGGTAAAGAGTTATAGTTGTTGTCTCAGGAGACTTGTATTTGCAACTTAATAGAAGTGCGTAGCATTGCTTGGTGAAATTATGTACAGGAACCTTTCGGAAGCTGATCAACAGCCAATCAAAAGTGAGGAGGCTCTGTGGAATTGTGGATATGTGCATACACACACACACACTCTCTAAATGAGAGGATCTAGGGATTCTCCCCTATAGAATTTTTAAATGCCAGATGCAATTTCCTGCATTAAGAAGATTTAAAGTATTTTAATGGAAGTATTTTATAAACAAACAAGACAATTTCCTGGGCATTTATCTTAAATTCTTCACCACAATAAATTTGCCAATGGCAATTAGTAACAGATGCTGCACACCAAAACACAAGAAGGCCCCAAATGCCTTTGTTGATTTGCCAGATACAAACATTCCCCACCCACCCCATTTACTGGTTGGTAATTTTTGACTTGGAGGTGAGAGGAGACTGACGGTTGTATTGTTCTATAATTGCATTTTAAATGTAAGGCTGAGACCCTCGGAGAAGTGTGCTTTTTTTTAGCTCATATTATGCATAAGTTGAAAAACTGACCCACCAGCAGCTTAAGTGGTGTGACTCTGGAGCTTTACGAGCTAAGGACGTATGTTTGTGAGAACACACGTGTCTGTCGTCTATAAGCATGGGGATTCATTAAAACAACCAGGATGAGAAAAGGCACCAGAACGTCCAGTTTTTCTTTTTGGAGATTGCTCCTGAAATCTCCTCATTGCAGCCGAGGCACAGATAGACGTTACCGCCAAAGAATTTGCTACTTGGGATTCTGATCTCACCCTGCTGCCGATGATCTCTCAGCTCATTTAGCCTCCTATGTTCACTTATGGACTACTTTTTCTTGCAAGATGATCACTGCAATTCATATGCCAAAAGTGAATGAGATTCTACACAAACAGCCTCACAAGGCTACCTTGACACCCTCCTGCCACCTCTCCTTCTCAAAAAAGTTATCCCCCCTTAAACAAAACACCATTCCTGAGTGTTGTGATCTGTATTCCAACAGAATCTCACCAAATAGCAATTTGCTATTCTGCACCGTTACTTTTCACAGTTACTGCACAGTCTAGCATCAGTGAGTTTACAAAATACCACATAGTACACTTGCTAGTATACGACAGAGTACCATAAATAATTGGAACTTAATTATAATCATCACAATGATTGAAAAAGGTACATTTGTGATGCACACGCCTTGCTGTTTCACTGAGTCCATCAATTTCAGGCCATTGCATTGATGGGGAGTTTGCAAAGAGTAAAGGGTCCTCAGGATTTGTCCTTTACTTACAAAATCAATCATCTGCCATGGTGCCCCAGCCACTAGTGAAGTCTGACTGTAATAAAGAACTGTGGAATATCAGTGTGAAAATCTCCCAAGGGCTTAATTTTGCCTTTCAAGCAGAACTCCACATGTGGGGCAGTGTGAAGCCCCCAGCAGAAATTTCAGGAAGTATAGTGCCTCAGAACTCTGCTGGCCAATTTGTAAGGGGGGAGGGGTTCTGCTCCACACTTCCTTTTCCCAACCGTTTGGGGTGGGGTGAGCATGGCTAGCCCCATGCAGGACACATTATGGTGCAGGAGGCCAAGCAGAATTTCTGGCCTGACACTGCTTGCGCTACTCTACAAAAACACAATAATGACTGAAAAGTAACTGTTGGAGATTGTGGAATAACCGTGGTTGTAGACAAGCCCGGACTAATATTCATCTTGCAGGGTTGATTTAGGCATAATTAAAATCAGTTAAAGTAATTAAAAACCAAGTCTGATATCCCCCCCCCCCTCAAATCATTTAGTTCCAAGCCAAGAACAGCTTTTCCAGATACAGGAACTGCAGCGATGAAACAGTCTAAGACCATTGCAAAGACTTACATGTGAGTAGCCCTGCTGATTTCAATGTCGAAGTACGTACTTGAATCTTTGGTCATGGCCTGGAATGATCACAGTGATCACTAATGCTGCTATAAGTAGAAATTGTCTCCTTCTGTTTGCTGCTCCTCTTTTGTCCACTCCAACTCGGTACCAGATTCCCCTCAGTAACACACAACTGACACTGGACCATCACTCATGACTTACACCCCAGGTAACGTGGCCCTTTGCAGTTATCAACTGAGCCAGAGCTGAACATCTAGCCCACATACAGCACAGTGCAGCCCTTCTACCTGAAGCAGAAGAGAAGCAGCCTTACGCTTTACGCATATTCTCACTTCTCCCCACATCTTTCCTGGCCTAAAGTAAAAGAGAGGAATAAAGAAATTGCAGTGATTGGAGTCTAAATACCTTAGACTGCTACAAGATTAGATTATGACTGAGGGCAGGGGGAATAATGAAGAGCAAAACTGCAGCACTGCTGCTTAGAGGAACTTCTCTGAAGTAACTCATTGAAGACACTAGGTGTTGCTGTAAGTTTAACAAAAAACACCACTAACAGGATAATGGGATATTATCTATGGGATGTCAGATTTGATACAAGAGGCATTTCCCATGGAGACAAGCCAACATATCCTGAAGCTCTTTCGGTTTCTGTTGATCCCACAATGTGTTTTGCTGCATTTCATGTTCTGTTCTTCTAACAAAATAGTAGAATCAGACAACACAAGTAAAATAACATCCAAAACAGGAGCAGTACAAGGTAATTTAAAAAACCAGTTACCTACCTTTTTGTAACTTGTTCTTCAGGATGTGTTGCTCATGTCCATTCCATTTTAGGTGTGTGCGCATCCATATGCACAGTTGTCAGAGATTTTTGCATTAGTGGTATCCGTAGGGCCGGCTGTCGTGTCCCCTTGAGTGGTATATTAGGCATTACCGGCCCTACACGCTCTCAGTTCCTTCTTGCCGGCAACTCTGACAGAGTGGTAGAAGGGCAGGTAATGGAATGTACATGAGCAACACATCTCGAAGAACAACAGTTACAAAAAGGTAGGTAAAAGATGGTTACTCATCTATGTAACTGTAGTTCTTCGAGATGTGTTGCTCATATCCATTCCAGTTAGGTGTGCGCGCGCCGCGTGCACGTTCGTCGGAAGATTTTTACCCTAGCAACACTCGGTGAGTCAGCTGGGTCGCCCCCTGGAGTGGCGCCACCATGGCGCTGAATATATACCCCTGCCGACCCAACCGCTCCTCAGTTCCTTCTTGCCGGTTACTCCGACAGTGGGGAAGGACGGCAGGTTTGGAATGGATATGAGCAACACATCTCGAAGAACAACAGTTACAAAGTGTATAACCGTCTTTTTCTTCGACGTGTTGCTCATATCCATTCAGTTTAGGTGAGTTCAGCTCTTACTTAGTTTGGTGGGGTTGGGGAAATGTCGCAGGATGATTGCATGAGCCAAAGCGCGCGTCATCTCTAGACTGCTAAAACAGGGATAGATGAGACCTAAGTTATGGACCAGAGACAGGTTAGCTGCCCAACATATCTCATGGATGGCACGTGACAAGAGAGGCAAGCGATGAGACGTGAGCCATCGTAGAGTGTGAGATGACTGGCTCAAGGACTAGTCAGAGTCAAAACATGCAGTTGATGCACAGTGTACAGGGATGAATCCTTGTTGAGGAAACGGGTAGGCCTTCATACGCTCTGCACCGAATGAGGTTGGGGTGTTTCTGCGAAGGGCTTGTCCGGCTGGGATTAGAAAAGCGAGTGGTCTACGATGTTTAGAGTGCAATTGTTGTCTCGCTGCGCGTGAATGTGGCTCGGGAAGGAGACTGAGGAATCTCCTGGCTAACAAAGAGGCCGATACCACTTTGGGTAGAAAGGCCGGTGTGTCGCAAACTGCACCTTGTTCCTTTGTGGACACGTAGTTATTATGGTGAGGGTCCGCCTGGTGAGAGCCGAGTGGAACTGTTCTTGCGATTGTGATGGCCCGAGGAAAGTGGTTTTCCAGGGAAGGTACAAAGGGGGACGTTGCTAACGGTCGAATGCGGCTGACATAAGTCTGGTAAGAACAAGGTTGAGGTCCCAGGTTGGGGCGGCGTGGCGTACCTGGGGGTATAGGCACTCCAAGCCCTTGAGGAATCGAGATACCATAGGATGTGAAAACATTGAGCGACCATTCTCCCCTGGGTGGAAGGTAGAGATGGCCTCAATGATGATACCGCTGGGCCCTGCTGTTTAAGAGACCAGAGGAAGTCCAAGATGGTGTGGATCAAGACCTCAGCAGGAAGAACGTTCTGCTCTCCACACCAGCATGAGAAATGCTTCCACTTGGCCAGATATGTTGATCGAGTGGAAGGGTTTCTGCTACCCAAGAATACTTGTTGCACTGGGGCAGAGCAACGCAACTCAGACTGGGTCAACCACTTATGAGCCATGCCGTGAGACGGAGGGACTGTAGGTCTGGGTGGTGAAGTTTGCCATGGTCCTGAGTTATCAGGTCTGGGTGAAGAGGTAGAGGGATGGGGTTGGCTATTGACAGGTCGAGCAACATGGTGTACCAGTGCTGCCTGGGCCACGCTAGAGCGATCATGATCAAGCGGGCTCTGTCCCTGCGTACTTTCAGCAGGACCCTGTGGACGAGTGGGAACAGTGGAAAAGTGCAGAGCAAGTGAGTCGTCCATGGTATCAGGAAAGCGTCTGCTATTCAACCCTGGGAGAGGCCTTGAAAGGAACAGAATATCTGGCATTTACTGTTCTTGCGGGACGCAAAGAGGTCTACACGGGGAAATCCCCACTTCCGGAAGACCGAAAGAATATCGTCCGGGCGAAGCAACCACTCGTGAGAAAGGAAGGATCTGCTGAGGCGATCCGCCAGAGTGTTTCGAACCCCCGGGAGAAAGGACGCTATGAGGTCTATAGAGTGGGCTATACAAAAGTCCCAGAGTTGCATGGCTTCTTGACAAAGGGTTGAGGACCTTGTCCTGCCCTGTTTGTTTATATAGTACATGGCTATTGTGTTGTCTGTGAATATTGACACACAACAGCCTTGCAAGTGCTGCTGAAACACCTGGCATGCAAGGCGGACTGCTCTCAGCTCCCAGACACTGATGTGCAAGGCCAGCTCCTGAGATGACCAAAGGCCTTGAGTGCATAGATGTCGTAGGTGAGCACCCCAGTCGAGAGATGACACGTCCGTCGTCAGGGACATAGAGGGGTGGGGTGGATGGAAAGGCAGCCCTGCACACACCAGGGTGGGGGTCAGCCACCATTCGAAGGAGCCTAGGATGCTCAGGGGAATGGTGACTATCATGTCTATGGCATCTCTGCCTGGTCGGTACAGTGAGCTGAGCCATGATTGGAGGGGACGGAGCCGCAGTCTGGTGTGTTTCATCACAAACGTGCAGGCCGCCATGTAACCCAGGAGACCAAGGCAAGTGCGAACCGAAGTCAATGGAACAGCTTGCAGGCTCTGGATGATGGCCGCCATTGCCTGGAACCAGGGCAGCGGTAAGCAGGCTCTGGTGAGATTGGAGTCCAGGGTGGCGCCAATAAAGTCTATCCTCTGAGTGGGAATCAGAGTGGATTTTTCAGCATTGATCATCAGGCCTAGATGTAGGAAAAGGTACTTGACAATGCCAATGTGATGGGTGACTTGTGCCTCGGAGGTCCCTCGGATGAACCAGTCGTCTAGATATGGAAAAATGTGTAGCCGACGGCAGCAGAGGTGCGCGGCGACTACAGCCATGCATTTCGTATATACTTTTGGGGCTGTAGAGAGGCCGAACGGTAGGACTGCAAACTGAAAATGTTGGCGGTTGGCTATGAACCGGAGGTACCTCCTGTGAGGAGGGTAGATGGCTATGTGAAAATACGCATCTTTCATGTCGAGGGCAGCATACCAGTCTCCCGGATCCGGGGATGGGATGATGGTCCCCAGGGATTCCATGCGGAACTTCAACTTTATCATGAATTTGTTGAGTTCCCGCAGATCCAGGATAGGTCTGAGAACCCCCTTTGGCTTGGGGATTAGGAAGTAGCGGGAGTAAAACCTCATGCCCCTTTCGTGTTTTGGTACCTCCTCTATGGCTCCTTTGGCAAGGAGCGTCTGCACCTCCTGAAGGAGGAATTGCTCGTGAGAGGGGTCCCTGAAGAGGGATGAGGAAGGGGCGTGGAAGGGGGGGCGTGAAATAAATTGGAGGTGGTACCCAAATTCCAGTGTGCATAAAACCCAGCGATCTGACGTTAGCTGGGACCACACAGGGAGGAAAAGGGAGAGGCAGTTGGAGAAAGGAGGGAACGGATCCTTTAACGAAACTGGTACGTTGTCCTCGGGCGCACCTTCAAAAGGTGGGTTTTGGCCCTGTGGGTGGTTTGGAGGGACCTTGGTTCTGATCCCCTTGCGTGCCTGACTGTCTCTGATGACCGGTTCTACCCCGCCTTCTGGCAAAGTCCTGTCTCTGTCTGGGCTGAGGGTAAGAGCGGTGTGGCTGGGGGCAGAAGGGCCTGCACTGAGTCACTGGCGTGTGCATGCCTAGTGAGCACATAATGACCCTGTTATCTTTTAGGCTTTGCAGCCTAGGGTCTGTCTTTTCGGAGAAGAGGCCTTGCCCTTCAAAGGGGAGGTCCTGGATTGTATGCTGGAGCTCCGGGGGAAGGCCTGAGACTTGCAGCCATGAGATACGTCTCATAGTAACTCCAGAGGCTAGGGTCCTGGCTGCAGAGTCCGCAGAGTCCAAGGAAGCCTGGAGAGAAGTTCTAGCCACCTTTTTTCCTTCATCCAGGAGGGCCGCAAATTCCTGTCGGGAGTCTTGCGGGAGCAACTCCTTAAACTTGTCCGCAGCCGCCCAGGTATTATAGTTATAGCAGTTAAGGAGGGCTTGCTGATTAGCCACGCGGAGTTGGAGCGCTCCTGCAGAGTAGACTTTGCGCCCCAGCAAGTCCATGCGCCTCGCGTCCTTTGATTTCGGGGCTGGGGCCTGCTGGCCATGGCATTCTTTCTCATTGACCGACTGGACAACAAGGGAGCAGGGAGGAGGATGGACGTATAAGTATTCGCAGCCCTTGGAGGGCACCATATATTTATGTTCCACTCCCCGGGCAGCAGGTGGGATAGAGGCCGGAGACTGCCAGATCGTGGTGGCATTGGCCTGGATCGTCCAGATAAAGGGGAGGACCACTCTCGTGGGGGCATCAGATGATAAAATGTCCACCACTGGGTCCCCTACCTCCAGGACCTCCTCGACTTGCAAGTCCATATTTAGTGCCACGCACCTGAGGAGGTCCTGGTGGGCCCTCAGGTCAATTGGTGGAGGGCTTACAGATGATGTTCCGGCTACCGCCTCGTCAGGGGAGGAGGATGAGGAGAGACCAGGGACAAGCGGGTCAGTTGAGGCCTCTTCTTGGTGGCCAGCCTCTGTCTCCCTTGGGATCTGGGAGTCTTGTGGCTGGATCGACACTTCCTCGGAAGTAGGAGGAGGAGGGCGGCTTATTGTAGCTTCCGGCACCCGGTGCTCCGATGTGGCAGAGCGAGATGGGCCTGAATGTGCACCTTGGGCCTGATGATATGCCCAAGGTGTCCAGAATGCCGACTGGTGAGGGCCATGATCTTGGGCCTGGGGCTCATGGAATATCCTGGTGGGCACATCAGAGTCTCTGTCCTGGGTGTACGAACTGTCCACCTGAGAAGACACGGACGGGTGCTGGGACGGCCAGGGAGGAGCTGAAAGACCCTGGTAAGAGTCCTTCTCTCTCGCCGTTGCTGATCTCCTCGGCACCAGGGATCAGTACCTGGAGCCATACTGGTACTGAGAACGAGATCGGGACCTGCGATCTGCATGGTGCCGGGACGTCGACCTGGATCTCGAAGGTCTGTGTTGGGAATGGCTGCGAGAGTCCCAGTGCCAGGAGCGGTGCCGGGAGCTGAAGCGGTACCAAGAATACCGAGCCGGAGGCCAAGACGTATGCCGCGAGTACCGAGATGTCGAGACGTATGCCGTGAGTACGATTGGTACCAAAGAGGCGAGCGGCATCGGGACCGTGATCGTCGATGAGACCGCAAACGGCGCCGGGACCTGGATCGTGATCGGTGCTGATCTGCCGGGTCAACTGAAGGCAGTCTCATTAGGGCTGGCTTGCCTATCGAGTGTAATACCCGCACCGGCGGTGCCAGGGGTTGAGGAAGGACAGACTCCGTCGCAGCTATGAGGTCCCTGGCTGTGGAGAAAGTCTCCGATGTAGACGAGACCGTAAGCTCAACCACAGGCTTTGGCGGGGAGCTCTCAGGGACTGGACTCGACAGCCCCCACGGGATCGGAGTCGACGGTACCGCAGCAGTGGGTGCCGCGGCAGGTGTAGGTGCAGGCGGTCAGAACGAGGCTGCGTCTGCGGTGAAGAGGGCACAGAGGTAGTGGAGGACTTCGACCTCCTCAGTTTCGGGGAGAGAGATTGGTGCCGAGCAGGTCCCTGTGCCGGAGACGGCCGGTGCCGCGGCGTCTTAGCGGTGCCGGCACGGTCCGGTGCCGGAGGAGCACTTCTAGTAGAGTGCTCAGCATTTGGTGCTGAGGGTGGAGGGTTCAGAGCTGCCTCCATGAGGAGATTCTTTACGCGAAAGTCTCTCTCTTTCTTCGTCCTCGGCTTAAATGCCTTGCAAATATGGCACCCATCTGTAATGTGCGATTCCCCGAGGCACTTGAGACAGAAGTCGTGGGGAATCTCCTGTAGGCATTGGCTTGTGGCAGGCCGAGCAAGGTTTGAATCCCAGTAAACAAGGCATGGGCCCCGGCACCGGGTGCGGGGAAGGGGCTAATGACCAAACCCCGCTTAACTATATACACTATCTAAAGAACTATCAAACTAACTGTAATTATATAAATTCCAATTATATACAACAAAGATATCGAAGAAACTATGAGTAGCTAGGGAAGTGGAGGACAGCTAAGCCACGCTCCACTGTTCCAACGACCGACACGGGCAGTAAGAAGGAACTGAAGAGCGGTTGGGTCTGCAGGGGTATATATTTGGCGCCATGGTGGCGCCACTCCAGGGGGTGACCCAGCAGACCCACCGAGTGTTGCTAGGGTAAAAATCTTCCGATGAACGTGTACGTGGCGCGCGTGCACCTAACTGGAATGGATATGAGCAAGCACTCGAAGAACTGTTTTTTTCCTTCGGGTGCTTGCTCATGTCGATTCCATTCTAGGTGACTCACAAGCAGCATCCTCAGAGGTGGGATCGGAATTCACAATCTAGTGGTTTGCAGTACTGCTCTACCAAAGCTAGCATCGTTCCAGGCCTGCTGGGTAAGTGCATAATGGGATGTGAATGTGTGGACAGATCACCAGGTGGCCACCCTACAGATTTCCTTGTTAGGCACTTGGGCCAGGAAAGCTGCCAAAGAGGTTTGCACCCTGGTTGAGTGTGGGGTGTTAATTGCCAGAGGTGGCACCTTCATCTGACTGTAGCAGCAGCAAATGCAGCAGTGATCCAAGAAGAAATTCTTTGAATAGACACTGAATAACCTTTCATCCTGTCAGCCACTGTGATGAACAATTGCATCAACTTGCGAATGGCTTGGTCCCTTCAATGCACAAAGCTAGTGCCCTCCTGATGTCCAGGGAATGCAGTCTAAGCTCCTCCTCTGACCTATACAGCTTTGGAAAAAAGACAGGCAAGTAGATGTCCTGGCTCGTATGAATCTGTGAGACCACCTTGGGGAAGAAAGATGGGCAGAGGGCCCTACCAGGGGACGGGACCCCCTGTTGCTCCCAGGAGTCAGAGGTGGGTCCCTGGCTAGACTAGGGGGTCCGACTGCAGCGGTACCTCCAATCAGCTCCAGTGCGAGCATATGGCCTGACAAAGGTCCTTTGCCCAAAGCCCTCTTTTTCTGCAGTGTTGGCGGGCCCCATCGACTTTGACTGCTTCTTCGGTCCTCGGGAGGGGGAAGGATGCCAGGTGGACTCTGGTGCCAGTGGTGGGCTGCGCGCTGATGCCAAGGTGCCGGGCATGATGTCCAACCGAGACGACTCCAAGGTAGGGCCAAGCACAGCCTCCATGAGGTGGGCCCTCAAACAGATATCTCGCTCCTTCCGAGTTTGAGGGCCAAATTTTTTTTGAAGATCCTGCACTTATTCTTTCTGTGGGATTCCCCCAAACACTTTAAACAGCTCTCGTAGTGGTCACTAATGGGCATCGGCCACCTGCATGATGAACACGGCTTAAAGCTGCGAGAAAGGGGCATGCCCTACTCCAAGGCGAAGTCCATCTAGAACTCTAACTCCTACACAACTATTCTAACACATAATGGTCTAACTAAGTACCTGTGAACTAACAACAAAGGAGAGAGAACAATGGACTCTAAGAACTGCTAACACTCTTGCGATGTATGAACAGGCGCTCTGACCAACTGTCATGGGTGGTAAGAAGGAACTGAGAGGGCATAGGGTTGGCAGCGCCTAATATACCAACGTACGAACGTGGCACTCACGGGGCAGCTACAGTTGACCCTCTGGATACTGCAAAGGCAAAAATCTCTGATGACTTCGCACACCTAAAATGGAACTGACATGAGCAAGCACTTGAAGAACAAGTGCAATGGCTATCAGCCAGGATGGGCAGGAATGGCGGCCCTAGCCTCCGTTTGCCAGAAGCTGGGAATGGGCAATGGGAGAGGGATAGCTCAGTGGTTTGAGCATTGGCCTGCAAAACGCAGGGTTGTGAGTTTAATCCTTGAGGGGGCTATATAGGGATTTGGGGCAAAAATCTATCTGCGGATTGGTCCTGCTTTGAGCAGGGGGTTCGACTAGATGACCTCCTGAGGTTCTTTCCCAACCCTGATAATTTATGATTACCTGTTCTGTTCATTCCTTCTGGGACACCTGGCATTGTCCACTATCAGAAGACAGGCTACTGGGCTAGATGGACCAGTATGGTCTGACCCAGTATGGCTGTTCTTATGTTCTAACTTTTCCCCTTTGTTTTAAGAGATGACAGAGGAAAAGTCTGCATCAACATTTAGCATAACTGATGCAATCTATCTGGGGGCCTAGTGCAAGTTAATTGCTCATGTAAATAACTAATCTCATTAAACCTCTTTTGTTGTGTCCACCTTTAAGTTCTCTTGCTCACCTGTCTAATAAGCTCAATCTTGTGTTTAGAAACTGTGTTGGTCAGCAAAATTGAATTTTCTTAACAGAGTGGAAAACAGAGTATAGTTGGCTGAACAATTACAAAATCAGGGATGTATCTGGCAGTATGATGAACATAGGGATGGCATAAACCTCAGATCTACTGTGCAAATGTCACTGTTGATTTCTCTTTTTCCCATCCTCTACTGATACATATACACATTGTTCCCACCAATCCACAGCTTTTGCAACTATAAGTAACACTTGGTACCTCATTTAATGTAGATTTAACAAGGAAGTTAATGTATGTCAAACAATGTACGGAGGCTCAACAGATATGTATCGTTATATCCCTGTTAATCCTCAAGAAATGTATGTTCTTACTAATAAAACTAGCGCTCTCTTGCGCCTCTACTTTAGATTTAATAAGTAGCAAAATGAGGTATTTTAACCCATATAGCTACACTTGTTCCTAATCCCAGATAGCCTATTTTACCATCTTGGGTGGGGTTTTCACACAATGCACCCTTGGCCAAACACACCAACAGGGATGACACTGCTATGCCTAGCACTCGCCAGAGGATTCTGGGAAGGGTTAACTGAGATGATTCTTGTGCACACACCCCACGCTGAGCTCATGTTACATAATAGGAGATCTTCACTTTGATGTCCACCTCTCAGCTCCCTGCCTCAGAAGCAGAGTCGAGCTGCTTGGACTGGAGACAGAGTATAAATGCCGGCATTTAAAAAGATTTTGCAAAGGACAATTATCCAAATAACTGATGCCTGCGAACTGCTAGCTCCCCAGTCAGGGGAAGGCTGTGTGCGCATTCTGGTGAAGTGTAGCACTCACACACCATGTTATAAATCTTAACTAACTGTCACAACAGCCTTGTAAGTGCATCTCTGGACTGAAATGACTTAACAGGACTTTCTCTACAATTGCTCCTCCTGGCTACTGTGGGTTGCCCTGGAGCCTGGCAACAGAACCGAAAGCAAGAAGACTCTCTTTCCTGACAGGGACAGGAGCTTATGGGGGAGAGGGAGAAGAGCAGCCTGAGTTGGAGGAGAGATGGGGGCAGAGAGGGAGAAGGGCAGATAAAGATGACCATTAGAGTTTACACTGCTACAGTCTCCACTGGTCCTGAAACTCAGCATTCCTTTGCCATCTAGCAAATAGCTATGAAACTCATTGGTAAGACTATATTTTAGTCACAGATATTTTTAGTAAAAATCATGAACAGGTCATGGGCAGTAAACAAAAATTCATGGGCCATAACATGTTCATGATTTTTACTAAAAATACCAGTGAATAAAACTTGGGGGGGGGGGAGGCTGTGGCAATGTGCTGGTGCTGGAGGGCGGGGAAGAGGGCTGGCAGGCCCAGCAGGCTCCCTACTTGGCTCTGGGCCTCCCTCGCCCCAGCAGAGTTTGGGTGTGGGAGAGAACAGGGGGTCGGGGCACTAGATAGGGTGAGGAGGGCTCTGGACGGCGCTTACCTGAGCAGGGCGGGTGCAAGGATGTTTCGCGCCCTAGGAGAAACTTCCACCTTGGGTCGCTCCCCCCCTCTCCCAAACCCTGTAGCAGCTCTCCATACTAAGGCACCCCCCTCCGTCTGCGGCAGCTCCCCCTCCCCTGCCCTGAGACGCTCCCCCTGCATGGCAGCTCCTCCCGGCCCTGGGAGCTGTGTGGCAGCACCCCACCCCAGCTTACCTCCTCCTCAAGCACGCCGTCACCGCTCCACTTCTCCCGCCTCCCAGGCTTGAGGCGCCAATCACCTGTTTGGCGCCGCGACCCTGGGAGGAAGAGAAGCAGAGCAGGGCGGTGTGCTCAAGGGAAGAGGCGGAGCAGAGGTGAGCTGGGGCAGGGAGCGGTTCCTCTGCGTGCCACGCCCTCCCCTTACTTGCTGCAGATGGCCCTCCCTGCGCACCCCTGCCCCAGGTCGCTCAACCTACATGCCGACGATGACCGGGGCAGTCGAAGATCTGGCCGCCGCGGTCGCCGCAGAAGGACCCGAAATGCCGCCCCACAAATGCTAGTACCCTAGGCGACCGCCTAGATTGCCTAATGGGTTGCACTGGCCCAATACCTGGGGGACTTCCCGGAAGCGGGGACATCCCCCTCGCTCAGCTACTAAGCGGAGGTATGTCCAGGAAGCTCTGCGTGCTGCCTCCGCCTGCAGGCACTGCCCCCGCAGCTTCTATTGGCTGTGGTTCCCGGTTTTACAGTTCTGATGGGAGCTGCAAAGCCAGTGCTCTGGGCAGAGGCCGCATGCAGAGCTGCCTAGCCATGCCTCTGCCTAGCAGCTGAGCAACTTGCATATTGGCAGATAAGTCAAGGAGCAATACATTTCAAATATTTTCTAATTTTTCCATCTATACAAACCATATATATATTCTGTTACTATTTTCAGCTTTTGGTTAAAAATATTTTCCCTGTTCCATGGCCAAACATAATTTTATATACTTTTTGGAATAGGGATTTATGCCACAGGTCCAAATGTTCAAATCTGGGCATCAAAAATCTCACTCGTGACATACAATACTCATAATGCTCCTGTTGGGCCTATTGGAGCCACCAAATGCACGATTTGGGCCCTCAAATGTACCCTAAGTAGCAACCAATCTACTGAAACCTAGAGAGAAATGGAAAAACATTTTTTATTTACTGAAGTCTTATGTAAGTGCAAAATGTTTGTATTACAGTGAATGAACTATAAAGCATTTATACCTGCTGTGCATAACACAGATCCCTAATTAACAGGAATAGACTATAATACCCTGAACATATGCTAGCACTTGCACCCCTTTCAAGATAAAAATTTACATATGACCATTGTAATTGTTTTATTATTAAATATTTACATTGCTGTAGCTCTCAAAGGCCCAGGTCAGGAAAGATGCTGAGTTGTGCCAGGCACTATCATAGAATCAGAGAATATTAGGGTTGAAAGGGACCTCAGGAGGTCATCCAGTCCAACCCCCTGCTCAAAGCAGGACCAATTCGCAAATAAATCATCCCAGCCAGGGTTTTGTCAAGCCTGACCTTAAAAGCCTCTAAGAAAGGGGATTCCCCCACCTCCCTAGGTAACCCATTCCAGTGCTTCTAGTGAAAAAGTTTTGCCAAATATACAGCCTAAACCTCCCCCACTGCAACTTGAGACCATTACTCCTTGTTTTGTCATCTGGTACCACTGAGAACAGTCTAGATCCATCCCCTTTGGAACCCCCTTTCAGGTAGTTGAAAAGCAGCTATCAAATCCCCCTACCCCCATTCTTCTCTTCTGCAGACTAAATAATCCCAGTTCCCTCAGCCTCTCCTCATAAGTCATGTGCTCTAGCCCTCTAATAATTTTTGTTGCCCTCCGCTGGACTCTTTCCAATTTTTCAACATCCTTCTTGTAGTGTGGAGCCCAAAACTGGACACAGTACTCCAGATGAGGCCTCACCAATGCCAAATAAATAGAGGGGAATGATCACATGCCTCGATCAGCTGGCAATGCTCCTACTTATACAGCCCAAAATGCCATTAGGCTTCTTGGTAACAAGGGCACAATGTCGACTCATATCCAGCTTCTCATCCCCTAGGTCCTTTTCTGCAGAATTGCTGCCTAGCCACTCGGTCCCTAGTCTGTAGCAGTGCATGGGATTCTTCCGTCCTAAGTGCAGGACTCTGCACTTGTCCTTGTTGAACCTCATCAGGTTTCTTTTGGCCCAATCCTCTATATTTGTCTAGGTCTCTGTATCCTGTCCTACCCTGCCAGCGATCTACCAACGCCGCAGTTATAGTGTCATCTGAAACTTGCGAGGGTGCAGTCACCATCCTCCAGATCATTAATAAGATACTGAACAAACACCAGAACCGCAGGTGACCCTTGGGGCAGTCGCTCTGATACCCGGCTGCAATTAGACATGGAGCCATTGATCAACACCGTTGAAGCTGATAATCTACGCCAGCTTTCTAGCACACGTATAAGTCATTCATGCCAGTCCATATTCTTTAACCTTCTGGCAAGATACTGTGGAGAACTATCGAAAATTTTGCTCAAGGAAGGAATAACACATCCACTGCTTCCCCCTCTTCACAGAGCCAGTTTCTACCAGTATGAAGGCAATAGGTTTAGTCAGGCATCGAACTTGCCTTGGTGAATCCATGCTAAACTGTTCCTGCATACAGCTTTTCTCTCTTCTAAGTGCTTTTCAAAATTGATTCCTTTGAGACTGTTCCACGATTTCCTCCAGGGACTGAGAACGAAGGCTGACTGGTCTGTAGCTCCTGGATCTTACGCTCCTCCCTTTTTAGATGAAGCCACCGACATCAAGACCTTTCCACTCAATCCGGGCATCTCTGATCACTATGAGTTTTCGAGATAATGGCCAATGGCTCTGCAATCACATCCGCCAACTCCTTAGCACCCTCGGATGCAGTGCATCCGGGCCCATGGACTTGTGCTTGGTCCAGCTTTTCTAAATAGTAACCCTGAAGCCACTTTCTTTCTCCACAGAAGGACTGGTTGCCTTCTCCTATATGTGATGCCAGTGCAGTAGTCGGGAGTTGTCCTTCGTTTGTGAAGAAAGAGGCAAAAAAGCATTGAGTACATTAACTTTTTCCCACATCTTCTGTAATCACACAGGTTAACCTCAGTCCATTTCCTCCTGACCTTCTCTTGTTGCTAACATACCCTGAAGAAACCCTTCTTGTTACTCTTAACATCTCTTGCTAGCTGCAACTCCAAGTGTGATTTGGCCTTCCTGATTTCACTCCTGCATGCCTGAGCAATATTTTTATATTCCTCCCTGGTCATTTGTCCAATCTTCCACTTCTTGCAAGCTTCTTTTTTGTGTTTAAGATGAGCAAGGATTTCACTGTTAAGCCAAGCTGGTCACCTGCCATATTTACTATTTTTTCTACACATTGGGATGGTTTGTTCCTGCAACCTCAATAAGGATTCTTTAAAATACAGCCAGCTCTCCTGGACTCCTATACAAACAGGCAGGCCAAGATGGTCCCTTCCCTGAAGAGCTTGCAATCTACCATCTAACAGAATCATTCCATTCCAGACTTCTGTTTTTGACAACAACAATATCTTAATGGGGAGATATAAGGGGTCTCATATCACTGAAGTCAGTCAGTGGAATTATATTGCCCCAGTACAGAAGACACACCAAAATTAGGCCTAAAGTGTGTTCATTGGTTTGAGGAGAGTCGGCTGCTCAAACATGGGTGCCATCAAATGTTGGCTAAGATGTATACTATATTAATATAATAATACCTACAAATATTCCTCTTAAGCATCCTGCTAACTGATTGGTTGGGGACAAGGGAGGAGAGATAGTTACTTACTTCTTGTGCAGTCAGGGCATGTTCCCCTGCTAAAAGCAGCATACTCAGGCCTCCCATCTGCGTAGGATCTGTTCAAGAGTAAAACAAATATTAAGGTGATTCATCTGGAAGCTGAAAGAACTTACTGTGTGCATTGAAAAACCTCAAAAGCCTACTTGTCACAAACACTCCAAAGCAAGATGCCACAAAGCCAGCCCAAGAGAATCACAAATAACCATTTCTACATACCCTCTGGGATAGACATTCAAAGCTGTTTGAGGGATTTGATTGGATTTGTGTGCATAACTCCCCTTTGTAAGGCATTACAATTTTACTGCCACAGGTTCCAAGCACTACAGTGATAGGTATCTTTAAAACAGCAAGTGTGATGATCTCATAACAAACATACACATAACAGCACTAATATCACAAATATTTACAATGGAACTGGAAGCTCAGAATGGGGGAGTAACCCTCCCTCAGCTACAGAACAAGGAAAGAGGAGGGACCGCATCAGAGATGAAGTTTCCTTTTAACAAAAGGGAAGCATGTTTGCTTTTTACTTATTTTTAAACTAGAGCTGAATTTAGTGTTCAAGCATGCCAGGCTGACAGCGCTGGAGAACTTAGCCCTCTGTTTATCCACAGCACCAGTACAGCACCACCATTTGGTTGGGCAACCTGCCCATATGTCACCCAGCCAATACAATATTAGGTAGAGTTAAAGTAATCTGAACAAATAAATGATGTCTGGTGTTGACACTGCAATGAACAGTGACACTGCGTACTCACAATACTAGCATTTTTTACTATTATTACTAATGACTGATATTAGGGTAGTGCCAATAGGCTCCATTGAAGATCAGGGCCCTGGAATGCTAGGTGCTGTACAGATGTATAGTAAGACAATTTGTGCCTAAGGAACTCGCAAGACCGACCAAGTGAGGGAGAGAGAAAACAATTATCCTCATTTTTCAGATGAGGTACGTCTACACCAGGGGTAGGCAACCTATGGCACACATGTGAGCTGTTTTTCAGTGGCACTCACACTGCCCCTGTCCTGGCCATCAGTCCGGGGGGCTCTGCATTTTAACTTAATTTTAAACGAAGCTTCTTAAATATTTTAAAAACTTTATTTACTTTACATACAACAATAGTTTAGTTATATATTATAGACTTATGGAAAGAGACCTTCTAAAAACGTTAAAATGTATTACTGGCACATGAAACCTAAAATCAGAGTGAATAAATGAAGACTCAGCACACCACTTCTGAAAGGTTGCCGACCCCTGGTCTACACTCTACATTGAGCCCGGGCTCTGATTCAGGTTTGAGCCCAAGCCCCCTTCCATTCACACACAAATCAAAATCAGCCTGACTCAGGTCAGCAAGCACTCAAGACCTGGGTCCTAGGACTATGGTAGGGGGAGTGGGACAGAGCCCGAGTCCTGCTATGTATTAGGTTTAAGCCTTGACATTCTGCAGTGTGGACAGAGGTCAAGTTAGAGACCCAAGTCAGGTGGTCTGCATAGTGCAGTACTGACGCATTAGCATGGCTGTTTGAGTCCTGGGTCTAGCAATTTTAAGTCCAGATCTACAATGTAGCATAGATGCTCAAGCAATGGCTTGAAAACACCGAGTCCACAGACCTTGGGCTACAACGCACAGTAGACATACCCTGAGGCAAGGAGAGATTATGTTACTTTCCCAAGGTCACACAAGCTGTCTGTGGCAGGTCTGGGAATCAAGCCCACATCTCCTAAGTTCCCATCCATTGTCTTAATCACACAACCATTTTTCCTCTCTAAACTTTAACGGCTACATTCACAAGGTTAAGTATTTTTATACTGCTTTTACAGATGAGCAAACAGAGGCTCAGAGAAGCTAAGAAATTTGCCCCAGGTCACCCACTGGAGTTGGTGGGTGAAGAGGGAGAAGCTGACTCTCAGTGACTGAAGAACACTGCCTGATGCCAGAGTGAGTCACTCCAGGCACTACGTCGATGCACAATTAATTTTCTGCCTTAACTCAATGAGCACCATGAGGAGCCTTTTTCCAGTTTCCCATTTCATTTCTCATGGAGGGGGAAAGATAAAGCTTAATGAGGCCAAATATGGGTTTAAAGTCTTATTAGTAATGAGAAGAAAGATAAAATAATCCTCAAAGAGGAAATACATTGTCTTGGTGCAGGATTTGTGAAAAGCAGTGGATGGAAAAACTCTGGAGGCAAAAGGTAGGGAGGGGAGGGAAGGGGAAATCAGTCACATGACAGAAATATTGTCTTGTTAGGCCAAGCTATCCAGTTCTAAAAGCCCTCCTCACCAGAAGAGTAATCCAACTGCACTGACAGGCAGCAGTTCTTGTCCTTCCCGTTGGGGGACATCAAAGCAAAGGAATGGGGCAATTCAGCAGGTGGAGGGGGAACGGCATCCTTCAAATACGGAATGACGATGTGCGTGATAGCCTGGTCCAAACCCTTTCCCCATTTCCAAGCACTCTCTTTTCCAAAAGGTGGTCTTGTTTCTCTTCCCTTTCAATGAGCACTTTCTTAATTATAGGGTAAGATTAAGGGTTTTATTTTAATGTGTTACTGTAGTTGCAACAGACACTAAAACCATGTATTTAAAAATAAAAATCAAAAGGAGAAAAAATGACAGCTTAGTGGAAAGTGAAAGTTTAATTTGGTGCTTAAGCAACTAACGAATAGTTGTGCTGCAACTGAAGCAGAGAGCTAGAGGTTGGAGAGCTGCTTTTGATGATGTCAAAAATGCTGCTACCAAGGTTTCAGATTTCAAAATAAAATAACAAAAGGGAAAAATAAGATTTATGTGATAACACACTGCATTATGTTTATACCCTCTTGTGCTTAAGTGTTACTTAAGGCTCCAAGAACAAACTAAGAAAGATAAATAGTTTAAAATAGTAAATGTTATTTTAAAATTATTTACAGGTATTCAACAATAATAAAGAAGTGACATCTCTCTCATTATCGGCTTATTCAGAAAAGAATATTAAATGCATAATGGTATACTGGAAGTGGATTTGTGACCTTAGCTTTAGCAAGAAACAAAGCTATAGTTAACGACATGAGTATCACTTTGTTTGCAGATAATGGATTTCATTACTACTGGATTATAAAAAAACAGAACACTGCAAGAAATGTCTATGTAAGAGAGACACTGTACAGAATGTCTGCCTACTGAATGCATTTAAGCTTTGCCTTATGCCCTATAAGTAGGGCACTACCAAATTCACAGCTGAAAAAATGTGTCATGGACAGTGAAATCTGGTCTCCCCCCCGTGAAATGTGGTCTTTTGTGTGCTTTTACCCTATACTATACAGATTTCACAGGCGAGACCAGCGTTTCTCAAACTTGGGGCCCTGACCCAAAGGGAAGTTGCAGGGGGTTATAAAGTTATTTTAGTGGTGGTGGGAGGGTGTCACGGTATTGCCACCCTTACTTCTGCACTGCCTTCAGAGCTGGGCAGATGGAGAGTGGCCGCTGCTGACTGAGGGCCAAGTTCTGCAGGCAGCAGCGCATAAGTTAGAGTGGCAATACCATTCCATGCCATTCGTACTTCTGCACTGCTGCTGGCAGTGGCTCTGCCTTCAGAGCTGGGCTCCTGGCCAGCAGCCACCGTTCGATCTGTAAACTGTGGCCAACCAAGCTTGGAAGCACCTCATGTATAGGCGTGCATTTTTGACCACAAAAGTACACAAGGCCACGTGGCCTAATAGACGAAGGCAGTCCCGTGCAGTGACCTGGGGACTGTTGCAAAGTTTTGTAACCAGGAGTTTTAGGGTGTTGAAACGATAGAGCAGGAGAGACGCTATTCCTGTTCTGGAATCGAGGTGTGCTCCTATGAACTCCAGTTGTTGGGTAGGAGATAAAGTGGATTTGTTTTTATTTCTTTGTAGGCCAAGGGAAAGGAAGCAAGCGAACGTAAGCTGCATGGATCAAAGAGCTTCATTGAGTGTTGAGGCTTTGAGGAGACAAACGTCGAGGTAAGGAAATATTATAACCCAGTTTCCTGAGGTGGGCAGTAACCACAGCTAGGAGTTTGGAGAAAACTCAGGGGGCAGTAGATAGGCCAAAGAGCAACACTCTGTATTAAAAATGTGTCGAACCAAGGGTAAAACGAAGAAAACATCTCTGAGATGGGTGAATAGTCACATAAAAAATATGCATCCTGTAGGTTGAGGGCTGAAAACCAATCACGCTGCTCCTGTGCTGGGATTATCGTGGTGAGGGTAACCGTTTTGAACTTCTGCTTTTTGATAATTTGTTTAACCGCCAGAGGTCGAGGATCGGTTGGAATCTCCCAGTTTTCTTTTCTGTTAGGTTTCTACTCCCATTACTTCCTTTCTCTCTGTGTTGTTTGGGCACGATTTCCACTGTCCCCAACTGAAGGAGATGATGTACTTCTTGGAGGAGCAGTTCTTGGTCCCTGAAGAGCGACGGGGAGGGTGGGTGGGAGGTGGGGAGAGGAAAGGGATGGAATAGTCAGTCAACTGTGAAGACCTCTAAAGCCCACTTGTCGGTGGTAATATTTCGCCATTGATGGAAGAATGGGCACAGACGATGACCAAAAATCGGGGCAGGTGGTGTAAGCGCTGAAGTGGGAATTTGTTTTCTATACTCTCAACCAAGGCTTCAAATTTGCTGTTGGTCAGAGGGGGTTGAGACGCTGCCGAGGAGGTTGGACGGTGGCGTTGGTATCTAGGTCTCTGGCATTGCTGTTATTGTTGTTGCTCGTAAGATCTATGGTATTGCTGGGTGAACGTAGGGTAGCGTGGTCGCTGGTAAGGCTGATATCTATATTGTCGCCTTCTGGTCGTAGGGGTTTGAGTTCCTAGAGACCGGAGAGTTGCCCTGGAGTTCTTCATGGAGTGCAGTACGTCATTAGTGGGAGGCAAACAGTTTGTCACCGTCGAAGGGGAGATTCTCAATGGTACTCTGGACCTCCCGGGAAAAGGAAGAGGACAAGAGCCATGACCCTCGGTGCATCACAGCTGCTGTGGCAGTGGACTGTGCCGCAGTACTGGCCACATCAAGGGAAGCTTAAAGAGCGGTGCGGGAGATTATTTGTCCCTCAGAAACTATGGCTGTAAATTGTTGTTTCTTTTCTTCTGGAATGTGATCAATAAAGTCCATGCATTTATTGTAATTTTTGTGGTCGTACTTTGCTAGAACGGCTGAATAATTAGCAATGTGAAACTTCAACTTGGAAGAAGCGTGTATCTTACATCCGAGCAGATCTAATCACTTACCGTTCTTGTCGGAAGGGGTGGAGTGGGGAAACTGGTGTTTGTTCTTTTGGTTAACAGCGCCTATCACCAGCGAGTTTGGTGCTGGGTGAGTAAACAGGAATTCCGAGCCCTGGGAAGGAATAAAGTACTTTCGGTCTGCTCTCTTAAGGTAGGCAGGCTTGCAGCCGGGGCTTGTCAAATGGCCTTGGTAGGTTCTAAAAGGGCTGATAGGTAATGCAATTTCTAGAAGAAGAGGAGGGCTGCAGGATGTCGGTTAGCTCATGCTGCTGTTCAGAGACTTCCTCCAGGTTAATTCGTAGCTCATAGGCAACTCTTTTAAAGAGGTCTTGAAATTCTGAGAAGTCGTCCGAACACTTCAGGGGAGGAAGAAGCAATGCTTCATCAGGTGGAACAACTGGTTCTACCGGATCAGAGGCAAGCCGTGCTTGCTCTTGCGGTTGTGACAGGGCTGCCCAGTGTTTGGAGTCAGTGGCAGGGTCGTCAGCTGGTGGTACCAAGCCGGTCTCACACCTAGCTGCAGTGCTATAATAAGTGTGGTCCTGAGTATAAGGAGCCCAATATTGCCACTGTAATGGGAAGGGCATGGGTGGTGCCATCCAGGGGTTCACGCACCATGGGGCAGGACCCTTGGAGTAGGACTAGGCAGCTTTTCTATGACTTCTCTTGATTGGAGTCTGTGGACGGGAAAGCTGTTATGGTGAAAATTCTCCCTGCAGCCCAGATTCCTCATCACTGTAGGAAGGCTGTGTGAACCATGCCTGAGTGTCTGGAGAGAAGTAGGTGTTAAGCAGGGGTAACTGCAGGATAGGTGACACCAAGAGGTCCATTGTGTGAATTGCAGTGCCACAGCACCTCTGAGAGGGAAGGGCTGAGCGAGAGGAATTTGTTGTGAGGAGGGATTCCTCTGCACTGGTGTCCTGAGCGTTCTGTCACTGCTGGCTAGCTCAAAAGCTGACGGTGCCAGGAGAGCGAGAGGAGCCTGCAGGGGGTCAGGCAGGCTAGTAAGCATTGGCACCGCTTCCACTGCGGTGCCGAACAGTGCCGTGTGAGAGGCAATCAACTGAAAGCCTGAAGCCTTGGCACCGGAGGTTAGCGTGACTGCTGCAGATGGGTTTCACGTGGTGCCGGAGGAGCCCGGCACATCAAAGGTACTCAGCCGGGGGAGTGCATGAAGGCAAGCAGTACCTGGAGATGGCTTGTCCCTGTGAATACCCTTTGCGGGTGAGAGAGACTGATTTTTTTTGAAGTTTTCTTTTCTTTGAAGCATGGGCAGGTGGGTGGGGGTCAGGGGGCTGCCGTGTACAGCCGAGTCAGAGCCCAGGTCTGAGGCTGGTCTGAGAGATTTTTGCAGCAGAAGTAGTTTTAATGGCAGCTCCCTGTCTTTGCGTGCCCTGGATTTCAACTTGCGGCAGTGGGCACATATTTGGGGGATGTGGGACTCCCCCCAACACTTAATACATTTAGAGTGGACACCTGAAAGAGGGATGGCATCATTACAGTTAGAGCAGCGCTTAAAACCTGGAGAGCCAGGCATGTAGGAAATAACTGTGCTGACAGGAACAAAAAAAAAAAATAAAAAAAAAATAAAAAGAGAAGAGAAGGGCAAAGAGTAGCTAACTAATACCGGTAAACTAGGAGGGGACAAAGTTGAACAAGGGAGAGAAGAAATTCTCTAACGAGTCTGCTGAATTCCATCTCAGGCCAGTGACGGTAGAGAAAGAACTGAGGAGACTGGTCGCACACATGTACTATTAAGGTACACTCAGAGTGGGTGGTGGGAGGGCAGGCTCTGCGGGTGCGCGACCAGTACGAATACTGCTGTAAAAATCTCCGAGCGAAGGGACAGGGACGCACCAACACCTGGAGTGCAGCACCCACAGGGACATCTCTCTCTCTCTCTCTCTCTCTCTCTCGAAGAACTATGCTTAACTTTATTCACACAAGTAGCCTGCTCACATGAGCAGAGGTAAGCACAGGCATAATTAATTGCAACATTAGGACCGAGAATTGTAAAGCCTTCCTATTATTGTTTATAGATGACTCCTGTTTACTCTAGGGAAGATGGTGGATCCTTTTCATTCAATGTATCAGATCCTGCCAGAAAGCTAGTGATTGTTTTGTTACCCAGTTTTAACTCCATCTGCAGAGATTGACTAGCTTCACTTTAGGGGACTGGCCCTGCTTTGAGCAGGAGGTTGGACTAGATGACCTCCTGAGGTCCCTTCCAACCCTGATATTCTATGATTCTAAGTTCCTAGCCTTAATTTTTCTAGGTTGCTTACAGCTCTGTCTATATTAAAGGACACTGTAGGGGTTTACTGTGTACTGAAGGGAGGTGGTTACATTCAGGAGGAATAAGCCATGCGAGCTGCTGATCATGTAATCTCAAGAATATTTAAAGATGGTTAATGTTATTCCTGATGTTAAAAGTAGAATGGAATGAAGGGATTTACAGTATCTGATGCTGGGCTCCCAAATAACAAGCATCACAAATTATGTAGCTTTGTAGCATGACAAACTTCATTTTGAAATACATTTCACACTTCCTTCATGCTGAGGAGTGTTTTCATTATGGGAACTCTCATACCACTAGGCTGGGCAAAAATGGATACAAGCTTTTTATCCTTTCAATCCCATTCCACACACAAATTTCCCCTACCCCTTTGTCTGTAAGCTCTCCAGGGCAGAGAGCTTGTTTTATCTGTCACACACAGAGCACAGGCTAAACAAGTTTGAAATGTTTTGTAACATCCTGTGTAAAAACGTTGACTTTAAAAAAAAGTGAGGGAGGGGAGGGGAAAGAAAGAGGTTGTTTTATCCCTTCTAAATCACTTCCTGTCTGTGTCAGTTTTAGGTTTTGAAGTTGCCAATACTCAAGCACATTAGAGCCCGTATTAATCAAAGACCTGATCCTGAAAGTTCTGACCACTCTGCTTGTTAAAAACTCCACGTTTTTTTAGTAGTTACCAGTGTATCGTCTCTGTTGACAAGAGATTGATAAACATAGCACAGTGCCACAGGAAGTAACAGAAAGAAAATGCATACAATCAATAGTATAAATTTTTGATTTATAGTGAAAAGGTCTAGTTCTAACTAACTAATGGTGGGCCAGAGCTGAAAAATTATGATCCAGACCAAAAACTGCTCCACTTTGAGATGTTGTCCAGTCTCTGGCCCCGATTTATGATAGAGTTTATGTGCTTAAAGTTCATCTCTAATCAAAACAATATATAGCACCTAAGCACAGGCTTCAGTGTGGTCCTAAACAGGGGCACTTCCCTGAATTAGGGTCTATAATTGTAACATGGAATGGAGAATATAGAATTATAATAGGCTTCAAATGGAGAAAGCTAGTCTTACTGTCTTTCAGGATAGACTCTCTTAATGCTCTCAGTGACAGTGACAATACTCACAGGAAACAAGGACATAAAGCTCACCTGCCATTCCAAAGTTCAGCTGAGGCATTTCTTCATTCTTTGCCACTTTCTTGGGACTTGGTAAATCTTTTGCAGATTCTGGTGGGAAGGCCCATAGCTTTTTCCTGTTTGTAACAGTGGATGACTGGGTTTTCACAGGTTTGTTTGTTGTAGGGCACCACTTGTAGCCAGGATTTGCCTTCATAAATGCATCTTTGTACTAGACAAGAAAGGAAAAAATAAGTGGTAAGGAAAATATTGATATCAGACATGGCAATCTGATATTTACAGGACAATGGGGAGCACCCTGCTCACTAGACTGTTCAATTCAGCACTGTAGTGGGGTGATCACTTGCTCCTACCTGGGAGGAGTTAAAAGTAGCCCTGGGGAGGGCTGCGGCTGGGAGAAAGCAGCTACTAGACTGATTGGGGAAGCAGCCTCAGCTGGGGGTCACACCCCAATCAGGCCATAGCTGGCTCTATAAAAGGCCAGTGAGCCAGGAGCTGGCAGGGTCTCTCTCTAGCTGTAGAGGGAGATGGACCTGAGCAGAGTACTTGAGAGGCACAGGGCTGGGGAAAGGCAGAGGAGCAGGGGAGGCTCCACCCTAGAAAGACCCAGGCCGCAGCCTAGAAGAAGGCCCAACGGGTACTGGGGCTTGCAGAGGGCAGCCCACGGGTAGGCAAAGGCAGCAGGTCCAAACCCTCCTTGCCAGTGATGAGTGGCTTGTACTGTAGTCTGCCCCAGGGAACAGGGCGAGTTGGTGACTGGCAGTAGCCTATGACTGAGGTGAGGTGGGGATAGGGGTTGGGGGTTCTCCAGGGAGGGGAGACCCTGAGACTGAGGGGTGTACGGCCATGAGGCGGCACCCCAGATAACAGGGCATCGGGTCCAGGAGGGACATGGGGGAAAAGCGGCAGCGGGACATCAAGGCTGGAAATGAGCTGATTTCCTGAGAGACCAGCAGGAGGCACTGCAGGGGTGAGTCCCTTTTATGCTCTTAATTGTGGAGTTTCATCAAAGGTCTCAGTCAAATCACTAAACCTGTGCTTTGAGTTCACTCTGACCATCAAGCCAAACCTAACAAGATGAAGTTATTAAACAGCAGGATTTAAAAATAGCAAGAGTTTTTCCTCTCCTTACTGGTTATCAGGAGCTTGAAAATAAACCATTTGGAGATAAGTGTAGCAAGATTTCATGGCTCCTTGCTCTGCATATACTTTTTTTTTTGGGAGGGGGGTGGAAGCAGGTGATGACAACAACGTTGTATTTTACAATATTTTAGTTATATTATTTTCAAAGCCAGGTATATTCGTGAGAAAATAAACTGTTACTTACAGATACTGTCTCATTGTCTGTGACAGTGCATCTGATACTTTGCTCCGAGCTCATAATCAGAATTTACCACCATGCATAGTGATCTTTAGCATTAGAATGCACTGTGGCTGTTTGAAAACTTTCTATGGCCTTGAACACTCAAAGCATGTGCAGTACCATGTGCTCCATTCATTCATGTGACATCAGTCCAACCACCTTTCGCACAAAAGCACTGAATTCCCTTTAAAAAATATTGCACACAAACAAAACTAATGAAAATAAATTCTTTGGTTACTAGAAACAGGTAATAAATGTTTTCAAAACTCCATCCTCTAACAGAGCTACTCCAGTGCTTTCCCAGATCAATATCCATGTGAACTGCAAAACCGTCTGTGCTCTGTGGCAGTATTATCACTGCATGTGTGTCTCTTGTACTTTCATATCTGTCTTAATCTATCAACTGTCACTGTCCGCCTCCAGATTGTAGCATGGATATGGATGATTCACCGCAGAAAAACAAAAATACTATGTGAATACACTGTGTAACGTTCTATTTTTATTTATTTGTAGGCTTTCCTATAAATAATGTGTAGGTACTGCTGACCCACATAGTCTCTTTCTGTATATCTTGAATGGGGAACACATATTAGATTGGAAAATTAAAGACAGTGGCACCTCCTATTTTTTTTTTTTAATTCAGCTTGAAGAGTTCATTTTATAGTGAATTTGCATCACATGAAAATAGCATCATCAAGGGAAGAAACAAACACACACACAAAGAAACCACTTTACTTTCTATTGTTAGAACATCAAGCCCACTCATGAATCAGTTTTCCTGCTCACACAGTTAAAAGCACAAAATCCCCAATAGCGCTAAAGTATATAATCTCACAGGATCATAATACATCATCTACTCGTATTTCTGTATTACAAAACTCCTGGCTATTGCTTAATTACCATTCATTTTTAACTATTCGTAATGATCTGGGAGCCCAAGTAGGATCTGAACGTGTCCTGACAGATGCTCAATTCTTTTCTTAAAAATAATAAACATTTTAAAAACAAAATAAAAATAAAAATAGATGGCTCCAGGCAGCACTGTAACTGGTATGGCTATTCATAGCACAGGATGTTTTCTTGAGTGAGGGCCTAGTCATTAGTTGTTTAATGACTGCCAGCACCTCTTGGAAGAAGCATTAAAAATTTCCATCAGTGCTCCCTTGCTGGCTTTCAGTCAGCCACGTATTGCCAACACCAAGCATTCAAAATTCACAAATCCGGGGTGACATGGACACACACACCCAATTAAAAAAAAAAAAAAAAAAAAAAATCAGGAGATTGATTTAAAATAATGAAGTCTAGTTCTCTATTTCCCTTCTGGGATTTGAGCCTTCAAAACTGGCGTTTTGGGGAAGATGGATGGTCCAGTGGTTAAGGTGCTGGCCTGGCATGTGGGAGCCTGGGTTTAATTCACTGCTTTGCCACAGACTTCCAGAGTGAACTTGGGCAAGTCACTTAGCCTCTCTGTGCCTTAGCTCCCCACCTGCAAAATGGGGATAATAGCACTTCCCTACCTCACAGTGAGGATCAGAATACTGGGAAGGGCTTTGAGATCTACTGATGAAAATATAGGCATTATTATTATATTGTTGTTTCCAGCTTTTCTCTGAAAACATGAACACTAGACATTTCACACACACACACACACACACACACACACACACACACACACTCTCTCTCTCTTTTTAAAGTAATATTCTCACAAATCACATGAATTCAGGAGCCTGGACTTTCTAAAAAAACACCAAGAGTTTTGGCAACACTGTGAAGGACATGGTTTACATGCATGTCACAGTCCACATCTCTCCCAGCATATCTAGCAAAACTCCACTGGTGAAGGCATAATATTTGTCTCTTCTCATTGTGATGCTGCTTCCAAAGCAGTCGCAAAACAAGGTCTGAGTCTGAGCCTGTCTGTGAAATAGCTGAAAGAGTCCTCACACTGAGAAGTGTTCAAATCTGTTGCTGAGTGGCAACAGTCTGCATTGATCAGCCTGTTCACCACAGGAAAGAGGCCAAACAATTCTGCTGGCCCAGATACTGTGGATTCAAAGACATATTTTAAAATTAACAGTTTTCCAACAAGGCTTTAGCACTAATGCCCTTTCTGTTTTGTTTTTTTAAAAGCTATTTGAAAAATTCTAGCCCAAATATAAAGGGAGCAGTGGGGAGGCATTCTTAAGAGGTGAACTCTATCCCTTTTGTGCTTTCAGATAATTAAAACAGATAAACATATTTATGTACAATTCAGGCTGTGAGTGACTGGGGAATAAGGACTACCTTTACTGAGGAGAAAATGGCTCTTTCGCTCTAAACTATAATGGTAATAAATGGCAGGGAGCACATGTGGATCTGCCAGAAGTATTTAGCAGCTATTGAGATTTTGCCCTTGTGCAATAAAAGTTTCATAGTTTAAGTTTAAGCTGACCTACAAAGGTTACAGGATACAAATCAAAAGCCTGCCATCACTCCTACTGAAGACAATAGCAGAACTTCCACTGACTTCCATGTTTTAAACTAACAAAAATTCCATGTACTCTCAGAATTGTTCGTGACAATTTTTAAAAATGGGGGCCAGATTTTCAAAGGTACTTGGGAACCTAAAGATTCAGATAGGCACTTCTGAAATTCCCACTAGGTGCCTCAGTTCATTAGACACCTAACTCCCACAGAAAGGCAATGAGAGTTAGGCACTCAGTCCACTTAAGAGCTTTTGAAAATCCCATTAGGAACCTACCTGCACCTTTAAGTGCCTGAACACCTTTGAAAATCTGGCCTTGGTGCCTACAGCTAGGCTTCTAAGTTCATGGTTAGGTACTTATATAAATGACCCAATTTTCAAAACTGCTGAAGTCCATGAGAATTGCTGGGTGCTCAGCACTTCTCAGGAAATTCAGAACATTTATTTAGATGTTTAACTTTAGGAATCCAATTTTGAAAGGTTTGACCATTTGCAGTAAAAATCTTGAGATCTGATGACAGCAATGGTAGAATACCACCACAGTGAAAAGCTTTTATGAAATATTTCAAATAATAATTTTCTGAAATGTCAGTTAGTTTAGATGGCTGCTTACTTAGAAAAAAAATTGCAATATGAAAGTAATTTTATTCTTTCCTCTTATTGGTGGCCACCTGCTAGCCTGTAAATTGACTGTCTTCAGGAAAAGGCAAACAACACTTCTTATCAGGTTTGTGTTACCCCACATGAGAATCCCCACAACAAACCCAAGCACTAAATAACATGAAGTAATACAGTTCAAAATGAGATTTCAGTTGATTATGTTTATTTTATAGTGTGAGCTTGATTATGGAGAGGTACTAAAGACATTCGGTTGTAGACTATTGTTGCTAATTATTATTGTTGCACTGAACAACTGTTTGAAGAATAAAAATTATACGCTTTATATCTTCTACACATTCTTGGAACTCATTTCAATGATCTGAACTCCCTTGGATATATTGTTTCTCTTCAATAGCGAATGCACTATGTGTTCTTAAAGCCAAGAAAAACTAAATCATTACAGGAACAGTGACATATAACAGTATGATTAATAGTTCCAGATCTGTCACTTCTCATGAGTTATGCAATTATTCCCCCCCCAAACCTTACTAAATAAAAGTTTCTTTCAGCAAGTATTAAAAAAGGAAAGAAAGAAGTACATTAGATTTACTTATTTTGAAAAAAAAAGTAAAAACACTTTCCTCTTTCCTTTTTCCAATATATGTATTATATCTTTTCCCTGACTTTTTCTTAATTTTTAAAAGCACTGCCTAAGTTTATGTGGGAAGATAGAATAAGTTAGGAACTGCAGTAACAGGAATAAAGCCATAGTTCATCTAACTCAGTACCCTGTCACAGACTGTGAACAATACTGGGTGCTTCAGAAATTGTTTACATCTGCTTTTTATTTTTTTATTTATAAAGTATGTCTATGCCGTGTACAGTGCTTACTATTTCTGTCCCAAGACAGAAGCTCCAGAAATAAGCAGGTCTCCAGAGAACCACGTGATCTAATACACCTCCCTCAAGATATCCAAACTTCATGTGTGTTTGGAAACAGAAAGAAATGATCCTAAATAATATGCACAAGTTATGGACAATTGTCTCCTTAATTGTCCTAAAAATAGCTCTGACTTAGGCTCCATCTACCACTTATTCTATAGTCCATGAGCTCAGACGTAGTGTTCTTCTTTTTCATTGCCCTAGCAGTTGCCTTGTTTGAAGTCAAACTGCATAGTTCTCCATACAATCCATGTTAAAAAACTAGTTACTATCTTCTGTTTCGGGCTAAGAAGCCTATCCTATATAACTGGCTAAAGACAAACTCATTCCAGCGTCAGCACTTGGAATCTTTTTGGGACCAATTTACTCAGCAAGTTATTCCCACAGAAAACCTCACATTTAAATTGTGAAATGAAGCAGACATTTTATGACACGAGGGACTTCTCACAGGATTCCCACATAAGGGAGTTTGATGACATATTGTTCATGGATTCAGGGACTGGATTCTGCCATAGCAACACTTGCCACCTGATCAATTCCACACGAGAGAGAGAACAATGAATATGCAAAGTGAACACTTCATGAACCATTGGCAGCTTAAAAATTATTTGGCAAAACTATTTGGTGAACACTGATTTTATTAGCAAAGGAAAAAAATAGGCTATATTTTTGGAATTTTTGGTTCAACAAGGATTGTTTAACAGGTTCTATTACCAATAGGAAATGCACAGTTCAAGCTAATGTCATCTATCAGTACTGTTGATTAACATGGAATGGACTTTTAATTATGCCTTCGTTGGGCACATTCCTGCCACGCCTTTCTGAACGGACGACATGCCATTTACATGCTAGCATCATATGAATGCCGTATCATGAGCTCTATGCTCTATATCCACTGCATTCAGAAGATTACCAAGGGCAGGATAGTTTGGATACAAACAGATTGCTTCCCTTGCGCTCTGATTCAAAATAACACGAGCATTAGTGACAGTAACACACACCAGCAAACTTAAAATTAAAGCACTGTAAAAACCCACAGGGCACAGAGTCTTACTTTAGAAAATGGCACTTCTGAGAATTTCTGATACACCATGTACTATGACATATTTATATCACGTTAAATGCTAAGACATTATAATGCACAGAAGAAAAGACATTTACAGCACAAATTCAGTTGACAACCACCTACAACTGGGATAGTACATACCTCCTTGGCCATGTCAGTGTATTTCTGCTTTTCTTTCGGGTCTAGGACAGCCCACCAATCTGCCAATATCTTGGTAGCACCACGATTGTCCAGACGGGGGTGCTCCTGACGCACAAGAGAGCGATGACGTTTGCAAAATAAGAGAAATGCGTTCATTGGCCTGCGGGCTCGCTGCTCTGAGGATTCATCATCTTCTGTTTCATCAGCATCGTGCTCTAGACCTTCAGCTCCAAGAAGCTGGACCTATTAGCACCAAAAGAGAAATGGTAAAAAAAAAATAAGTCAGTCAATAAAACATGGGTAAGCGTCACTCATTATATTAAAATTTGTGCACACACATATATAACTAAAACAATGATATGCACACGCCCTTCCCAAAATATGTCTACAGAAAAAGCTTGTTCAAGCCAAAGTTTCACTCTGAAACTCTCTTCCCAGACTTGAGCTCAGATTAAGAAAGGAAACAGGTGAGGGGGTGAGGGCCATTCTCTGCCACCAGCCTATAGAGTTCAACCTTAGGTACTGAAAGCAAGAGCAACCCATTACATAATTGTCACAATGCAACAATGGAGAAAGGGCCTCTTAGTTAACTTAGCCTAGACCATGTAGCTTGCAGCTAACAGTGTGAACTGCCACTGGAAATGAACAGTTAGCTATCACAGAGAACTGGTACTCTGTAGTTCCAGCAACTCTTCCCGCTCAAAAGTTGTGTTGCTGCACCGTTCCATACAATAACTAAAAGGTTGCCGAATGCTTTTCAGAAGGTAACCCCAGCTGGAACACCACTGCAGCAATTCAGCCTTGAGCTCGTAGATGTAAGTCCCTGTGGCAAGACCCGCCTCCCAGAAGATGAGTCAAAACTTCTGGAGCAACTATAGATATAATAGTACTATTATATCACATGGAAGCCCATTTAATAGCAAATATGATGCTGCCAATATAAACTCTATCAGCAGAGGTGAGGGAACAGCTCCATCAGAACTCACCCTCATAGCCTCAGTGGATTTCTCTAGTTACTTCTCCCTACTCATCTGCATCACTCTGTCTTATCCATGTTTGGCCTAAGCCAGTTTGCTCCCAACCTTGTCCCCCATAACACAACTCTATCAGACATCAAAGAGATGTAGATTTGAGTATTAACTGCATCTTGGGGACACTGCAGATCATGCTCTCTCCTGTCTTCCCTACCCATCCTTCATCAACCAGGACAAACAGTAAACTTGTAGGACTTCACATGCTGTGTCCCTTGGGATCCTAGGCCCTTTGGGGAAGAAAACTGAGACCAAGTGCTGTGAACAATGCCAAAGACAAGGTAGTAAACCAATGATGGACCATCCCATCCTTGCCCATAATATCCCAGAAGAGAGTCAAATTTTGTGGGCAATGGTAGCAAAAGTTGTAGACAGATCTCACCGACTCTATCACCTGAAGAAGATATTAAACCACGGATATCATTGTCTCCGTACTAAACTCCTTTAAAAAAAAAAAAAAAAAAAAAAAAAAAAGTACAATAGATGTAAGGCGTCCTGTGAAGTCCAGGCCATGAGATATACCACATTCAATTAAAAGTTTTTGCCAGCATCTTTGTTACAGAGTAAGTGTAAAATGAGATGTGTATCATATTTTTAAAAGACATGAATGAAACTGAAAACTGTATAATTATTTGCTGCTTATCCCTGTATCTCTGCAAAGGCAGACTGCCGTTTCTTTTCACTGGCTATATTCACGGTGGAAGAAAAATATATAAAAACAGAATTTGACCCATCATCAACAATTTAGGGTCAAACTCTCTTAGTTACACTTGTGTAAATGAATATAGAGTTATTTCAGATTATGAAAGCAACTAAGAGCTGAATTTGGCCTTTAAAACAGTATCAGTTTCTGGAAGACCAGACACTGCAGTTCGCAGGTGCAGTAATAAATTCAGTCTTGGTTCTTCATTTTAATCCTGTTGAGTTACCCTGACTATACCTTTGGTAAACTTCTTAATTTGAATAATTAAATATATACACTGAAATTTTAAGTTTCCTCAGCCTACTGTAAATCCACTCTGATGTTTTCTTTCCTCACAGTTTAATAAAAGATAAAATGAGTGCTAACCCAAAATCCAAAACACATAAATATCCTCAAATACATCACACATTTCTAACTAATGATGTTTTTCCCTCCACACTCAAGAAAGTTATCATTTTATCAGCCATATTCCTGACTCTCAAGGATCCACTCAAGATCTTTACTGGACTGCCTCTCAACACAAATGGAGTAATGGTAAGGGCGTATCTTTTGGAAGGGACAGTCTACCTTATCGATATCTTCTTCTTCCTCTTCTTCCTCCTCCTCTTCAGAAAAGTCAAGGATTTTCTTTGCAAGTAGTGGATGCCACTGAAGACACTTTCTCTTTGGTCGTTTCCCAGTTCCCTCTCCTTCTGTTGAATGATCCTTATTCCGATTACTGCCTTTCATTACTGTGACCTGCCATACAAAAATAGCCACAAAAGTCATTTTACCAAATTCATGTAGCTCACTTATTCATGTTAAGCATAAAGAATCATCCTGTAAAGAGCTGAACAAACTAATACCCAATTCAGAGGTTTATCAAACACAAGATTCTCAATTTTTTTAACAACACTATATATGGACATTTAATTTAATAGGTTATTAATATGGCATTATGTGAGGTCACCGTGGATGAATCCTTTCTTGTCTTAACACTCCCTTCAAGCTACTAGATCAACCTGTGACATCCAGATTATGACTACATAATAATGGGGACACTAGCCCTATCTAGCTCTCAAACACACTCTTGTCCAATCTACAGTTCAAAGTATTCACACTTTACCAGCTAAGTGAGTTAACAAGAGGCTTCAAGCTTCTCCCAAGCCTGTCTACTGCAGTATTTCACATTTTGTCAAGCCAGGAAAACCCTTCTTTTAGGACCAGAACATCTTGCTAGCCACTCATCTGCAAATCATGCACTTATATTTAGCAATGATGATTTTTAATCCTGTGACACCATGAGACAGGATTTCCCCAGTGCCATTATCAAGTGCAGTAGAGAAATCCGACTCTCAGTCCTAAAGGGATGAATTATGAATTTGAAGCAAACAACAAGCAATTACACTAAAAACATTTTCAAAGTGCTTGTGTACATGAACATGTACACAATACAAACCCCCCTGAAAGAATGAAGTGCACACCCACACAGTACAGATCATATTTATCCACCACTCTTACATATTTGTATTTCATATTAAATGTCTCAGATCTGCTTTTATTGAAATACATAATTATTGAATGTTAACATCCAATTTAAGGTGCTACTTATAAGATCTGATAACCAGGTGTATCTTGAAACAAGGCATAATATCCCCCCATGCACAGTGGATACATATCAATGGTTCTTTTTTGAAAAAAAAAATCAGGTTTTGTTTTAAATTAAATTGGATTTTTTTTATTTCATGATTTAAATAATAAGTTTTTTTCTTTTTGAAAAATACACCTCTTTAAAATGAAGTCTGAATTTAATACGTTAAGGCCTAAATTTATTATAATCTCTTAAAACATTTATATAAAAATAAATATCTTGTATCCCTGACCCTCTACCAAAACCTGGGAGTTAAATGCTCCTTTTCTATATAAAAGACTCAGAGGGAAAACATCTAATTTCTGAAGTCAAGCTTTATAAATATGGCACAATAGTTCATGTAATATATTACAGCTTGTTTTGTTTATTAAAAATAAATTTTGTATGCTGGTTTGTGTGTTTAATTAAATCCCAGTAGCCATCCTAACACAGCTTGACAGAAATCATGAACTAAAAGTTAATAAACTACTAAATAAGCAATATATCATTCACTATTTTCTAACATACTAAAACCAACAAAATAATAAGAATCTGAAAATATGAAGCTATATAATTATGTATAGCTATAGTGTACCTTACTAGGGAGCAAAAAAAAAAAAAAAAAAACCAAATCTACCGTAAAGGCTGTTTTTAATTATATGTTTTAATGGTTATATCAACCAATGAGAATGCACCTTTCTTTAGAAAATAACTGAAGTACAAATGAAAAGTTGATTAAAATCAATTATTTAAATTGCCTTAGTTTAATTCAATCTACCCTTCCTCCAAGATAAGAGTTAGCAACTATTTATGGAACGTTTCTGGTTTGTTCATTTGCATCCTTTTGTTAACATGACATTAACATACACTGCGTAGAGATTATACTGATGGTAACCAGAAAAAACACATAGGAAAACAAGTGAATCTAGACAACAGATAACATATATAGACTGTAAAAATATCTGTGGAAGACTTTGAAAGGCTAATGGTTCTCTCTCAGTGGCAAGCTAACAATAATGGTCAAAACTTGGTCCCAATGGAAATTTCATCATTAACTTCAAATAGGACAAGGGTTTGGCTATTGGGAAAGATGTATAATCATTTAAGGGCAGGAAGGCAACATGGTGAAGATGTTGCTTTTGGAATGTAACTAGAACGATGACGTTTTAGTTCTAGGCCAGGGGTGGGCAAACTGCGGCTCCCAGGCCCATCCTGGCTGGCCCCCAAGCTCCTGGCCCGGGAGGCAAGCCCCTGGCCCCTCCCCCGCAGCCTCAGCTCGCTCACTCCGCTGCTGGTGCAATGCTCTGGGCTGTGAGGCTGTGAGCTCCTGGGGCAAAGCAGCTGCAGAGCCTGGCCTGACCCGGTCTCTGTGCTGCGTCGTGGTGGTGGCAGCAGCAGTGTGGCCCAGCTCCAGCCAGGCAGTGCGGCTGTAGTGCTGCCAGCCATCGGGGATCCAGGCATTGCAGTAAGGGGGCAGAGGAGTTGGCTAGAGGGAGGGGGCGGGGGGTGTCAGGAGGTGGGGGTGTGGATGGTGGTCGGGGGAGAAACAGGGGGTTGAATGGGAGCAGGGGTCCCGGGGGGGAGGGGGCAGTCAGGAAGGAGGCGGGGTTGGATAGGCCGGCAGGGGGCAGTCAGGGGCAGGGATTCTGGGGGCGATCAGGGGACAGGGAGAAGGGGTGGTTGAATGGGGCAGGGGTCCCCAGGAGGCTGTCAGGAATGAGAAGAGGGGTTGGATGGGTCCAAATTACATGTTCCATTCCACACACAGTTTATTAATATTGTGCCAGATTCTCAGCCCCAGCTCTGACCTCCTTTGCATAAGGGTACATAATTTGGCTGCCTCTGAGCAGTTGAGAGATTCATTGTTGGGGGAAACTTACTTGCACAAAGATTGCCAAACCCCTTTAAGTGCCCCCTTCTGGCACAGGAGTTGTGTCAGGGGAGGGAGAGGGCAGAGCTCGTCTCCACTACACCAATTCTCTACTGGTTGGAAAGCATCCATAAACAGATTTCATAAGTTAGGGCAGCCTGACTTATATCTGGGTCAGAGCAGCTTAAGAATCAGCGAGCCACAACAGAATATATCAGGGGTCGGCAATCTCTGGCACGTGGCTCACCAGGGTAAGCATCCTGGAGGGCCGAGCCAGTTTGTTTGCCTGCCGTGTCGGCAGGTTCAGCCAATCGCACTGGCTGCAGTTCGCCATTCCCAGGCCAACAGGAATGGCAGGAAGCCATGGCCAACACATCCCTTGGCCCGCGGTGCTTCCCACCGCCCCCATTGGCCTGGGATGGCGAACTGTGGCCAGTGGGAGCCGCGGTCCGCCGAAACTGCTGACGTGGCGGGTAAACAAACTGGCCCGGCTCGCCAGGGTACACGTGCCAGAGGTTGCTGACCCCTGGAATACATGTTGGCACAGTAAAAGAATCCAATGCAGTATTTTCAAGATAGAACTTTCCATACATCATCTCGTCCAAGACGTGGTTTTTGTTAAAGTCTGGGCAATATCCTTTTGTTCACTTAAGAATTACATGAGGGTAGAGGGGGTATGGGGAGATGACCTAAGGCACTTGCCCCATATGATCAAAGCTTCACTGAGGAACACGCACACTAAAGGTCAGAAGCTACCTCAAGAAGTTCTAACTTGGGTAATTTCAATACTCCTCAATAAAAAAGGGGAAAAAAAATCAACCTCAAAAGAAGTTGGTTCAGTAATTTTAAAACTGTGAACATTTGTACCATCTTGGTAATTTCACACATGTGCATTTGAATTGTTATTTGTTCCTTTCTCCCTATTAACACATCAAGGACTCTCTCAGTTCCGGATGCTTCGGAACTTAGCAGCTTTCCCATAAGATACTTATTTTATTGTTGTGTGTATCATTTTGATTTCCCATGTAATGCTAATTTAAGACCTGCTTTTCATGTCAGTTATTTCACTGATAATTATCTGTAACCAATACTTCTTTTAAAATTATATTACCGGCACTAGAAGTCTCATTACTATTTCAAAAATCAAGTTTAACAGGCAGTTTTCTGCTCCCCCGAGTTTTAAAGAGGATTAAGATAAATCTTCACAAAAGATAAGTGATCCCACAGCATATTTTATAAGTATTCTCAATTAGATCTGAAAACTTATCCAGTAAGTAGTTTTGGAAAAGGGAAGTGAAAACAGGACCTGAGCACTAGCCATTTCTAAAATCCGTAAGGGATTCACGTCATGATCTTTATTTATTATTGTCCCTTGCTCACAAATTATTGTTTATATTTTCCCTATATACAGGCCAAACATTGAGTACCTAATTATCCCTTAAAAGCAATTAACTGAATCGAGTACTCATTGTCCTGCACATTACTGAATGGGTAAAAATGAATATTCAGCTTCCTGGAATTTAGTTAAATGAATTAGGGGTTTTTTAAATTGTGATATATTTTACCCTTGCAGTCATTATAATGCAATAGTTCACCTATTATGAGACTCTCAATAAGGCAGCTACCAGCTCACCATAACAAGGGAACAAGAAACTCAGGTCTGTGGTACCAATATCAATCAAAATCCTGGACATTAGAAAGGTAAATCTCTTTAGAGAGACACACATTGTCTCTCCTCGATCGAGGCTGGAATAGTCTCTCATAAGGCCTGAGCCTGTACCCCTTAAGTCAATGGGAGTTTTGCCATGATTTCAGTGGGAGCAGGATGAGGCCCACAACAAGGCCAGCCTTCAGTCTTCACTCTAACTCGGCAGCAGGGCAAAGAAACAAGACAAAATGCCCTCAGGAAGTATGCAAAGCTATAATCTGTGCCATCAAGTCACATTCCCCTCCTACAAACATTGAGGAAAATAACAGCAGGCATTTTCAAGCTATTTGGATCACTATTTTGTAACGGTTTTAGCTTTTCAGATTTTTTTAGGGGAGGGGGCATCTCATTTTATTTTACGTAATCTTTGCTCTACACATTTCACAGTAGTTTTAATTTGTTAGTGTCTACTGAGAATGATCCCTTGTACTTTCTTCTGGCAGAAGTCTCTCACAACAGGAAGGCCAGAGAATTCCATAGGTGGATGTAAGTGTTGTATAGAAAGGATATCAGCCTCTACCAAATTCTATAAGACTTTTCTTTTGCAGACTGAAGCTGAGATAACACATGCTGAACATTTTCCTTTTGAATAGGTTCTCTCTCCATTCTGCCCATGTGCTCCACAGATACAGTATACTCATAATGACATACAGTTACAGTTAGTAAATTACCAAGGGTTGCTTAACACAACAGAAAAAAATACCTCTAATCCACATGAACTTAATATTTCCCTAATTTTTTCTTTCAAGTTCTTGGCTACTTACAGCGTTACCACACTGGAGAAATCCAATTAAAAGTTCAAATGAACACATAAATAAGTTAATGGTATCTTGCACTATACTATCATTGCTTACTTATTAACTGAACATTAATAGAATTCATTTAGTTGAATCTTTAGGCTTTTATGTTTATCCTTTTTTCTTAATATATAACCAATAGCATGGCAGCTGATTGTTTCCTGCACAGGGAATTGCTCATATACAAATAAACGTAGCCAGGTCTAATGGAAAGTTTACACGACATTTCCGTGTTCTTCATACGACTCTATACACTAAGGGCAATGATCTCAACTCCTGATGCAAAACTATTAACAGGTCTCCAATAACCATTCCACGCTGCTATCAATAGTGTATCAACAGTAGTAGTATAAAAAACGCTCTCTTGACCACAAAACCACAAAAGGTAATGAGGTGCCTGCAAAATTAGCATGACCACTGTTGCATTTGCAATTCAGCTTGGAAGAGAAGGCACATTCTGTATAAGAAGAAAAAGTCAGGTCTGACAAGCCTCTCTAAGGCTAACGTTTTGGAGAGATGGCTGGGGATTCAGGCTCTCACCCTGCAAGGATTGTACACATGCTTAAATTTACCCTTTGAGTAGTGCCACTGAAAACATCAGGATTACTCCTGGTGTGAAATGCTAAGCATCTGCAAGAGATTTTAAAAATGACTAAAGCCTTAGTCTTGCAATCCCATAAGAGTAACAAAAGAATAGTTACATTAATATACATTGCACAGAACTGCAACTCTTGTAAATGCAATTTATGAAGTACATCACATCAGGAGAAGTAGCAACTCTTCTATAATCTCAGTAGAGCTAAATGATATCTTCCAATCTATTTAGACTGTCCATCTCAGACAAAGAAATGATAATATAGATAAATAAGGTATTTTTTAAAGCAGCATTACTACAAAAAGAGAAAAGAAAATTGAAACATTCACAAGCTTGTTAAATTACAAGGAATTGTCAGGCACATGCACAATAAAGAATTGATACAAAAGTAGGAGAAAAGAAGAGTTATGTTCCAAAATATTGGACAAAGTATGGTAGATTACAATGAATCACACATGCTGTATAACATCACCAGACTATTCTTGTTAAAGCTTATGTTCCAGATCCATTGACAACAGAGATACCTCCAGGGTGATTGTGAAAGAGAAATTTTACCGATAGAATTGTTGTCAAAATATTTTTTCAGCCTGTTCCTGCTGGCTATCTTTTTATATTCTGTTGCTGGAAACACAATATTCTCTGTACACCCAATGCAGGCTTGCAGCAGAAAAATGTAATCAACTGTAAAAACGTCAAAAAAAATTGGAGGGCAACGGGGGTTGCTTTTGGTTTTTACACATAATTTTTTTCAAATTTAGTTATAGAATTAGTGGCAAATTTTCATCTTTAAAAATGCAACCCCCCCCAAACTATTTTATTGTGCCTTCTCTCTTACATCTACTTCCGCTCTCCCTCTCCCTATGTTCCTAGATTCTTTACAAAACAGTATGTAAAAATAAGACCAATTCCTGCTCTTAACTTTGGGAACATTGACAGTTGCCTGCATAATTTCTTAACCTTACATGTTGCATTAACACTAATGGAGCACCTACAAAATTATACATTTACGGTGGTGATCATCAAAATCTTTACAAATGTCTTTACAAGTAATTAAACATTAGGAAAGTATTTATACTGTCTCTACACCAATAAGCTTGGCAAAATTCAAGGTTTTTTTTTTGTAATTTCAATATATAATGTCTACGTTTATTTTGCACTTATTTTTATCAATTTAAACTTTTACAATTGCAGGCAGATGTCAAACAATTATGTAATGATAGACTGTGAATCAAAATGAAGCTTTATAATTGTTAAAACACAAATTTTCAACATCACATATCAACACATACAAAGTAAATATCCCTATATCAAACCCCTAGAAGTTCTCAGGCAGCATTTCTCTTACTTTGCCTATCTGTCAATTTTTATCATCAATCTGTTTTCTGACATTTACTGATAAAAATCAAACCCTTCCAGGCCTATGAAAAGACAGTTACCTTTTCTGTAACTGGTGTTCTTCGAGATGTGTTGCTTATGTCTATTCAACTTAGGTGTGTGTGTTCGCTACATGCACTGGTGCTGGAAGTTTTTCCCTTAGCAGCATCTATAGGGGCAGGCACAGACCACAGTATAAAGGGCATCATGGGTTCCCCTCACCCTCAGTTCCTTCTTGCCGGAAACTCCAACAGTGGGGAAGGAGGGTAGGTTGTGGAATGGACATGAGCAACACACCTCGAAGAACAACAGTTACGGAAAAGGTAACTGTCTTTTCTTCGAGTGATTGCTCATGTCCATTCAACTTAGGTGACTTTCAAGCAGTGCCCCTCGGAGGTGGGTAGGAATTCACGGACGTGTAGATTGCAACACAGCCCTGCCGAACCAAGCATCGTCCCTGGCCTGCTGGATGGCAGCGTAGTGGGCCATGAACATGTGCACCAAGGACCATGTCGCAGTTCGACAGATATCCTGGATTGGAAAGTGTGCCAGGAAGGCCACCAAAGATGCCTGCACTCTGGTCGAGTGATGATCGGTGGCGGAGAGACTCTCGCCCACTTATAGCAGGTCCAAATGCAAGAAGTGATCCAGTCAGAAATCCTCTGCGTGGACACCAGGAGGCCCTTTATCCTATCACAGATGAAAAGCTGAGTTGACTTATGGAAAGCCATTGTCCGATCTACGTGGAAAGCCAGGGCCCTCCTTACGTCCAAAGCGTGAAGGTGCCTCTCTTCACTAGTCTTATGGGGCTTAGGGGAGAAGACCGGAAGGAAGATGTCTACTTTCCATATAAGCCAGGACACCACCTTGGAAAGGAAGGCCAGGTGGGGACGGAGCTGGACCTTGTCCTTAAAGAAGACTGTGTACAGTGGTTCTAAGGTCAGGGCTCGCAGCTCAGAGACTCACCTCGCCGATGTCACTGCCACGAGGAAAGCTACCTTCTATGATTGATGAGACAGGTAGCATGAGGCCAAAGGCTCAAAGGGCGGGCCCGTGAGCCTCAACAACACCAAGTTGAGATCCCACTGACAGGCCGCAGATCGAACTTAAGGAAAAACTCTCTCGAAGCCTCTGAGGAACCTGACTCTTGTATCATGCAAGAACACCGTCTGCCCCTGGATTGGCAGATGAAAGGCAGAAATGGCGGCCAGATGCACCCTGATAGAGAAGTGTGCCAGGCCCTGGTACTTCAAATGAAGCATGTAGTCTAAGATCAACTGCACTGAAGAATGCGAAGGGGAAGTGCCCCATTCGGCCACCCAGCGGGCTATCCGGGGTAGCTGGTGGGGAGCAGGTTGGGCTACATTGCTCCACTGGAGCTTGGGCCTGAGATCCCGACATGAGTGAAGAGCTGCCCAGCATGGGACCTTGCTTACACCCAGTCTTATTCTTCGCCTTGTGGGAGGTTGGAGACTGGCCTCACCCCGCCTTCTTGGGCTTCTTGGTTGGAGCCACAGATAGGGACTGGTGCCGGCCAATGGATGGTCCGATGGGGCGCCACATACCGAGCTTACAGTACTCAGCGCCAAGTTGGACCGTTGCTCCGGTGCCAGGGTGAACCAACTCCATAAAGAACGCCCTTAAACCAACATTGTGCTCCTTCTTAGTTCTTGGCTTGAAGGTCTTGTAAAATTTGCACTTCTCACTAACGTGTCCTTTGCCCAAGCAACGCAGACAACTGCCGTGTGGATCATTAACTAGCATGGGCCTCTTGCAGTGATCACAGGTCTTAAAGCCTGGGGACCGGGGCATGCCCCATCCCGAGGCAAAGTCCCATTTGGGACCTACAAAGTCTCTAACTATAGCTAAGGGGTTTAAAAACACTAACCGAAAACTATATACAGTATAATACAAGAGATAACTAGATAACACAAGAACAACTAGCAACAGACTACCTGAAGCAGCAACAGTCCCAGCACCATCACTGGCAGCAAGAAGGAACTGAGGGTGGGGGGGGAACCGGTGGCACCCTATATACCGCAGCATGTGTGCACCACTCCAGGGGGTGCCGGAGCCAGTCCCCTACAGATACTGCTGAGGGAAAAACCACCGGTGCATGTGGTATGCACACACACCTAAGTTGAATGGACATGAGCAAGCACTCGAAGAAGAATATTAAGTGTAAGAAATACCACAGCAACATTGTCTACTTGCAAAAGCAAAACTCCAGAGATTTGAATGGCAACTCCCAGGTGGTCTAAGATTTCAGTGGGTATATGTTTTCTATGGGTGCCATGTGTATGTCAGAACGGCAGGATTTTACCAGAATTTGTCTTGTTACCACTGTGAACAGTATTAACGAATCTGCCTTGCCAAGATAACTGTGGCAAAGCCAACATTTTAATGGACAAGTCAGTATTCTTTGCCATATCTACTGCAGCAAACCACCTTTTGCATACTTGGTGATGTAGCTTGAATTGCTGTGTCAAAGAACTGATGCAAATGATAAACAGATCTAAACCTAAACTGTTATGATCCTCAAGTAGAACACTGGCATCTCAGACTATACGCGCCCCATCCACCTCCCTTTGATTTCAACAGGAGTTTTTCAAATTGACTTTATTGGGAGTTAGGCTGGTATCTTCTTATGTCCACATGGAATACTAGTACATGAAAAGGAATGAGGTAATGTTAAGGCAATTTATTCAGCATCTTTCACCTCATAGCACACTAGTCAAATTTCTAAGCTACTCATTAAGAAATACCATAAGAACATAAACAAATACAGAAGGATTGATCACTGAGACGCTGATATTGTTAATGATCTGATGAGGTGAGTTGTCTCAACCACGAAGCAGGGGTACCATAAAGAAGCTTAACTTGGCCAACTCATTGATTTTCCCTTCTCTCTCCAGGCAGAGAAGCTCAATTCCTTATATTTCAATTACAATTAAAATGCAAGATGATAAAATATATATAAATGAAAAAAAGAGTATGTTTTTAATTAAATAGTTTATTTAGCTCTGGGGTAACTTGACCTGCAGAATTTCTTTTAGCTTACTATAATGAAGAAAGGAAATTAATTGGTACTAATTACTGACCAGATAGTGAATGTATTTCTTCTTGTTTCACAGCAGAGAGCCACTAATGAGCTTTTCTAACTTTCACAGAAGTGATGGTTTAATGGAGGACATGCTGTGACTAAACAATACTGTCAGCTGGCAGAAATTTGGGAAAGACTGTCACCACATGTAACTAACACAGTAACAATTCTTATTTAATTTTTAATGAAGCTCTCTTTCCTGTTTAAGTAAATGACAAACTATTCTTTATTTCTCTTTTTGAATTTTCATTGATTGCTCCCTTTTTTGTTCTCAGTTTTTAATTTTATTTATCTAAGACTATCCAAGAAATAGTACAGTCTTTGAATTTCTGTGTTTTAAATGATCAGGGAAGGTCTACAAAATTTCTCTCTCCTGCGCACCAAAAAAATATGAGCTTTCAAAGAAAAAAACAAACTGTTGTATATGAGAGGAACACGACATTTATTTCCAGTGGCAACCATTTTCTTCACCCATCATTAATATTTTCCCTTCCTTTCACAAACTCTTTTCCCACTTGGAAATATTTGGGAATTATTCATTTCATTTCCTCCAAAACGGTTACAGCAATGCGTGTGTCTCAATTACCATCGAAGTAAAATAAAACCATGTATGTTGCACACATATACACTGCTAATTCCAAATATTCTCAAAAATTAAAAGAGACAAGACCGACCACTTTCCATGTCTACTGCACATCAGACCTGTGCTCCACTCTTTGCACTGGCTTCCCACAGAATACAGAGTCGAGTTCAAGGTGTTGGTTCTTATCGTCAAGGCGCTCCATGGCTCGGGCCTCCATCTAAAGATCCAGGATGAAGACTGTGGTCAACCAGAAATTAATTTGGTCTGATACATTTACTTAATCCATGTGAGTAAACTGTACCTTGTAGAAAGATGTTGCAATATTTGATTACACTCTTTGAGTGAAATCCTGTTTCCACTCAATTCAATAGAAAAACCACCACTGATTTCATTAGGGTCAGCATTTCATCTTCTAAAGATGAACTGAGGTATCTGTAAAATAGGTAGAATACTGATCTCAGGGGAATGGTGAGGCTTAACTCAATGTTTGCAAAGTGCTATATGATCTCTAATCCTACAGAACCAACCAACTCTAATCAACCTGCTCTCCACATCCCATTTGCATCAGAGAGCTGAGATTTTTCAAAGCTTAGTAGGGGATTTAGACACAAAACTGCTCTTAATCTCAACCAACTGGCCTTCATACACAACAACAACAGAGCAAGAACAATTAACTGGTTTTGACCAAGTATCATAGAATACCAGGGTTGGAAGAGACCTCAGGAGGTCATCTAGTCCAATCCCCTGCTCAAAACAGGACCAATTCCCAAATAAATCATCCAACAGATTTTTGCCCCATATCCCTAAATGGCCCCCTCAAGGATTGAACTCACTAAAACCACTGAGCTATCCCTCCCCCGCCCCCCAAGTAAAGTGCTCTCCTACTGGAAATTTAATACAGTAACACATGGTAACATTTGTGGTAGGAGGTATAAAGGTATTAATGGTTGTTTTGCAAAATGATTTGAGTGTGCCAGCACTAGAGTGTTAGCAGATGCTTGCCTTTACACAGAACAAAATATACAGTGAACTAATAGTTCAGGGATACTGTTCCTAGAAATTTCTGTTTTGTAAATATAACAAGTTGACATTACAAGAAAATTAATTGCTGAACGAATTCCTCAAATCATTTACAATGTATTTGAGTTTAAAATCTGAAGCTATTAACAAATGGCATTGACCTAGTAAATTTTGTTTTAATATAAACGGGGTGCAACAGTTCTGGGGTACCTAGAAGAACTTAAATAATATCAAGAGCCTCAATCTCTTGCTTATTCTTTCTCAGTTTAGAACTTTTTCTAGAAAACATGACCTGTGAGGGAAGATTGAAAAAACTGGGTTTGTTTAGTCTGGAGAAGAGAGGACTGAGAGAGGACATAACAGTTTTCAAATATATAAAAGGTTGTTACAAGGAGGAGGGAGAAAAATTGTTCTTAACCTTTAAGGACAGGACAAGAAGCAATGGGCTTAACTTAACTTGCAGCAAGCTTTAGGTCGGACATTAGGAAAAACACATTAGGAAAAACTTCCTAACTATCAGGGTGGAATAAATTGCCTAGGGAGGTTGCAGAATCTCCATCTTTGGGGATTTTTATGAGCAGGTTGGACAAACACATGTCAGGGATGGTCTAGATAATACTTAGTTCTGCCTTGCATGCAGAGGACTGGACTAGATGACCTCTTGAGGTCCTTCCAGTTCTATGATTCTATGATTGAGCCTCCGTGCCCCACATCCGGTGCGCCTGGCGCAGAGGGGCAGGCTCTCAGGCTGTTTCTGGGGTAGGCCCAGGTCTTATGCTGTGTTAGGGTAGGGTGCAGCCTCACCACAGAGTCCGTGTCCCCAGGATGGAGGATGAGGAGGCTGCAGGGTGATCTCCCACCTTCAAAAAGCCAGTGGCCTGTGCTCCCCACTGCCATGCTGGAACCTCTGCATTTATTTATTGACAAATAAAACTTGCAAAATTTTAAAATATTGTGCACAGAATTTTTAATTTTGGGGGGCAGAATGCACTCAGGGGTAAATATTATTATGCAGCGTGTAGTAGCTTTTAAATATACTTGCTGCACCTGACACAATAGGGTCTGTCATCTTTTTGGCTCAGACTTGCAATAAAATTCATATTAACTCAAATGGTGAAACAGTCCAGCCATCAGAAAGGAATCAACTAGCTTGTTTGGACTGGACAGACTACTGTTAAGAAGAGGAAGTATCAAACTCCTCCTACATTCAACACACTCAATACTCATAGCGGGTGGGCGTTAGACTAGGAAAGAAAGGAAAAGAGTTCAGGAAGTGGGTTTGCATAACTCAATCTGGCAGTTACTTTGGTCAGGCAATATATGGTAGAAGACAAAGCAGTTCCAAAACAAAACAAATTCAAAGAGAAATTAATAGATATCTTGAAATATCCATGCAGGATTGTAATGAAAAAACAAGCAAGGAGAAATAGAAGCCATCACTAAATATCAGCAGATCTTCATCTAGTGGGCATACTGTGGATGATTATTTTCACATCAGTGAAGCTGGATATAATCCATAGGCAGGAGAAAGAAGAAATGGATGGCTGTGTTTACATGACATTGTAAATATCTTTGACACCAAGGGACAGCAAGAGAAGAAGGAATAAAGTCTAAGGGCAAGATTACAGTGGTCTTACATGCCTATACGGTCATAAAGGAGTATAAAGTTCCTCCTTCCTCGCCTGCACAGACAATGCTCCACGTACAGGAAGGGATGGGAAATGGGTGGCACTCTGCCTCTGCTCCCCAAATGTACTGGTCAGTGCAGCTGAGGTAGCACAGAGAATGGAGTTATCTATTATTGGTACATAGCAGCTGCAGGTTACTCCCCTGCCGGACAAATACAGAGACTAGAAAGTGATTTGTGACTCTGCTCGTAGACAGCACAGCTACATGCAGACTTGTACTCAGGGAAGATTCAGTCAAATCACAATCTAACTCCAAAAGCTACTGTAAACATTTGTTAAAGGGCAGCAGGGCTGAAGAAGTCAGAGAGCCAAACAATTCCTAGACAGAGTTTTAGAATAATGTCATTAGGGGAGATTTTAACTCCCCAAATATCTGCTCGGTAACGAGAACAAAAAAAGAGGCAACAGAGATTTTCTTTAAATTGTCTTCCACTTAAATTATGATCTTAAAAGTAGAAGTATCTAGTTCTTCCCAACTGCTAGAAACTGACTGACTGAGAAAATAAGAAAGGAAGCTTGGAAGAAAAAAACTAATAGCATTCCTCTGCATTCCAAATTTATAACAATTCATCAGTAGCCCTCATCCTGCATCTTGCTGCACGTGGGCAAACTCCTGCATGCATACGGAACAAAGATTAAAATAAATATGTTGGTTTCTTTTTATTTGGCTTCTGGTTTCTGAGCTGCTAGGCTATATTCAGCTCATATTTTCAAGCTTTTCTTTGGAATCCTAAAAACTAGAAACTTTTTTTTTTTTTTGGTGAAGTTGAGATTCGCACATATACATATACCTCTAGGAACTGGAGCTTCAAGTAAAACATCCAACATCAGTAGACTCAATAACATGCAAGAGTTGACGACATTATACAATTCAGATATAGGGCCAAATCCTTAGCTATATAAATTAGTATAGGAGTCTATAGAATTATGCTGTTAACACCAGCTGAAGATCTTGGCCCATCTTCTTTACTTAAAATTAGGGCTGTTGACTAATTGCAGTTAACTCATGTGATTAACTAAAAAAATTTAATCAGGATTAAAAAAATTAATCACGACTAATCGCAGTTTTAACCGCACTGTTAAACAATAGAATACCAATTTATTAAATATTTTTGGATGTTTTTCTATATTTTCAAATATATTGACAAGATGGAGGAAAAGAGGGGATAATTGTACTGGGACCTCAAGCTCAGGGGCCCCAAAATGTCAGTAACTGGGGTGAAATGGGGATGAAGAGAGACAGGGTGGGGCCCCAGCATACATGACGTAGTGGGTCCCCAAATATCTTTCGACAGGCCTGAGTACACACAATGAAGCTTCCACAATAAAATTCACCCATAATTACTACAGGAGTCAAGATAACCATAAAAGCAGCAAAGAATCCTGTGGCATCTTATAGACTAACAGACGTTTTGGAGCATGAGCTTTCGTGGGTGAATACCCGCCTCGTTGGATGCATCCGACGAAGCGGGTATTCACCCACGAAAGCTCATGCTCCAAAACGTCTGTTAGTCTATTAGGTTCCACAGGATTCTTTGCTACTTTTACAGATCCAGACTAACATGGCTACCCCTCTGATAAAGGTAACCATATACAGCTGTAGGAGCAAATGAAAGAATTAGGCCTTTAATACATTTTTGATAGGATCTAAAATATTCTTGCACAAGCGTAGTGTTTGTTATAGTTTCCACTTTCGCCTTGAACTCATGTTCAGGAGCTTAAAACAGCAGTTGTTAATAAGCCATCATAACAATCACTACCCACTGCTCCTTTAACAGCAGAAGGAAGATAAATGAATGTACAGTGTATTTAACCTGATTTTCTGATCCATTAAGTGCTATTAGGCCATAAATTATAATACTGTAGCATTCTTGCATCTTAAAAAAAATAATAATAAAAAAGTCAATGAAAATATCCTGGATTCATTTTAAACAAGACAGATATGCTTAATGTTTATTGAGAGAAATATCCTGAGATGAACTTAAATACATTCCTAGCTATTATCAAAATTAACACAATACATCCTGCAAAATCAAGCTGTCCATCTTTTTTGTTTGTTTAAATGAGATAGCTGCAATACTCTGATTATAGAATTAGAACGTGAAAAATATTGTACCCATGAATTCAACTCCCTTGTCATCTCTTCCCTGGGAGATTGTCAATGGATAGTATTATACCAATTTTCTAGTATTACACATGCCCATCTTAAAGTTTAACGGACAGTTGCTCAATTTAGGATATAATTGTTCTCTAGAGTTACGTTTAAGATTTTAAAAAATTCAGATTGAAAAACAGAACTTGTGCAAAAACCTAGAGATAAAATATTTTTACAAAACGTGATGAGCAAGCAAATTCACTCTCTCTTATGCTTTTCCCTTTACTGCAGGCATTATTTTAAATGGACTTTTAGAGCACTGTAAACTCTTTAGTTCAGAGCCTCAATTTAGTTATAGAAAAATTAACTGAAACCAAAGGGTTAGATACTCTACTTTTTTGAGTGTGTGTATATAAAGTATTTGCAAAAGGATTCTGCCTCTTTTAGCCATAGTGAGTTGCATAAACTCTTTCTTGATCTAGTAATGCTCAGGAAGGTTGTGCAATGTCTCAGTACACAACTTTCAGGCGCCACCTAGTGTTTTTTTTTAAACTCTCCACTTTTTTAAACAGAAAAATATGGTACTTATCACTGCAGGATCATGACCTACAATAATAAGCACGATCTGAAAGTAATGCATATGCTGAAGCGCTTTGCTGATTGGATTGGGAGCAGTGTACACAGCATTTTGCATGATCAAACCCTTTAAGAGGTCTTATCTAGAGAAACCATTTAAAAAAAAAAGCAAACTCTACCATTCACTGCGTCCAGATCTTTCGTCAGCATAGGTTAACAATAGTTTTTAATCATCAGTGCTGGTTCTGTGATGTGGAATACTGTCCAATAACTAAGGCCAGCACGCTAATTAAGGCCTTGGATGGACATATAACAAGTCCCAAAGAATAAACAACAACCTGATTGTATCCTGTATGGACTCAGCATCAAACAGAGTAGGCTACGAGGATTGGCATGCTGGGTTCAAATGTGAGCTCAGCCTTTGACTCAGTGTGTGACCTTGTACAAATCATGCAAGCCCAAATTCTCTGTGCAATCTCTAAACCTGGATACCTAACTTCAGGAGAAAAGGAGTTGAATGTTAGGCACCCAAAATATTGACCCCTCTTTTGAAAATTTAGATCTGTCTGTCTTTTTAAGCCCTTTAAGAGATCTATCTATACACACATATGGTAAGTATTACAGTTTCAGAGAGAGAGAGAGAGAGAGAGCGCGAGCAATTAAAATATACAGTTGCCAAAGATCTTCTATTATCTTCTCTCCTGCTGGGGCAGAATCATACTCATTGAAAAAATAATAATTGTGTGTGATGGGTGAAGTCTTTATAAGACCCAGGAGTAAAGGAAGATGATTGACAGTTTGCCTAGCCAATCACTCAGAGACAGGGGAGGGACTTTCTTTCTCTGCAAAGAGTTCTGGGTATGAAAGCCCTCTATAAAAACTCTGGCTGCATCCTGGCCAGACAGTCAGAGTTGCAAGGCTGGGGAGGAAGGATCCTCTGCGGAAAGTCCTGTCTGTTGGGCCCAGGAGGCAAAGCGGTTCCATTTGGCTCAGTAGGAACACATAATGGAGTCTTTCCTACTGTTTGATAGGATTCCTTGCATTTCCCATGAACATGCCCATTCTAAAAACTATGTAAAAGCAGCTAAATACTACCAAAAAAACCCCAAAACAAAACTATATAAAACTATATTCTTTTAAAGGTGCGTTACAAACAAGAGGACACTAATAGTTCTGACTGGGACCATATAGTGGTGAGAAGGACCTGGAGATGCTGTGGGTCTGCCTGGCCCTTTATCACCTCTACTTTCACATTCTTCGGCTCCAGTTACATGGTGCACATGTATAACCCCTCAGTGGAATACAATAGGGACCATCATTCGAAGAAGAAAAAGGTACTTCCTCTTGTTTGTATTAAACCTGCTGTCTACTAATTTCATCACGTGACCCAGGTTTTTTATTGTCAAAAATAGTAATTAACACTTCTCTATTCATTTTTTCCACACCATTCATGATTTTATAGATTTTGATCATATCATCCTAAATTTTCATGGCATTCTATCACCATGGTAACATGAAGTTCTACTCATGGGGAAGACACAGAGCTCAGCAACACCAAGGAGCTGTCTGCGAAGGTGAACACATTGCATGGGATCACATTCAGGGGGCCAAACACAAATATGCATCATAACATGTAGTAAGGTTTCACAGCATGCATGTCAAATGTTATTTTCAAAGTTCCTTGATTTTTTCAATCTCATACAGAGCTATTCCTTATTGCAGAGAAAGCCAAAGAAAGGGTACGAAACTTAATTTCAGATGTTTCAGCAGGGCCTGATTAAATTAATCCTACAGTACTTCAAAACCTAACTGAAGCAATCATCTTTGAGAACTCATGGAGGACGGATCAAGTCAAGTCCCAGAATACTGAGGAAAGGCAAACATAGCATATATCTTTAAAAATTATACACCAGTCAGCCTAACTTCGATACGGAACAAATTATCAAACAATCAATTTGTATCCTCTAGGCTAATAGGCTCATAAGAAATAGCCAGCATGGATTTATTAAGAATAAACCATGACAAATCAACCTAATTTCCTTGTTTGATAGGGTCACTGGCCTAGTGGATAGACGAGAAGCAGTAGACAGGATATATCTTGATTTTAGTCAGGCTTTTGATGGAGTCCCACATGACTTTCTCATAAGCAAACTAGGGAAATACAGTCTAGATGAAATTACTAAAAGGTAGGTGCACAACTAGTGGTAGTACTGCTGAAAAAGATCTGGATCACAAATTCAACACGAGTCAACAACGTGATGCAGTTGCAAAAAACTAATTTTCTGGTTTCCATTAACAGGAGTGTCATATGTAAAACACAGGAGGCAATTGCCCTGCTCTACTTGGCACAGGCAAAGCCTCAGCTGGAGTATTGTGTCCAAATCTGGGCACCAAACTTCAGGAATTTGCAGATAAATTGGAGAGAGTGTCCAGAGAAGAGCAAGCAAAGTGATAAAAGGTTTAGAAAACCTGACCTATGAGGAAAGATTAAAAAAACTGGACATGTTTAGTCTTGAGAAAAGAAGACTGAGGGGGACCTGATAAGGGATGTTAAGGGCTGTTAAAAAGAAACTGTGATGATTTATTCTTCGTGTCTACTGAAGGTAGGACTACTAATGGGATTAATCTGCAACCAGGAATATTCAGGTTAGACATTAGGGAAAACTTTATAACTATGAAGATACTTCCTATTGGAATGGGCTTCTAAGGGAAGTTGTTGCATCCCCGTGATTGGAGGCTTCTAAGGAGGAGTTTGGACAAACCCTTGTCAGGGATGACCTAGCATGAGGGGCTGAACTAGATGACCTCTTGAGGTCACTTCCAGCCCTACATTTCTGTGATTCTATGTTTCAGTTACTCAATGTGGAAAAGACCTCCCCAAATAAATACATAACCCTAGGCCAAAACTTCCAAACCCGGTTGCCCAATGTTAGATTCCTAAATCTAAATTTACACACGTAAGTAGAAACATGTATTTGGTCTTACATTTTTTTTTTGGCCTGCCTAATACATTATATCTGACTTGCCAGAGTTTGTTACTTTCTATTTTCCTGAGTAGGATTTTACTTCCAACTTTTAAAAGATGTCTTTTATTTTCTCTAAATGCCTCCTAACCTCCTCATTTTTGTGTAGTTCCCTTTTTTGAAGTTAAATGCTAATGTTTCTTTGGTCTTTTCTCCCCTACAAGGACGTTAAATTTAATTACATTAATTACAAATAAATTGCTATTACCAAACTGTTCAGCTATATTCACCTCTTGGACCAGATTCTGTGCTTCTTTCATCAGAGCACAAAGGACTTGTGATCCAGCTGCAGATCTTGACATAACATAAAACTGACTCTCTTAACAAAATCCTCTCAAAACAGTTGTATTTTCACACATACAGTAGCTCCTCACTTAAAGTTGTAGTTATGTTCCTGAAAAATGCTACTTTAAGCGAAATGATATTAAGCAAATCCAATTTTCCCATAAGAATTAATGTAAATGGGGGGGTTAGGTTCCAGGGAAATTTTTTTCATCAGACAATAGACTATATTATAGTGTGTGTGTTTGTGTGTGTATAAACAAACAATTTAATACTGTACACAGCAATGATGATTGTGAAGCTTGGTTGAGGAGGTGAAGTCAGAGGATGGAATAGCATGGGATATTTCCAAGGGAATGCCTTACTGCTAAATGATGAACTACCATTCGGCTGAGCCCTCAAGGGTTAACACGTTGTTAATGTAGCCTCACACTCAACAAGGCAGCAGGAATGGAGGGAGAGGAGAGAGCATGGCAGAGAGTGACAGAGACACACACCATGTGTATGAGAGAGAGACATGCATTGTCCCTTTAAGTACACTGACCCCACTCTAAGTACCCTGCCTTTTTAAGTAGGTCAGCAAGTTGAGACAGCAACTGCTGCCAACTAGCTCCGTCCACCCTGAGCCCTGTCATGTCCCTGCCCTGCTTTGTGGAGATGAGGTACAGGAGCAGGGGACAGAAGCAGGGGGAGGGGGACACCCTGTCGTAAACAGATAGCTAAGGGTTAATGTTTCTTTTACTTGTAAAGGGTTAACAAAGGGAACCAAACAACCTGACCAGAGGACCAATCAGGAAACAAGGTTTTTCAAATCTCACAAGGGGGGAAGTTTTGGGTGTGTTTTTTGTGTTTCGTCTCTGTTGCTCTCTCGGCTCTGAGAGTGATCTCTCTATCTTCAGGCTTTCTAATCTTCTGTTTCCAAGTATAAGTACAAAGGTAGAAGACAATAGGCTTATATTGTTTTTTGTATTTACATGTGTGTAGTTTGCTGGAATGGTTAAATTGTATTTCTTTTTGGATAAGGCTGTTTATTCATTTTGTTTTTTTTTAAGCCAATGACCCTGTATATTGTCACCTTGATACAGAGACCATTTTTATGTCTTTTTCTTTCTTTTTATATAAAGCTTTCTTTTTAAGACCTGTTTGATTTTTTTTCTCTGGTTAAGGCTAAGGAACGAAGGGAGGGGGAAATCTCTTTGTGTTAGAGTTACTAAGCTTGAATTTGTATAGCCTCTGGGTGAGGGGGAGAGACACTTGATCTCTCGGTGTTTGTGTTTCAAGGAATTGAAGCAGGGTAATCTCCTAGTGTACCCAGGGCGGGAAGATCTGGGAGGAGGTAAAGAGGGGGAAGGGAAGTGGGTTATTTCCCTTTGTTGTGAGACTCAGGGCATCTGAGTCTTGGGGTCCCCCAGGGAAGGTTTTGGGGAGACCAGAGTGAGCCAGACACTGGAATTTCTGGCTGGTGGCAGCGCTATCAGATCTAAGCTGGTAATTAAGCTTGGAGGTTTCATGCAGGCACCCACATTTTGGACGCTAAGGTTCAGAATTGGGACTTATGCTATATGACACACCCTGACATTAGCACCCCTCTTCCCCCTCTCTGTGCACAACAAGCAGGAGGCTCCCGGGAGCAGCTCCAAGGCAGAGGGAAAGAGCAGCACACGGCAGCATGGGGAGGGACAGCTGAACTGCCCAGCAATTTATAGCCTGCTGGGCAGCTGCCACACAGGGAACTTATGGGAGCTTATGGGGAGCTGCCAGTCCACCCTGGTTACAAGCCCCCACCAGCTAGCTCCAACGGGCTGATCTTCCTGCAAGCAGTGGACAAAGCAGGCGGCTGCCAAACAACATTATAAGGGAGCGTTGCACAACTTTAAACGAGCATGTTCTCTAATTGATCAGCAACATAACAACGAAACAACATTCACCGGGATGACTTTAAGTGAGGAGTTACTGTATATGAATGCCAGCATGTTCTTTTTAGGTCTAAATAGTTCAATTATACAGAGACACTTAGTCTGTGGAGTCTTGAAGTATTCAATATCTTTTGGTAACATTTTTTTTTAATTTTATTATATTTATTTCAGTATATAATGATATAAAATGATTCCCTCTTTCCTACGATTTGTTACTCTCGGTGCCTTTGGCATTATTAAAACAATAATATCACCTAATAAAACAAAAAAGGGCAGCAAAAAAACCAAGAAAAACTCCAACAAATCCCTATCCCGACACAGCCCAAACAGTAGGTCTTTCACTCACCCAAACTCCCATCCCCCAAAAATAATCACTCCCAACCTGATCCACCATCTTCAAAACACCCAGGAGAACATGATGGGCCTTACAAAACACTCTGGAGATCATCAGTCCCATACTGCTCAGGACCAAAACAGAAGCCTGTTCCACAACTCAGGGCTCCTTACAGAGTACGTTCTACCACTGACCTCTTTTCTATTAAATCATGGGGATTCCAACATAAGCACCTCTGCTGACTGCAACAGTATGGTACAGGGAGACAGGCAGTCTTAAGTAGGTGGACCCTAAGCAACTTGTTTGACTCCATTTTTCTCAGACTATATTTTATTCTCAGTTAGAAATCCTTTGTGCGGTGAGACTTAAAGAATTTATTTTCACTCAGCTGCATTAGAAATCCTAAAGTAAGGATGATCCTGAAGTACAATGTCATTGCAGGTATTTCCAACATTTGTTCTGGCGTTAATTATTAATCCTTTTGGGGATCAGGGAAAGAGCTGAACGAACATCTACTAAACTTCTTTATGCCCTATGGTCCTTTGCTGTTTCCATTTGCCCCAGATTAAATGAATCTGCCCACAATTAAAAGCAAAGGGCTTATAAGAGTTGGTTCTAGATGTAACTCGGTTGGTGCTAGCATAAAGTATCTCATTATTAAGTATCTCAGTTTGCCTCTCTCAAAATCTAAAATATGATAACTGAAACATTTTGCCACCATCTCAGAATATCAAATCAATCTTCTTCATTGTAGATTCTTCCCCTAGTTGGACAAAATTAAATCACAGCAAATGGTCATTGCTCCTAAAGTCACCTTGTATTCACAAATTCCACTGGACATGCCAGATACTAAAATCAAAACAGTACACACACGTGCCAGCCAAAAAGAAAAGCTCAAAATTCAAAACCAAGACACCAAACCAAAAACAAACAAATTAACAAAACCCACATGCCACACTTTCGTATTTTTCTTTGAGACAGGAAGAAAACCCAAAACAAATGAGGATAGCATTGCAGAAACTCCAAGTAATTACATGAATAGGTAAAGCTGATGAAAAATCTGAATGACCACAAAAATGGAAGGAAGCAATGAATTTCCACATCTCTAAATAACATACTTGCATCACCTATCAGAAAAGAGGATGATGACCCAATAACATACATTATTCCCTGCTGCCATCTAATTACCTTAAAGTTGACCTTCAATATTCGGATTTGTGTTATTTTTGTTTCCTGCTTATGAATAAAGAAGGTCTGGAAATAGTTTTTGGTTGTTTTAAACCATACACAGTAGGAAGAATGAGACAAACTCTCAGCTGAGGCAAACTGGGATAGTTCCATTGACTACACTGGAGTTATGCTGACACCGGCCAAGGAGCTTGGCCCATTACAACTTGTCTTACCTGCTGCTGGATGAAGAGTCTCGGCAGCCTGGAGAACTAGTAGGATTATGACATCACAAGAAACTGAAACCTAAGGAAGCAAAAAGAGGAAGGGATTTTAGTTAGACGATTTAAAAAACCTTTGATTTTTGTTTACATTATCACCTATTTAACTCTCAATTCCTAATACCCACTCAGGATAATAATTCATTATGAAAGATTCAACACTTTTGCCACAAAAAATTCAGAGCAGAGAAAACTCCTACTGCAATTCTCCAACAAAAACAAGATTTGGTATTTCTAAAACTGGAGGGGGAAGTCTCTTTCTTTTTACAGCATGAAGAGCAGCTCCTTTTTCCATTTCTGCTGGTCATTAAAAGGTCTTCCATTGTGTATTTACCACATTCACTTACTGAGAAGTTAAGTTTGACATGGATCATGAAAAAAAGGAGATGAGGAAGAGTTTTATCAAGTGCATTCTGTCTGTAAAGTGCTTTCTGATTCCTGAATGGAAGATACTATATAAAAAGTATAAATGTTTACTGCAAACTACACTGCTATCAGCAAAAGACAAATTGCAGACGTGCACAGACAACACAGAAGTCAAACTGAAGCTCACACAAATGAAACTACCAACACCAAAGCATCTCTGTTCAGAGAAAACACCTGCTTGCAAAGCACTCCCTACAAGTAAAGAGCTATTCTTCAACAGAGAAAGACAGTCCGCAATTTTCCCCTTGCAGTGACACTTGTCATTGTTTTTTCCTACTACTGTACTTAAAACTTAGCACTACTTATTGTTTAGTAAGAATATCTAGCTGAATAATCTGATTTTGATAGAGTTAATTTAAAGCAGTGATAGTTTTAGATTAAGCCTAAATTATCCTGCAGTGAAGTCTATGGCAGTATAATTCAGTTCTTGCCTTAGCTTGGGTTTCCTCAACTGCGATAGAATTTTCCCCACTTAATTTTCTCCAAAGCAATTAAAAACTTCTCTTGTCTTTGCAACATAAGCTGAATCTAGGTAGTTTCAAAAACTAGTTTTAAAAAGACTAGTTTTAAAACTAGTTTTAAAAAGAACCACCAAGTCACAGTTTGAAATGAGGTGATGCTAGCACTTATCCTTACAATCGGTACTATACTTTCCAAACTGGCCATTGGCAATCAGAGAACTATTTTCCCATAACCAGCCACCGAGTTGGGTAATGCCTATGCCTAGAACATTCAGCCTGATCCCCTGACAATCAAAAAACAACTGAAGCAAATAGAGGTCTTCAAACACCAGCCAGAAATACCAAAGAGACTCTCTTGCACTCCAGTGGCACTCAAATAATAATCAAAATGAACAAGAGTAAGTGACAGGTTATTAAATCCTCACAGTGAAATTCTCTTAACTACAAATGACAATGATGACAAAAACTGAAGTCAAATCACAGTGCAGCAAGGCTCACAGGAACTTCACTGCAAATGAGTGGCATTGGATAGCTCCTCACTCAAGCTGCCTGGATGAGTGCTTTTACCACACCTCAGAATATTGCCTTATGTTAAAACTGCATTAACTGCTGCTAAATATTCCTAGTACGTTCAGGTAGCATGCATCTGCAGAAAGAGACTGCATCAGGCAACCCTGAACATTAAATTGATGTCAAAGGATGACATCAGCACACAGGCGCAGTGAAGCACATCCAGCTAACAGGTTAACCCTCGCTCAGTATTTGGGATAGTTAATCATCTGCCCTTTTCTTAGGTACTTTTATGGTCTTCATTCCAACAGTAGTCAAGAATCTACAAAATCCAAGTGCCATTTGAAGGGGCACTCCCAGCTGGAGCTCTCAGAGTTAACACGATATTACACACGTGTCCTTGCCCATATTAGTGGTTTACGTTTCCTTTAAAAAAAAAAAAAAAAGATGTCTCGCATCCCTTTCACTATATGTAAGACTTTCAGAAGAAGGGGAAACTGACTGACTATATAAAGGAAACAGTGTTCATGATTACTCACAGAGTGCTGTCAAATGTACATAAAGTAAACAACAAGAACTAGAGATTAATCTCTTTCAATTGTAATAATCATAGGTGTTTCCTGTAATAGTAAAAGATTGGAAAAAAAAGACCGTCAGGGGCGCTGTTAACAGCATACATTTACGATCTCTTTAATTCATCTTTTTCTCATGTAGGATGTAATTATTTATTATTCAGAAAGCAACGGTACACCACATGTGCTATAAACTTTTTCCATACACAGGAAGACCCAGATCCTGGCTCTAAGAGCACACATTCTAAAGTTCTAATCTACTTATTGTTTTAGGTGGATAACATGCAGAATGCTAAGACCTCCTATTGGGGTAAACATAGAACTGAAGTCACTGTAAAGCCTGTACTAAAGACCATCTTTATTAAGCAACTGCACATCTTAAAATTGTTCCAAAGTATTCCCAAATGTTTTAAATACAATTCTCCTCCTCCTTTACGAGAAAGCAGGGTGTGTTAAGTAACAACTTTTTCTTTTTCTTCTTTTTTTAAAAAAATGTTCATGCCCTTTGCAGAGGAGGAATATCTCCCATATACAAGTTACACAAAACTGGGTCCTTTGTAAGACTTAGGCCAGAGAAACCTGTAAGAGTATCGATGGACAACAAGTGATCACTGTTAGAATGAGGTAGAAAATCTAATCTCCACTGTGGCTGGTATCAGAGAAACTCAGGACAAAGTCATACCTAGGGTTATATCAGCTTTGCATTCAGAAAGGAATCTGAATCAGCATGTATGAAATATGGTATGCAGGTGGCACACTGGGACCATTGCTAATTTCCCAGCCCAAGAGCTAGACTGTACTAGTAAGGCATGTCATAAAGATATCTGTTGCATATCTTTGCCTTTGAAGGGCTTCCCTCGTCAGTCTGGAACGGTTTGAGACTGTCCCTTTTCTGAAGCACAGAAAGCAGATCTTACAAACTAGATAAAGGACTTTTACCTGCACTATGACGATGGAAATCATATGCTCCTGGAGAAAAAACCCAGGCAAGAATGAAAACTGAAACTGACAGCTTTATCTTATGATGCCTGAAGACCACCTGTGAATTTGATAAATGACTTAGTGTAGGAACCACCCCTCAATCGTAGGTAGTACCCAGTAAGGCCAAATACATCTTAATAGAAGAGCTAGGATTTTTGGTGGGAAGGTTTGCTTTTTTCCACCAAAAGAGGCAGGGTAAGGGGCAGTAGAGATGGGTAAGACAGAAATAAGATGTAAAAATACAAATACTGTTGGCATAAGAGTTTATTAAGTTCAACGTTGCAGAGGACAAAATCCTCTCATATATGTACTATTTTCCATTTTGTACAAATCACAGTTTTATTATGAGCCTCCTGCACACTCATTCATAACAATAAAATGTATTTGGGGAAGGAACTAACTAACTTTTGCTGGTCTCAAGTGGTTGTCTAACAGAGGTTTTTAACATTGTTTGGTCTCATACAAAGAAGCAAGAACTAAGGTACAATGGAATAACTAGTAGTTATTATTTTATTAAAATCATTAGACCTATTTTCTGCAACAAAATCGGTAAATACTAGGCCTCACATGCTTGAGAAACAGCTTTGCTTCTAGGACCTCTTGAACTTGTAGCTTTACAAGTTTAATAACTGTGCGTGTTTTTACAAGAACCTAAACAATTAAACCCTTTCTAGAGACTCTCTTTAAATTGCCAAAAAGCTCATGAGAGTTGATGTTTTGCAAGATGCACCATAGAAAACAGGATAGCTGCATTGTCTTAGAGTTCAACAGCAGCATGTGCTACGCATGAACACCTACTAAATTTAGGCAGCTCTTGTTACTCCAGCCAGTGTCTGATTTGAAACATGCGTTGTTTTCTCAACAGTACCCACAAATACCTTTTGTTGTGCAACTACAGATCTGTCCATTCATTGAACTGATTCGGGACAACTCTTTGATGACAGAAACTGAAGCAGATCTATATATAAGTTACTGCATGGTGGACAGGAAAATGAAACTTCTGGCCTCCTTTACATACAACCTTGATTTAGTTTAATTAACCCAGTTCACACCCTTGAGTGGACACTCTTATTTCAGTTTAAGGGTGGCTTGTTTTGGTTTTGCTTAAAACTAACTTGGACTGAAATAAGCCTGGTTTAAACTAATATGAGAGTCTCAACATAGCCTTTTTTTGCATTGATTTAACTAAATTGGGTTAAAAAAAATCACACCTCAAATTAAACTGGTACAACTCTGCACGTAAATAAGTCCTTATCTGCAAGAAAAAAATAGTGGTTTAATTATAGTAGTTTAACGATAATACTTGGCACTCTCCTGCAGAATCAGAGCTTTGATAATATATTATATATATAAAAAAAGCTTCCAGCTCTTGTGAAGATAATGTTTTGAATGTGGACCAAGCATAATCAAAGTACTGCTGACTGCCTAAGTCCGAAGACAGCTACAGTGCCCTCTGCTGTGGTCATGAATATTTTCAGGCTGCAGCAAAGACTAAACACACTGCTGTTCAGAATTTTGCAGGCCAAAGTGAAACTGATGATCAGGTTAGTTTCATTCCGCTGTTGCTGGCTTGAGAAAGGCAGAAGCTATTCACTGGAGGAGAAATTAAAAGCATCAGAAACCCATGGAGGTTGATGGGGGGAAAGGAACAGAGAAATAACGTTTTTCTCTTGAATATATTTGAAGGCCCCAGCTGCAAACACTTCATCACTTACATATCTAGAGATGGATCTAAAAGAAGTGGTCTCCCAAGCAAAGTTCAGGGGCAGCACTATCAGGAGTTCTAGAAGTCTTTTCAGACTTGTTGTGATGGCTGGACAAAGAGGAAATAATGAGCTTCTAATTAAGTCTTGGCCCCTGGATCTAACTTATGCAGCCTCCTCTCATCTTACTATCAGTCTCTGGCTAATATCTGGTACATTTTTTAAGACTGTAGATTCACAAAAACAACAAGGAGTCCTGTGGCACCTTAAAATCTAACAGATTTATTTGGGTACAAGCTTTCGTGGGTAAAAAATCCACTTCTTCATATACGAAAGCTTATGCCCAAATAAATGTCAGTCTTTAAGATGTCACCGGACTCCTCATTGTTTTTGTGGATACAGACTAACACGGCTACCCCCTGATACTTGCCACCATATAAGGCACCGTAGATACACAGCTACTCTGTAGACATTCTTGCATCATGTAAATGCTTTCCACCGTTACAGATAACATAATATGTGCAGGAGCACTGTACTTTACAGAGCAGCATGACTCTTTATACATGGTTCTATAACAGTACATTAGATGTTGCTAATTTTCAAACCAAAGCAGCCTATTCACAAAGCTGTGGATTTCCATATAGGCAGAACCGTACTTTTGAAAAGTTTGAATATTCAACAACAAGCATCTCCTGACCTTAAGGCTTCTGGAAAAGTTACAGGGAGGAGACTGAAAAGGCTCAAAAAACCAGGAGGCAAATAAAAAGCTTTTTTTTTTTTTTTTAAAGCATGAATTTTAATCCAATCTCATGATTCCTGAGGCCTAACTCTTGAATGGTTGGAGCTGACAGTACTTAAATTGCCAGGCTTGCTCTGGTTTTCTGGGGAATCCCAGTGTGTTTTGTGGAAAATGGGGGGTTTGTCCTGGTTTCCTAATCATCGACCCCATCTCCTGCATCTTTTCCATCTCCTCCCCTTACATTTTCCCCACCACCTATCTTGATGGAGGGCACCCTAGTTCATGTATTGCATTTACATTGTAAGAGACTAAGGCACAGAAAATAATGAGTCTGATTCTGCTCTCTTACCCTGGGTTTCAATCATGAGTAATTCCTTGAAAATCAGAAGAGATAAATTGGTGTAATAGAGCTGATTCAGACAAAATATATGTATTTCAAACTGATGTAGTATTGTAGGGACCTCAAAAATACGACTTAAGCCCATTAAAAGGACTCACGAATAAGTCCATCAGATGAATTAAAATGGAGTCTAGCAACACGCAGAATATTTGTTTTCAAATGGAAAGAAATAAAGCTTTGTGGCTTGTTTTCACTGCTCCAGCAGTACCATTTCTCAACATAAAACTGAGGAGCACTCCACAGAAAGAGGGTTGCAGAGGCCCTCAAAGGCCCAGCCCCAACCCTCAACCATCACAAGTCACCATGAAATATTAGAAGTGTCAGAGCCTGAGCAAGGTCCTTGGGTTCCAAGAATGTTCCAGACACAATCCATGTCCCCAAAAGGCACAGCTGAGCATGGAAAAAGCAGGCAAGTAGAATTCCTTTCACCACCCTAGAAAGCAGTCTTGCTACCAAGGTCTGCAGCGGCTGCAGGCAACAGAACTGCTTTCCAGTTAGTCAATAGAGAGCTTGTTGCAATAATGCAGCTATAAAGGCATGAGTCATTGTAATGAGATCATAGTTCAGGAGGAAGGTTTGCAGGCTGGTGACATTCCTAGGGTGTTTACTATTTTAAAGAGCCCAGTTAGAGCCAACATCGGATTGTCCAAAGTCAGCCCACAGTCCAGGAACACACTATGCAGGGCCAGTGCAACCATTTAGGCGACCGCACTGGCATTTGGGGGGGGACGCCATTTTCTTCAGCAGAGACCGCTGCAGCCGGATCTTCGGCCGCCCCAGTCACCGCAGGCATTTAGGCATAGGGAGCTGGGGCAGGAGAGCGCAGGGAGGGCTGCCTGCAGCAAGTAAGGTGGGGGGGAGGCTGCATGCAGGGGAACTCCCCGCCCAGCTCACCCCTGCCCCACCTCCTCCTCCAGCACGCTGTGGCCGCTTCACTTCTCCCGCCTCCCAGGCTTGCAGTGCTTAAGCTGATTGGTGCTGCAACCCTGGGAGGCGGGAGAAGTGAAGCAGCAACGGGGTGCTTGGGATACTCATGCTTGGAATAGGGTTGAGCTAGGGCAGGGGTGCCTCAGGGCAGAGGGTGGGGAGCTGCCGCGGGGGGGGGGGGGACGCCTCAGGGCAGCGGTGCGGGGAGGGGAGCACAAAGTGGAACTTTTGCCTAGAGCGCGAAACATCCTTTCACCGTCCCTGACACTATGGGCCAAATCTTGCTTACCCTAGACACCCCAGAAGTCTCACTGTAAACTTGGGGCTACTTGCCTGAAGTAAATGGGAAAACCTGGGTGAGACAAGCAGCATTTGGCCTTAAGCCTGGGCATTACCTCATCCCCACTAACACATCTCCCTGACTATAAGACTGGAGGCTTAGCAGCGGCCCCTCACTCCCCACCTGCTGTCTGAGCTAAACAGCATAATTTTAGATTTGCTGAGATTTAATTTAACATTGTATTTTATTTTAAATAAAATTGGTGGTTTGAGCAAGAGGAGACTTAGTCACTGAGTGTCTTTCTGAAGACTCAGACAACATCAAATACTGCAAGTACTATGTTATTAGCCAGCATTACATTCTCAATTTTCAATCCTTATTTCTAAAATAGTGATACATATCCTCATCTACTGTACATCACCACAGCCCCAGTGAGTTCAATGGAACCACCCTGATTCACAATGGCTACAAATCTGGGCCCAACATTATTTATTAAAAAGAAAGCCAAACCATTTTTGCCATTGTTTTGATGAGAAGAATTTACCCCCACCCTCCCCCCAAGGTTCTTGGGTGAACAGCAACTACTTCAGGAAACCATGTTAATAAAAATAAAGACAGAGATTACACTGAAAAGACTTTTAAAGACTCACTTACTCTGCTCCAGAATGGACACTATTAATATAGAAGACAGCATAAACCTATCCACAATCCCCCTAGATGTGTTACATTCTGGAGGAGTCTATCCAAGTCAACAGACGAGAACCTCTGCTTGCCTGTACATTGTGATCTAGAATGTTTCGAGTTAACTGTTCTAGAGCTCCTATCTATATGGAAAATAGAGCGCTGCGCTGTGGAAAAGTCAGAATTCATACTGAAATTGAAAAGACTAAGCAGCACAAGGTTCATAGTAATGATGATCATTCTGTCCTATCAACAAACTTGAGACTGATTTCTTCCTCTTTATTGCAATGGGCCCTATTCATAATACCAGACAAACCAGCCGCAGTGGCAAGCATAAGGACACTACTCACACACTGGTCAGAACATGTAAGTGCCCTATTTACACTTCAATCTTATTCAGCAACTGAACAGTGGGGAAAGGGAAGAACAGAGGTTTGCCTGCAAGATTCTCCCCCAACCCAACCTCTGTGCACTTGAGATGCCATAACAAGATGCTAATACTTTTCTACACTTGTAATATTTTTAAAATGCTCCACACATACTTCTGGTTTGTACCTAGAGCTTAGGTGCCACTCTAAACAATAATAATGGCCCTATATGCTTAGTGGGACATCTCACTGTAATACATGCTATGCCTAGTAGCAAGGCTTGGATCTAAGGTATTATTTTCTATGTGTGATACTGCTCACCATGTTTTCCAAACTCTCAAGTACAAGCCCTGCTCCAAGGCGCTCACAGTCCAATTAATTCTTAAAAATACTCACATAGCTTTCCATCTTCAAAGAATACTAAAAATGTTAATTAATCAGTTAAATTAACACAGGCTCATAACATAGCCATGGAGCTGGAAACTATCCTGGTTATTGATAACAGTAACACATCAAGCACACATACCTCCCTCCCCTTCCAGCTACCCACTCACCCATCCACCCACCCCATGGAAGGCCTCTCCAGAGAGTCTCTGAAATCTATGCTGAGGGTTGAGCAGCGGAGCTACAGCCTCCGAATGTCAAGTTGGGGGACAAGATTGTCCCACTTTCAACCCTATGGAAATTAGTCAAAAGTCAAAGCTGTGTGTTATGTTTTCTGTGGAGAAGTCTCCTCCCACTCTCTAAGGGATCAGAAGGAAGCCGTGGCCAGGAGGAGTGAAGGTGAGCTACCAGGAAATTGGGGGGGGATGGGGGATGGCAAATCCAGTGCAGAGGCACAGGGTCCTCAGGCAGATGACCATGATAACCCACAAATTTACCAGGACTAGGGGAGGGTCCTGCAGCCTGTTCCACAGGGGAGGCCCAAATCTTACCTCCTCAGACGGGGCACAGAGGAGAATGAGTGTTTTGAGCCTCTCCGAGATTTTCATCTCTTGAGCTTCTTCCACGGGTTTGACCATAGAGGGTAGGAGTGGAAGGGAAGCTCTGAGCCACATTATGGTTTCTAATCTCAGAATGAAAGATGTATGTAATCTTTCTAGCTGAATTCAGCTTCTGCTTAAAACAAATTTAATTAGATCACAAAACAAATTTCATTTCTTGATTAAAACAATTCTTGGCATAAGGCCTGGAATGCGCTTCCCTAAAACATCTGAATGGACAGATGCTTCACACACTTGGATGTTCACATGACATAAACAAGAGGTTTGTGAACATGGCTGAATCAAAAGGGAGTCAGAATCTGCAAAAATGAGGGTGAATGCTCCCCTTATTTCCAGCCAGTCACTCAAGCCCAGGCCCCAGCACACTGCTCAGGCTGTATAATGGGACCTAAAAGGGGGTGGAAAGGGCCCACTGGCAATAGCTCCTGTCTGCCTGGCCAGCATAAGGGCTCTGCTGAAACATGGCTCCCAGCTGCCAGCATATGGGGCAGGTCAGGGGGAGGTAATGGGAGGTGGAACGAGAGGGTGGAGAGGATGTGTGGCTGTTGCATACTGTACTATGGCTGTCATCGTCTTCCATAAGAACGTCCATACTAGGTCAGACCAAAGGTCCATCTAGCCCAGTATCCTGTCTTCCAGTAGTGGCCAATGCCAGGTGCTTCAGAGGGAATGAACAGAACAGGCAATCATTGACTGATCCATCTCCTGTTGCCAATCCTAGCTTCTGGCAATCAGAGGCCAGGGGCACTCATAGCATGGAGTTGCATCCTTGGCCAAACTGGTTAATAGCCAGGGCCCACAGGAAGCAGGACACAACAGCCCTGAGTCTGCTCTAACTTGCACTGGCGAGGCTCTGGCTCCAATAGAATATAAGGAGTACAAAAGGCAACTTTAAAACATGTTCACACATCCCCATTCCCTACCCAAGTGCCAGGACCAGCTCCAGGCACCACCAAGCAAGCTCGTGCTTGGGTTGGCAGATCCTAAGGGGCAGCATTCTGGCCAAACCTAGGGAGGCATGGCTGCCCTATTTTTTTTTTTTCCACTTGGCCTCCGGATCCAGCCGCCCTGCACCCAGGGTTTTTTTGCTTTGCCTCTGGGTTCGGCTGCCCTGTGCCAATTTTTTTTTTTTTTTTTGCTTGCAGCAGCAAAAAAGTCAGAGCCGGCTCTGACAAGGGCAGAAATTGACACACTTTGCCCAGCTCTAGCTCCAGAGCATCGAACAGGGGGATATTAATTCATGCTACACTATCTGAAAGGTTTTATTGAGATCAGAAACAGGCATTTTAGGAAATCCCCTGTACATACTCTAGATCTGATGTGTAGAACGTTATTTTAACCAATATCAAGCCTGACAAAAGTTTCTAGGGAATTTCAAGTATGGAAAAATTAAATGCAATTGTTTTATTCAGTTTGAATTTTTCCTCACTTTGTACTGTGATTCAGCACTCTTTGCCTACCTCCTCCTGTGGCTCTGAAACCAGTCTTACCTAGGAACTACTCTGAAGATTCAAGGAAATCAGCAGTTCAGTTTCATTTTGTACGGACAAACATAGAGCAGGAACATTAAATGTTCAGTGCAAACTAAAATTAATCAGTTGATCTGGTCATGTATGCGCTACCAGGAAAACTGGGGAGAAATGCATGAGACTTATGACACTGTTTGCAGGTCCTGAAGTGCTTCCCTGCCTGCATTTCTTCCAATGCTGAAGGGAAAGGGGAAGGAAGTTGTTTTACATTTTCAAAAGCAATGCCACAGCCATGGTTCCTTGCTGTACTATTCATGCTACCTGATAGCTGACTGAATAGTCAAAGAAAGAAAAGTAAGGAAACAGAAAAGAAAAAGGAATCAAAAGCTTTAAGTTAAACTTTTTTCCATATGTAGTAAAAATGAGGAGTTTATCCAACTATTGATGGAACTCTGAGATCGCTCACAGAAAATGCAACTCAGCAATAAGAAGTCCTGAATAGGAGGAGGAGATGGAAAGCAGCTTGGAGAGGTAAAGGAAGGAACACAGAGGAGACAGAAAGAGAGACAGAAAAAAAAGAGACTGAATTACAATTTCAATTAAGCTTGGAAAAGCCATTGTGATTTCAGGTGTCTATTCAAATGAATGTGTCATCCTGATACTTTAACTGTGAGGAGGTCACCTGCTTGAAAAAAGATGTTCTGAAGAGTGAAGCAGCAATCATCAACTAACAACAATCCAGGATTTTAACAGGCACCCATCGGTTTGAAATATTACAATTGCAATCTAAATATGTTGTATCTATATTGTTATAAGTAATGTCTAAAAATGCCTATAATTATTGAAAGAGATGGGAGGAGACACTTGTCTCTCTCATCCGAGTACATATATTTCAACTGTAACTCATTTAAAGAACATTTTTAGCCCCAAAGTTACTTATGCTCCAAATAGATTTGCTGCCCCCTTGCCTTTTTGTCAAAATAATTATTTACAGCACAGATGCAGAATAATGAAACTGTGGTTGTTGAAAGGGCTCTTTATATCAAAGGAAGGAATCCCACAGCATTTGACGTTTTCTACAGGAATAATTTGTTTGCATCGGCTTTGTTATACATTGCATCCCACCCCCACTGAAGCTTTGCCAGGTTGAGAGGTATGTTTGCACAGAATTGGCGTTAGCTGTTCTGCTGATGGCATATGCACTTCCCTAGGCCCTGCATGAGGCTATTTAGCTGTATGATCTAGAGCAGAGGTAAGCAACCTATGGCACAGGTACTAAAGGTGGCACGCAAGCTGATTTTCAGTGGCACTCACATTGCCCAGGTCCTGGCCACCAGCCGGGGGGGGGGGGGGACTCTGCATTTTAATTTAATTTTAAAAGAAGCTTCTTAAACATTTTAAAATCCTTATTTATTTTACATACAACAATAGTTTAGTTATATTATAACGTTAAAATGTGTAACTGGCAGGCGAAACCTTAAATTAGAGTGAATAAATGAAGACTCGGCACACCACTTGCGAAAGGTTGCCGACCTCTGATCTAGAGAGCTGAAACTGAAGAGGCCCCAGCCAATTGTGCACATAGAAAGAAAAGAGAGTGGCGAGAATGATGGCTTGTTTGGTATCGTCACTCTCAGACCCACCAAAAAAAACCCAGCTAAAACAAACAAGTTTGTTTTTATTTTTTAATCTCCAGGCACACTATTTAAAAGAGTGAGTAGATGATATACTCTGTTACAGAGAGTGGACAGATATAACAATATTGATGATCCCAGGCATGATGGAACAGACTTCCAAAGATGAGATGGGCTTAAATCAAGAGATTTTAAATACAATAAATTATGGATTCTTTTTATTTGCCTTCTCTTTTTAAGCCTGAGCTTTTCTCTGATACTGAGGGTTTGAAACATTTTTTTAAAATGAAATCTGAGATTCTCACTTAACAATAAGATTCCAGGAGCTAAGCCTTTGAGACAGACATTGAATGTTATAAGACTTGCAAAAAAATTGTGAGAATTGGCAACAATTAAGTTAACAGCTTCCCTTGAAAGCACATTTTGTAGGTTCTTGTACAAAAGCGAATGAATCATAAATTGGCTAATAATTTTCCACTAGCATAGTTATCCAGAAATTTGCACACTCGGCGTCTTTATCAGCAAATCAGATTTCTTCTTTTGTTACAGGAATTTTTCTAAATGGCCCTGTCCCCCAAGCCTGTAAGCACCAGCTGTTCTCACTTTTTTTTAATATTCGGAGGTAACAAGCAATGCATCAGACTTCTTTTTACGATCACGGGATAGTACTGAGCAGATCAACTCCCATTATCATATTTTATTAATAAGTCTGTTCTCAGAGGGAATAAAAGACAGCCAAGACAAATATATGGGGCTGAAAATTCTAAGTGTGGTCTAGAGGTAAAATTCATCTGCCACTGTGTGTTCTTAGAAAAAAATTACTGAAATATTAATTTGTAGATTATTCTCCTCAGCTGTCTTGAAAAAGGGCCTGATTTAGAATTGCCTCATACCTTCGGCCTTACTCTTGAATGCCTTGTGCAGTTCTTTACAAGATGCTGCTAAATCAGAATGACAGAGTTGTTGCCTAGTACAGTGTTTCTCAATGACCAGTCTGTGCATTGGTGCCAGTCCCTGAGATCTCCCTGACACAGTTAGGAAGGCAGCAAGCCAATCTCTGGTATCAGAAAGGTTAAGAAACATTGGCCCAGTGGACAGCACTAGACTGGGACTCAGAAGATCTAGCTTTTAATCCTAGCTCTGGCCTGTTGCATGACAATGAGCAAGTCAGTTCACCATTCCGTGCCTCAGTTTCCTGATGTAAAAAATGGAGATAATGATATTGTATTCTTTGTCAAGGACTTTGATATCTAGTAATGAAAATCATTACGTAGGAGCTAAGTATTACTACTTTTCCTTGTGTAAATGTTTGCATCAGTGCGAAGGGCAAATGTGATTTAGGCCCAAAGCTTCAGTGACTCTACTTCTTTTTGCTGAACCGTAGAATACGTGAGAATTCTCTAGTTAGTTCACTGAATGCAGAGTAACCAATTAACCCTTAGGTGTGGTATGGGCACACACACTTCTGTTACATACAAACATTACATAAAATAAAAGCTAAATCTGTTCCATAATGCACAGTTTTCTTCCGTAAAAGGTTAAACCAATCAAGTCCCAGTGCACTACAGTATTAATAAGCAGTATGGCTTCTAAGGCATAACTGCATCAACACTTAAGTCCTTCTGAACTATGTTTTATGGTTTTCCTTTATTGAAAGGAACCCTATTTTGAAAAAAAATTATGATTTCAAGTTAACAATCTTTAACTAAACTGAAAATTTGTTTTTCTAATTTGGTTTATTAAAACAAGCCAGCAGCCCATGCATTCTAGTCACACATCAATGTGTTTTAGATCTTAGTAATTCTGTAGTTTTAAAATTTGCGATTCCTAAATTATGCAGTAAAGTGCCAGCCTGCCCTCTGGTGTCCAAATTTTGCAAACCAACTGCACTTTGTTGACATAAAAGCAACTTCGGTTTTGATCATTAAATACTTATATTCTGATGCTCCCTGCTGGCAGGATCTAGGGGCTGTGGCAGATGGAGAGGTGAGACTGTGTGGAGCTGGATTCACCTCTACTACAAAATGAGGTTTTACAGCTTCTTAGAGTGGAGAGAGGTAGGGATGTAAAAGGTTAACTGGTAAGCAATAGTCTTACTGGTTAACCCACCTTAACTGTTAACCTGGGGCCAGCCAGCCAACTGGGCCCCGCAGCCCCACGCCGGCTGGACAGAGCCCAGCCATGCCGCCCGGCCAGAGCAGCACCGCCTGGTCAGAGGGATCTGCCACTTAATCGGTTAACTGTTTAAACGACATATTTTTTTAACTGTATTTACATCGCTAAAGAGAGGAACTAGTCCCCAAATCCTAATCACAGGGAAAACAGAGCATAACCCCATAGATCCCAGGTCATCCCAGTGGATGTCCTTCCTCTCAGCTCTACTTTCTAGAGCCCTTTTAGGACTCATCTCACCACTGACTGGTCACCCAGTAGCTATGGTATATACCACCACCTTCTCCAGCGGTGGGAGAAGGTAAGGGGGAGTTACTGCTGCCTCTAGAAGTGCTAAACACTAGCATGAATTTCCAATTGGAAATCCTTTAGGTTCCCCACAGACAAATGTTCTGGAGTAGGTCCAGACTGCAGCAACAGCCAGTGCCTCAGCGAAGACAGAGTCAAAGGGTACATCGGTACAACCTGTTGTCTGCCTCCTGATAAAAACATCTCACAGACTTGACTTCATCATATCAGGGAAAGCCCCTCCCCCTCCTCCCAATAAAAATAAATCATATCCTATAGGAAGGGCTAGAGCTAATTTGGCACTGTCATAAATGGATAGGTAGGTAAGGGTTAAGTTTCTTTTACCTGAAAAGGGTAACCGAACACCTGACCAGAGGACCAATCAGAGAACTGGATTGTTTAAAGTCAGGGGCGGGAATTTGTATACCCGGTGTCTTTTTTTTTGTTTTCTTAGCTATGAGGAAACAAGTCTTCTTCTAATTCTCTCCTAATACTTCTTCTAAACATCTGTAAGTACCCAGGAACCGCAAAGTAATTCAGCTATGATGGTCTTAACCTGAGGTATCCTATCTACTTATCAGGTCTAATGGCGAAGCACTATACTGGGCATTTAAATCAGACTGTTTCTTTAATTTTTTATAGCAAGAGCCTGTATGATTTCTTATGCAGATGATTTTTTATATTTCTTTCTTTTTTCTATAAAGTTTTCTTTTAAACCTACCTCGATTGTGGCCATTTTTTCTGACTCCTGGACCGCACCCTAGAACACCTGGAAAAGGTCTTTGACCGTATCAGGCAGGCAGGACTAACTGTTAGGCCAAAAGTGTCAAATCGACCAAAACAAGGTGACTACCTGGACATACAGGTGGGCGAGGGAACCATAAACCCCACAGGCCAAGGTGAAGGCTACTCCAAAGTGGCCCTCCCAAAGTCAAAAAACAGTCCAATCTTTTCTAGAGCTTGGCCGCGGTATACAGCGATTGGTACCACATACAGCCAAATCGCTGCAGCCACAATGACCGACCTGACCAAAACCAGTCAACTACAGTTAAATGGACTGATGATGTCAGGAAGCTCTTACCAATGAAGGCGACGCTCACGTCTGACCGTGCTAAGGGCCCCAGACTTGACACCATTCCATTAACCACGATGCATCTGACCGTGGTATAGGAGCAGTTCTTCAGCAGGAAGGACCGGATCAAACTCCATCGTCGGTTCCTCAGCAAGAAACTATCTGAGAGGAAATACTGGTCAGTCAGTGAAAAGGATGCATATCCATTTGTACGCCCTGGAAAGTATTGCCATACGTTTGGGACGGCGTTTCCAGCTACAAACTGACCATGCTGCCGCTAAAGTGGCTTCAATACAGCAAGCAACAAACAAATAATTCGGGAGTCTAGCTCTCCAAGATTTTGATTTCCGAATTCGACACCATTTCAGGAGCTTCTAACAAAGTACTGATGCACTCTCCGTGAGGAGTTCCCAGAATACACTGGTAAAACTTTCCTGAACAAGTTAAAGTCTTGTACATTGCCCTTATTTCTATGTCATGTGTTACCTCGTTTAGTTTAAATTAGGTAAAATCACCTCCAGTGATAATCTACTGTCGTTGATTCGGGGGCGTGTCATAAATGGATAGGTAGTAAGGTTAATTTCTTTTACCTGAAAAGGGTAACCGAACACCTGACCAGAGGACCATCAGAGAACTGGATTGTAAAGTCAGGGCGGGAATTTGTATACCCGGTGTCTTTTTTTGTTTTCTTTAGCTATGAGGAAACAAGTCTTTCTATTCTCTCCTAATACCTTCTAAACATCTGTAAGTACCAGGAACCGCAAAGTAATTCAGCTATGAATGTCTTGGGGTGTTTACCGTATATAATTGTTGTGCTGGTTTAATTGGGCTATCTTTTAAAATCAGTACTGTTTTATATTTCTTTATAATAGCAAGGCTGTATTGAGTTTTTTAAGCAAGATGATTGTTTATATTTCTTTTTTTTTCTATAAAGTCTTTTTTAAACCTTGTAAAGTCTTTCCTAGGAGCAAAGGAAAAGCCAGCTGTGGGCTATTTCCTATTGATGTCCAGGGAAAGAGCAGACTAGCGGGAAATAAGACAAGATCTCTCTAGTCTTATGTGCGTTAAGTTTTTTTTTCTGTTACTCGCTGAGAGCGAACGGGGGAAGGCAAAGCCAAGCGGTGCAATTTGCACTCAATTGTCCTAGGGTAGAGACTTATCGCTGGAAGTAGAGAAACCGGTTTCTGTCAAGTGCGGGAAGGAGGGAGAAGGGATTTTCCCCCCTGCTTTAGCATCACAGGGCATTTGGAAATACTGGAGGTCCCACCAAGTGAGGTTGGGGACACCAGAGCAGGCGAAAGGGGAGGTCAGGCCCCTAAAGTTAAATTAACCTACCTGACCTGTGGCAGCCCAAATACCCCAAAGCTGGTAGTGAGCTTGGGGGAGTTTCAGGTAAGCCCCCAGACTTTTGGACGCAAAAGTCCAGGTTTGGGACAGGACCAGATTGTGGACGCTAAAGTTCAGGTCTGGGACTGGACGGCTAGATTACCACAGGCACTATAACTGAATAAGGACAACCTAATTATTTGGTTAGCAGGCCCAGCTGGTTTTGGCAAAGTGACGCAAAAATCCTCAAGTTTGTCTTGTGCTCTACCTTTCTAAATTTCAAAGGAGGGAGGTAAACCCATCAGCCTGAAAGGAGAGATCTGAGAAAGAAACTTTCAAAAGGGTGTATTTACTTTTAGATAGATTTCCAGGCTAAACCAGACAGGGAAAGGGGGGACAATAATATATTATCTATATGCAAAGGAGAAAAAAACATACGCTCTTTAGCTTGAAGATCAAGGCCAACGTTTTCAAAAGTGATTAAAATATTGGGCACCTAAGTTTTATGGTTCCCAACTGGAGATAGCTTAAAGAGGCCTGATTTTTCAGAAACTGCTGACTCATCTGCCTCCATAGCAGTATTGTCTCCGTATGCCCCATGCAGTACATTCTCTGAGGCTTAGAGGGTGCTGGGAAGAGACTGACTAGGCAAGCGCCTGGACCAGTATTATTATGAGTTGTGGGATAGTTGGTATTATTCTTAAAGCCCCAGTTCCAGGAGTCAAGTGATTACATGATTTTCTCTACTTTCATTTAAAAATAAAAGCAGGATTCTAGCCATCACGGTTGAAGAGAAATGCTTGAAAACATGATCCAAGTGCACCCTAAAAAGCTCAAAAACCAGAACACAAACAACAGGACTCCCCCTCCCCAATTTATTTTACATCGTCTGTTTTTAAGTCAGTCTCATGATTTTTTGAGGGCTGACATGATATTTGAATGCTTGGGATTGCCAATACTGCTGGGCTGAGCAAAGAGTGGGGCTTGCACACTGTCCCAGCAGCAGCCTCCATAAAATCCATGGAGGAAGTTGTGATACAAAGCCCAAAAGCTGAATTTTACATTGTGCCCCACCTCTGGAGGAGGAAGAGAACACCACCACCCTTTAGAAAAGGGATTTAGGGCAACTGCTGACGCAGCATAGATTCATTGGAGCCATCCTATCAAGAAGTTGAAGGAGTGGGGATATCAGTGGGACACAAAGATGCATGGAAGCACAGTGTCTCCCACTGGATGATCTCTGGAGCATGAGATAAGATCTATGGCCTGGGCTGCAAGAGGCCATAGATCTTGGAACTGGGGGGAAAGCTTGAGAGATGCGTAGATTTCCTCCTGTAGACTCATCCCATGGATTACCCGCAGATGGCCATCACTCCCTGCATTACAGGGATACATGACAGATGTCACCATCCAGGATAACAGGATTGTATGAAAGGCTGACGAAAGGAGGAAAGGGAGGACAACTGTACTGGGGTCCTGAGCTCAGACTGGCACTCAAAATATTTAACGTCTTTGTAAATAAAGAAATTGAGGGGGCATGGGCAGGCTAACATAATGACCTGGGACCCCTCATTTATCTCGATAGGCCTGTACACCCACACAATTCTGCTCACACAGGCTATTCCTGAGACCATCCTGTATTGTGCAAAATCTAAAGTTATGTATTTAAAAAAAATGGTCTAGCCCTCCTATAGCCAAATACAACCTACATGCTCTACAATGCACTGCTGACTTATTAGCTCCATAGCAAACAGCAGTACCCAAGGACTTCTGAATCCCAGCACATATCCACCTTCATTAATTTGAACAGTATTAATGCAAAGCCTGGTCTGGAATAATTTTAAGTGCTAATGTTTTAACGGGGTTGTCCCAAAGGGAAGCACTAAATTTTAAGTGCTGACAGTTTTGTTAACTTACTATTTACTGTACGTTATTCAAGCTCCTTCATTGGGAAAAAGGTTGAAATGCACTGATTTCCTATCAGAGTAGTTAGCTTATATCTAAATATTAATCTACTGTTAAAGTGCGGCTCATTTGAAAAGTGACTGTAAAAATGGTTTCTTCTTCAGCAGATCTGTTCACTATGCGTATTGAAAGACGTATATGCTCACTTTCATCACAAAAGGTGAATTTTATTAGTTTTTGCTCCTGTTACCCTTGCTGAGCCAGCTGCAAGAGAATGAGCATGCTTCTATTCTGACTGATACATCACCAGCAGATTCACTAACCACATTTTAATTGCAGGGCCACTTTCTGTCCACAGTTACAAATATGATCTATTCCCCTCTCCTCTGCATTGAAATATAAATTGGCACAGGTGCAACCAAACACAGAACACAAACACAAACAGAATCTGCTATAAACACATCTCTATTACTGGCAATAATGCATAAGCCAGAGCAAATCCAATTTAGCTTCTAGATGCAGGGTGAGTTTCAAAGAATGGCAAATAATGAACATAAAATCAGTCTGTGACTTGTTGATTCAGCATATTTGATTTTGATACCGAGTCACTGAAAGACTAATCTGGAACCCCTCAATGCCATTTTAACAGAATCTCTTTACAGAATAAAACTGAACTTTAAGGAACCACAGTCCTCAAACATTTAATCTGTTTATCTGCGTACTCCTCAAACTGACCTACAAACCAGCTATCACGCAGACACCTTAATTTTAGAGAAAAGTATAGTCAGAGTGATGGGGCAGACTGGAAGGGAGGCAAAACTTCTATTGACTTTCTCTTTTCCACAATTACCATTTGTTTAATAAGTTAAAATACTTTATATTTTGGACTACCAGGTCTTAGGGGTATGAGCTGTCTTTTTAGGTATGTCTGTGCAGTGCTAAGCACAGTGGGACCTGGCTTCCTGATTTGAGCATCTATGAATTACTGCAATACATATAAACAACAGGGCATATATGAAAGAGCCCTCTCAAATTTAATAGAAAATAAGAAATAAAAAACTATGTTTTGGATCCATTGTATAAAATTCTCTATTGAATTCTAATTCTTCTTTAGAATACTATAGCATGGTTCAAGAAACCTAGAGAAACTATAATTTTGTATTAACGCTATAGATTTAATCCTTATTGAGTTCTTTAAGGCTTTTCCAGAAGGGATGAAAATTGTAGGATGGATAAAAGATGAAATGACAAGAAATTGTTAAATTTCTTTCCTCCTCTAGAGACCAAAAGTCTGTATGCATTTCAAACCGATGAAAATAGGTCTTGAAGCAGCAAATTATTAGTTGACGTTAAAATATACACTCCTACAGGAGTGTATATTTCAGAAATGGACTAGAATAGCTGCCACTTTTTCCACGCTTTGTGATTGACCTGCAGTCAAATCCGATTATGAAAAGGCTACTCTGGAGACCAAAGCCAGCTATTTAAAATACAGTAGTCACACCTGAGATCTGACATTAAAATAAGTAGAATAAAACCTTTTGCCTCTCTACATCTTCAGGATGTTGCAATATTAGTCAACGCCTTTATGACAGGTTATCCTTTATTTGCCAGGGATACACTTGAAAGGTAACTGAAATCTTAGCAATTTTGTCCTAGAGGTTAACACAGTGATTTTGTTTGGAGATTTTTCTAAAAAAACACTGGTCCACAAAAATAATTACTCCATAATTACAAGTTATTTACCCTCTAAAGCAGCATAAAACATATTAGCAGTTAGAACCAGGTTTTTCTGCCTTGTGACAGTGCAAAGTGAGGGAAAAAAACAAGCTTAATTGTGAGGGAGATGTCGAGTGTATTGAAAAGTGTAGCACACACAGTAAACAGAAGTCGCATGAATGTGAATATCTCAAACTAGTTTAGACTTTTTTTTTCTTTTTTTTTTACTTGAAATGAACAGCATTGTGAATAATTGTATCTATTTAAAAGTGTGTATGCATTACCCTTGTTTTGGCTGGTGGAGGTTGAAAGATTGATAGACTAAAGTGACACATGAAAAGTGTGGTGAAGCCGATTGGTAGTATTGTCGCAGGCTGACTCTCATCCCACTAAGACTGCTGTAAATAGTATCTCTACCAACATCAGTAGTTTTACACGAAAGTAAGTCAAGAACCACATTTCTGATCTAAACCAGATTCCTAACAAGACAGGAAATACTTGTAGAGGTTTCTTCCTTCACAGTCTGTTCCTGTGGGCTTCTCCCTCAAGAGGGGTTGATCTGGGCATGAAGATATATGAAGGACTTCCATTGGTCAACAAAGTAGTATTTAAAAACAAAATATGTATGAGTTCTGGCCCCTGCTACTTACTCAGCTAAAAACTCAGACTGGACTCCAGGAAGAGTTTTGCTTGTACCAGGGGTATATTATTTGTATTATCATAGCTCCTGTATAATGTTAGGACCATAGTGTGACAAATTTTAAATGCAGGAAACACACATTTGCTACAGGTATTAACCAGAGAGATCCAATGCTCCACCATGCATTTTGACAAAACTATCTTCTATTACTTTTGGGGCCAGGCCATGGCCCGAAGAGATACAAAAAGAGGGGGACCGTGCAACCATCCACTCTTCAGCTCCACAGAAAATGAGGCAAGAGAGAGAATAAAGCTCCTGAGCCTATATGATTTTTCTGTACGGCCTTCACATGAATGTGTAGGCCTGGGTGGCTGGGCTGGACCTCCCACTTACGCAAGTCCAGTGGAGTTCAGCTGCCTGGGAGCTCACTGGGCACTAGAGCCACAGCAAAGGAGCAGGTTGTCTATGTGTATGGTAGGGGCCTCCTATAGATCCCTTGGGCTCTGACATATTTGAGGGCTAACTCAATGGCCTATTACTCGTGGTGAAGGAGGGAACCCTGCTTCTTTCATGAGCCGTTAGCATGCATGTGCAAGGGAGAATTCCACAAAGGAATCCTTATTAATTCGTCCTCCTCCTCAGGGGGCCAATTCCATGATGTTTTTCTGCAAGCGAGTGTGACTTGGGTCTTCATTAGGGGAATATAAAGTAGAACCTCAGAGTTATGAACACCAGAGTTAGAATGATTGGTCAACCACACACACCTCATTTGGAACCATAAGACGCAATCAGGAAGCAGCAGAGACAAACAAACCAACCAACCAAATGCAGTACTGTGTTAAACGTTAACTAATAAAAAAAAAAAAAGGGGAAGTTTAAAAAAGATTCGCCATGATAAGGAAACTGTTTCTGTGCTTGTTGCATTTAAATTAAGATTGTTAAAAGCAGCATTTTTCTTTTGCATAGTAAAGTTTCAAAGCCGCATTAAGTCAATGTTCAGTTGTAAACTTTCAAAAGAACAATCATAATGTTTTGTTCCGAGTTACAAACAGTCTCCATTCCCAAACTGTTCGTAACTCTGAGGTTTTACTGTATATGTTTAGTTGATACAGAGTAATAATTGTGACCAGTGGCTTGAGCAGTGGAATGGGACCCAGGATACCTTAGTTCTATTCCTAGCTCTGCCATTGTCCTGCTGGGTGACCTCAAGCAAATCAATGCCCTCCCTGTGCCTCAGTTTCTTCATCTGTAAAATGGGGATAATGTTACTGACCTCCTTGGAAAAGTACTTTGAGATGTGCTGTGGAAAAGCCTATGTAATATTTTATTTCTGACCTTATATACAGACATGTATTCTCATCAAAGTCACTTTTGAGTTTTGTGTATTACGGGGTAGAAAATGACCCTAGGTTTACAATGTTTGTGGAAGTTTCTTGATGATACAGTAATTCAAAATGCTAATAATTCTAGTAATTCTAATAGTTTATGTTCAGTTGCAAATCTAATAAAAACAATTTTAAAAATAAATTAACAATATATTTCTGTATCTTTATTGCTTTTTATGTTTTGATGTTTTGGGTCTTTAATTATTTGTGAAATCACCCAGAGCAACTGGGATCAAGGCTTTATTTTCTTGTGATTATAAATTTAAATGAATCAAAATAAATAAGTCTCAAAAAGGGAGTTACATATATCGATGAGAAATGTTTTTAAATCCTATTATTAAGTAAATGAAATGCTGAGAGAGAGTTCAAACAATCTGAGTGGGCAGCGTACAAGGCAGTAATTCTTTATAAATACCATATACAGACCAACTCAACCTCCAGAACCCAAAAATCACACACCAATTTCTCTTGCCTATCTTACAATACCATGAACATCCTCAGTGTAGAGCAGTGGTTTTCAATTGTTTTTCATTTGTGGACCTCTAAAAATTTTCAAATGGCAGTGCAGACCACTTTGGAAATATTTAATAACCTAATTAAATAGAACTTCATAATGAACCATTCTGAGATCTTTATTGGACATCGCATTTATCACGACTGTGAGCGGTTAATATAATTGTATTATTTTTAAACAATATAATGGCAGTATATTTGCATGGTGCTTCACAAGCCATGACCCTGATCCTGCAAATACATTATACATGTGCTCAACTTTAAAGTTCAGGAGTAGTCCCTTTGACTTCAGTGGAGCTATTGATCTATTTAAAAGTTACGTACAAGTATAAGTACATGCAGGACCAAGACCATAGGGCTGGCCCAGGTAGCACAGAGCATGCCCACCCGTAAACCATTGTAGAGGCATGGAAAGGGAAGGAGGAACACAGCAGCTATTTGGGGTTTGTGGATGGCCAATAGAAGTCCATTGGAGCCAGAGCACCCTTGGGACTGCTCTAAATTGGGCCAGGCAGGCTGCTAGACAACACAGAAATAAGAGAGGCACATATAGTAGCTTAAAGCTACCTGTGCCCTATCCTCCTGCATTCGGATCAAGCACAGAGAAATGGGCCAACTGTTCCCCACACCAGCTTTAGTTATGATGGCCATGGGGCAAATTCTGCTCTCAGACACACACATGAAAGTTTGTTGAGGTTAACAGGAAATGGCAATGTTTGCACTCAAAGGGCAGAATTTGGCGTTGGATTTGAAGGTTTGCTTAGCATTTGATAATGCAGTTCAGATACTGTGTCTTAGTTAGCATTAGTTTGGTAGCTTTCTTGGTTTTAAAGAACTAAATCTGTACTGTTGTATGTGAAAAAGATGGGTTAATATTCAGATCCATTTCCTAGCAGCACATCTCATAATTGCAGAGTATTCTGGGGACCTCGCAGATGTCAATTTACCTGTGCAGTCTTGTAATTAACTATAATTACTATATGAATGTTTCTAGACTTACACATAATTAACCATTAACTCATATTTGTAGAATAAGCATTTGCTGAATTGTACAGTATGCTATGTTCTTGCCCAGTGCTATGTGATTATTCAACAACAGAGCCTAGGGCTGGTCAAAAAGTTTCCATTGATACTATTTTGATGGCAGACTGGGTGCAGGATGGCAGGATGCACAAGCCCAGCTACACAAGATGTCCATCTCCTAGGTGAATCCACAATTTTTGACTGCTGCTTCTCTGGCAACTGGCTCACCAGGCATAGTCAGTTTATACAAATGGCTGCCAGGGATTTAACCTGGAAACGCCATAGCTGAAAGCAGGAGTCTCTACAGCTTGAGCTAAAGAACCAGGCTCAGTAGCTGGGGGTGCAACAGTCTCACACCCCCTGTGGACTGGGCACAGACAGAGTCATGTAACACACTCTGAACAGTGGGTTATACTTGCACCACCTTTGAACGTATCATTCTGCTGCAGAACTAGCACCTGTGGCCTCAATAATTTCAGGGTTCAGAAGGCTACCAGGAAACATTGTACTGGGAACAGTAAGATCCATGCTGATGTTTACAAATGACCTAAAAGAATCGCAACAAACCTCTAACTAACTGCAGTATCAAGCTAGAATAGCATGCTAACTCAGGGCCAGCTGAAGAGCGTAGCATTGTCACACAAAAATCCAAGTCAGGGGTCTAAAAGTCCCAGCCCACAGGCCATCTACGGCCCGAGACTTTGCCCACTGCGGCCCGCAGAGGAGAGACACATTACAGCCACGCTGCCCATAATGTCTGCTGCAGGCGCTGCCCCCTGCAGCTCCCACTGGCTGTGGGAGAGGGACAGAGACCGCATCACTAGTCACTGGGCAGAGTCAGTCATGGAGGTAGCATCATTAGTTGCCGGGCTGAGCCCGCCATGGAGGCAGCATCACTTTTTTCCACAATGAATATAAACAAGTCAAAATACCGAACACAACTATCTGATGCACATCTTGCTGCAATCCTGACAGTTTCAAATGCTCAGACACTGAGACCAAACATCAACAAACTGGCAGAACTGAAGTGTTGCCAGGTGTCTGGCAAACACTAAAAACTCTTTGGCAGGCGAAGAATTGTATAAAGTTGTATGACAGTTTTATTATTTCTAAGAAATTCAAAATAAAAAATACAATATAAACGTTTTCTTTTCTGAATACCATCTTCAGTGACATTACAGGCCTGCTGGGAGATTTGAGGAGTGGCACTGGCCCTAAGGTAAATTGAGTTTGAGACCCCCCTGATCCAAGTGCATTCCTCCACTTTGTCTGCTGCTCCCCAAGCCAGTCAGGGCCTGCAGTAGTTTGCAACTCAGCCCTGTGTGGAAAGGACTTGCAGAGCAATCATCTGTGGTCAGTTGAGGAATGGTCTATCCTGGGAATTTACATCAGCATAGCTACATCTCTCAGAGGTGTAAAAAATCCTCATCACTGAGCAATATAGTTAAGCCAACACAGCCCCGCCATGTAGACAGTGCTAGATCATTGGAAGAATTCTTCCATCGACCTAGCTACTGCCTCTTTGGGACATGGATTACCTATGCTGACAGAAGAACCCCTCCGGTCAGCATAGATAGTGTCCACACTGAAGTACTACAACAATACAACTGTTGCATTTCAAACGTAGGTAAACCCTGATACACAAAGCATTGTCAACAGATACTACATTAAGGCAAGTCCAGACCTAAGAAGTAGGGGGAAGGACTTCAACTCAAAGTATGTTTTGAGGATGAGGAAAACTAATACTAGAGGTAATTCCCGTTCCTAAAACACAGAACACCCCAACCACATGCAAAGTGATCTTCAGGATATACATCATGGAACATCTACATTTCAGAAGAAACAATAAAACAGACTAGTCTTAAAATTATGCCAAGATTATCAAAGGAAGGGCAAGTTTGACTTCTAAAAAACTTATTCTGGGAATCACTCCAGTTACAGAAACCTGGTATGTTAGTGTTGGTGTCACTAGGCATAACCTTAGGTAACTCGGGTGGGTGGAAGGCCACGAGTGTCGATGAAGCCCTCCTGTTCTAGGCCAAAGCAAACCAAAGCCCCTCCATGTTGAACTCTACTCGACCTAGAAAGCTATCAGTTGCAGCACAGTTCAAACTGGTCTAAAGCAGTAGTGATAAGGCCTCCGTGTTGAAGGACAAGATAACTGGCAGAAGGAAAACTTACTAACGAGCTGCCGCGGCCAAGATTACTTAATGCACCTGCGCTTATGTAATTGCTACAGGGAAAGGAGTGGTGGGGGGGGAGGAAAAAGAATTTAAAAAGGGAAAAGCTGCTTGTGTGTGTGTGCAGGATTTGAGATTGTATTCTCCTTTGCACCTTATTTGAGCTCAAATAAACTTGTGTTTTGCTTCTCCACCCTGGTGTGTTTATTCGAGCCGAGCACACCAGGCCACGAACCGCTGTTGCTTCGCCTCGGGCACTATCTGTGCTGGCAACAGTTCTTGGCGTCTCCGGGTGGGCTCAAGGCTAAAATTAGCCTTGCCTGGATCCCTCCTCGTGGTCAACAGATTGTGGCGACGACTGACACCCAGTGCACACCGGTGACTTCACCGGGGGCCTCGACGGAGACGCAGTTCGACCGACCTCAGTGGGCACAACGGTGTAACGCGCTCGAGTAGTGGAGAAGCAGTTGAGGGCAACGGTGAGGAACCGGTCCCTTGGATAAGGTAGGAACAGTCCGGTTGTCTGGACTTTCTCTGTTAGGACCCGAGGACGCCCAGTGTCTTCCTGCGGCATGGGGCAGGGACAGAGCAAGGTGGGGAATGCACGGTGTACCCTCCTAGAATACATTCTAGAAAACTGGAAGGTGTTTGGATCGGATCCGATGACCAAACGTAGGTTACAAAGGTTTTGTACAGTAGACTGGCCTCAGTACCAATTAGAGGATCAGGAAAGGTGGCCACCCGAAGGATCAGTAAATTACAGTACGATCCTCCAATTACTCCTGTTTTGTCAGTGACCGGGTAGCTTCTGAAGCTGTTTGTATGAAGAGCTCTTGTAAAAAAAAAAAAAAAAAAAATCCCCACCGTATCTCCTGTTCTTCCCCTCTGTCTGGTGGTGTGCAAGATTCAAAAGCAGGTTAGGGATAGTGCAGGACAAAGGAGGGACCTGTCTAGAAAGGGGAGACCCTATGTCCTAGTGCACTCTTCCCTGCTTAGCTAAAAAGCAGATCAGATGCAGAAGGGTACTGGGGGTCAGTGTGAGTGACTGTTACCGGAAGACGCCCAGGTACCCTGTGAAGCAAAAGATCGTGACAGGACTACTCTAACGCAAGCCTGGTAACTAGTGATCTTTAGGAGGTCCGACCCATGTGGGCTGACTCAGCCTGGCATCGTCCAGTGAGGAAGCTACCTGGGTCTAGGAGTGTGTGTACCTATCTTCCCTCCCCCTTTCCTTTCCGTGTGGGCTACTGACAGTCTGATCATCTCACTGGATGCAATCAGAGTAAGTGGTGCTGTCTCCCAAGAGACTAGCCGACGCTCTTTGCTGAAGGGAGGTGTAGGAGGGTCGTGGCCATCCTCGTTAGCCTCTCCTGTTGGAGACCCTGTAGGGAAAATCCTTAGTTTATGAGCTGCTAGAGCGGACAGGGCACCCTCCCTGTGGTTGTAAGTGGAAAATGGGTGGGTGGACAGTCTAAATATTCCACCTCACCCCCTAAGGGTAAGCCTCCTCATATTACATGTACGTACATTATGGTTCATCAACCTGCAGGTATTTTAGAAAATTGGAATATTTACATGCGTGAAAATCCATCTAAACAATGCCACTAGAAGTACTTCAATCTAGATAAGATTATACATCTAAGAGAGCGTTTAATCACCAAAAAGCCCTGACACAGCGTGAGCAAATTTGTCATATGAGAAAAGGAACGGGTTAATTTGAAATTCAGCTTGGCCCAGGGATAAAAAGAAAGTTGCTCTGCATTCAAGGTCAAGAATCAACGCAGACTATTCTAAGCACAAAGAAAAACTGCTTTCGGCCCCAGCTGGCTGTGGAAAAGGGCTTAGGCTGGGGGCATTAATGTTTTTTCTGAATTAATAAAGCTTAAAATTCAGTTATTGGTGTGTTTCTTTTATCTTCCCCACGATCCTGTAGTGTCAGCTTGATCACCTGACACGAGGGACAGATTGGTAACAGAAATTTGTCACAGTCTGGTGAGGCAATTAAAAAGGGGGGAGCCCTGCAGAATTTACACCATCTATTTGTTTTACCCTTGTTGTTTTATGTTTGTTTGCTGGTACTGTTGTGTTATATGTTGAAAACTGCATGAGTAAAAATGAGCCCTAATAGGATAAGGAAACGCTATCTGTTCTGGTTCTGTTCTGTTTAACCGTTACTGTTGTTTTTCTGCTCTGTTCATTTGGGCGTTAGGAGTGTGGCAGAACTGAACCTCTCGTTCGTAATTCCTCGGAGTGGAAGCCATGCGTGCGAGGAAGCTCTGAGGTTGAATTGAGATCCTTCTGTCCCGTCCCCTGTAGCAATCAGTGTATAGAAGTGGAAAGCCTGGCTTAGACTGTAAGTTCCTCTGCTCTGTGTATTCTCTTTTCTGTTTAAGTGTCAGCAGACAGATGGATGGGTCTCGTGGGTAAACCCTCTAAAGGGGTTTGGATTATATGTTAAATAAATGGCCTTTGCCCAGTGGCCATGTTTTTTGTCAGGTGGCAAGCCTCATGAGGAAGGACTCGGGTAGTCTTGTAGATAAAAATGTTAAGGGAAGAGACCAGGAGGGGTGGGGGCAGTTTAAGAAGCCCACCCTCTAGCTAAACTGGTAGTGAACAAGTTGGTGCCCATGGAACGGACGGTTCAGCGAGAAAAGCAGGATTGGCCCAGGCGGGCAGGCAACAGACAGAGAGATTGGAAAACAGGTTGGAAAACATTGAGGGTGTAGTGGAAGGAAGGAGTAAGTAAGTGTAAGCATGGGGATTTCAAATACCAGGACTTACTTGGAATGGTGAGTTAAGTTGATAAAAGTGGCTGTTGGGAGACAAGCAGTGATTTAAGGAGAGTGGAGAAGTTAACTCTGTAGTTGCTGGAGGAAACAGCATTGAACTTTGTAAAATGCTAAAGAGGAAAGTTCTTGGTGCTTTGGAAATGTTTGTAAATAAATTCAGGCAAAGAAATTATTGATTGCAATCATTGTGCTCTGAACAATTTAGTTGAATTAGCTGAAGTTTATACAGTTGCTATGTAATAAAATGTTATTAGGCTCTAAGGGCACTATAATGTGGTGATGTTTTCTTTCAGTGTTCAAAAAGCAGAGTTAAAAGTAAAGAGCAATCAAAATTCTGGTAATGTTAAATTATTGTCCCTTTTAAGGTAAGAATCTTAAGCTGTGGATAGCTTTGGATCCAAAGCAAGCCAGAAAGCATCTGTATTAATGCAAATGATCTAACTGATAAGTAAGAGCCATTGAAAACCTAGGCTGCTATGAACAATACAAGAAATATGGGGTAATTCCTCTGTTTTGCCTGAAGTCAACAGGGTATATATATTTTAAGCAATGATTGTCTGCCCAGAAGGGGTAGACTTCTGGTTTTGTCTTTCAGATAATCAAGAGAAAACTGATGCCAGCTGAACAGCATTCAACGTACCATCGCATTTACTGCACAACAGGAATTATGTTTTGTGTTCTATGTTCTGTCTTGTGGTGTCTGTCTTGAGGCTGGAATGGTTGTGTTTAATATTTTTATAGAATAGTCAGTTTAAAATCAAACAAAAGGTTAAATTAAAATGCAGATACTTGTCTTGTTCAACTTGGAATACAAAGTGTTTGGATAAATCAGAAATGTGATATACTAAAGTCTAATGCATTTCCTTAAGTAAGAAAAGAAACTTCATTGGCCAAATTTGTTAATTGCAAAAATTGTTGTTAAAATTTGCATACCAACAGTCTTTGGAAGCAAAGACATGAAAAGTTAACCCACTCCCCATATTGTACATGGGATCTTTCTGGATACCTCAGATTTCTAGCAGGAGGCTGGGATGGTGGAAAGCTATTGACTAGAGTTGAATTGAATGAACTCCTCAAAGTGGGTGTGCTTGTTCTAGCTTGTTGCTCCAAAGTTCTGTATAAAGGTATTTTATTAAAAGGGTATGTGTGGCATATATTGAATAATAGACTAATGTACTGTATAATGAAATGTTTATGTGTTCATTGTGGGAAAAGGTGTATAAGTGAAAAGTGGAAGTTTCCTTTGCAGGTTAAAAGAAGCCAAGACAGGAAAAGGACAAAGAACAGAACACCGCTGTGAAGTGCCAAAGGCTGACTGCTTGGACCATGATTCTCACTGCAAAAAGACCCTTCTACCTCGGAGAATTCTCCTATTGATGCTTAGCCTATTTGTCTTTAGCTTCACTATGCCTTCTGGACAGTAGGAAAAGTACAGTGTAAAGTGCTAGTAACCTCTCCCTTGTCCCTGACAGATCTACTGTGCCTTTGAATTTTTCTAGAAAGATCGAAAACCATTAATCAGGGTGATGTGCTGGTAACCTCTCCCCTGTAGGATGCTGAACCATGACTGTTTCGGGAAAGAAGAAGGAACACTCACCCCACTGAAACTGCCAAAGTCCAGGAATTCCTGACTAGAAAAGACATTAAGAACTGACCCTGGTGAAGAAACAAAGAATTATACACTGGCGGGAGGACATTTGTGGGACCCATGCTTGGGAATGTGGTATTGATTGGATTTTCGGGTTTATTCTACAGGCTGCACCCTGTGTTCTGGATAAATCCTTCAGCACGTATTGCTCTCTCTAATTGGATTTTAAATAACAAGTATCCGAAGAGTTTATTCTGCCACTAGAAATTTTACCCGTATTGAAAACCATTCCAGTGACTAGTAATGTAACCCCCTCCTATGCTATTAATGTTAATGCCTTTTGAAAGTACCTGAAAATAGTTTAACAACAGATGTAATATAGTATTACACCAAGGAAAAGATGGTATTGAATATCACTGAGGCTGGGAAGGCATTGCAGTGGGATCTAGTATGTGTAGGAATTCAGGATTTCCTGAATGACCAGCTAATGGCCATTCGGAATGATCTTGAGCACCAGACTTGGCCCACTGCCCTTACAGACGCATCAGAAATACCATCTGATCTGTGATCATGGAGACATACGTGGACACTTCCTGGGTGGAAGTGTGGCTTCCCAGGGCGGAGTGTGCACCCTTAGAGGGGATGAATGCTGTACTTATGTCCCAGAAAACGAACAGGATATTAACAAGCACATCCTGTCAGCCAAACAGGCTTTTGAACAGTGGAAGGCCTAAAAAGGGGAACCCACTATTTCTGATTCCCTCTAGGACTAGTTACCCAACCTGGGGGGACTATGGGGAGGCACTGTTCACCTCCTGCTCACTGGTGTGGTCTTGTGTATCGTTACTCTCCTTTTGTTTGCTTGCTGTAAAGCACTCCTACATAGAATTTGTACCTCCCGTTCCCCAGGAAATCCCGCTATACTCCCTCATTAATGACCCCAGCTCCCTAGAGCTTAATCGCTTTTTGTCCTCAAAGTATGAGAAAACTCAGCCAAAAGTTTGTTGAGTATTCTCAAAGGAGGGAGTTGTTGGTATCACTAGGCATAACCCTAGGTAACTCGGGTGGGTGGAAGGCCACAAGTGTCGATGAAGCCCTCCTGTTCTAGGCCAAAGCAAACCAAAGCCCCTCCATGTTGAACTCTACTTGACCTAGAAAGCTATCAGTTGCAGCACAGTTCAAACTGGTCTAAAGCAGTAGTGATAAGGCCTCCGCGTTGAAGGACAAGATAACTGGCAGAAGGAAAACTTATTAACGAGCTGCCGCGGCCAAGATTACTTAATGCTCCTGCGCTTATGTAACTGCTACAGGGAAAGGATTTGAGATTGTATTCTCCCTTGTACCTTATTTGAGCTCAAATAAACTTGTGTTTTGCTTCTCCACCCTGGTGTGTTTATTCGAGCCGAGCACACCAGGCCACGAACCGCTGTTGCTTGGCCTCAGGCACTATCTGTGCCAGCAACATTAGTGCGATGTCACCTGTGCTTAAGATGACAGTGGTACATGTACAGATATTTTATGACGCAAGGCCAAGGCATGAAACTCTCTCTCTTCTGATTCAAGATCAATTAAAACCTGGAGGTTCTTGTTTCAAGATGGCCTGTTTCAATTTAAAGAAATCTAATCCAGCATATAAACAAGAATGGGAAACTCCTACCAAGACATTTGCAAAGAGGCACTAGGAGGAGTTTCAAGTTTACATTCAAGTGTTAATGAAGAATCCACCATGTCCATTCATTGAAGCAACTTCTGCCTAACTGTCAAGGTCTCCCCAACTCCATTATAATCACACTGTGGATTTTACTGAAGTCTTTAATGTGACGTGAGAGCACAGCTTTGCTTCAATAAACGTTTTAAATGCTAAAACTCAACTTTTGCAAGGGGCATGACATGACTTGTGGTAGCGTGGGGACAGCAATGGGACCAAACTGATTGGGGGAGGAGAACAATGCCTCCTCCCACAAACTTTGTTTGAGCAACATTCCTATGTCCTGGTAGCACTTTCAGAACAAAGTATCTGCACATTTTGATTCAAGTGATACCAAAATTTCATTGGACAAAATGTCAAATGGCAGCCTTAGACAGAAAATCATACTACACCACTTTGCCATACTGAGTCCATTGGAGAGAGATCCACATACTTCCATTACCCTGAGAATGCAACTTAAAGACATTTAAAAAAAAAAACAAAAAACCCTTTCTGAAGCTTAAACCCACTATTCCAAATCAGAAAAACTGTTGTCAGCAACTCTGTCAATGACACCAACCAACCAAAACAACCCCATGCTTCAAGTGAACAGCTTCTTATGGTTCTCATGGTCCTTTTTGCATTGTCTTTCTGGGACAGTCAGTTCTTTCCTGCATTTTGTACAACAATGAGCACACTATCCGCATTTTCAAATTATTCTCAATACTTTCCTTCTTTTTAAAATTGTGCTTTGTGACTATCAGCTGGGTTGATGTTTCTATAATAAGGCCAATAAATGAAGAAATGTCAAAAAGATCCAGACTGGCTCTCTTATCATCACGTCAGTTTACTGTGAACAGAAAACAACAACTGCTTAACAAGCAACAGAACCCTGCATGTTAGGGGTACAAAAGGGAAGAGAGAATTTCATTCAGCCTTTTTCACTATGCTGTTGGTACAGCAAATCAACGCATTTCAACCAGTTGATACTGGAAGTTGAACAAAAAGTATACAGCAGTCACGCATAATAGTGACTGCTGTACCAGATTTACTACTTCATGAAATGCTGTGTAGTTGTAGCCATGTTGGTCCCAGGATATTAGAGACACAAGGTAGCTGAGGTAATAATTACCTCAGCCACCTTGTCTCCCTACTTCACAAAATGTGAGAGGTTCAACAGTTGATAAGACATGTAAATTCCAACACTTCATTCAGTGGCAGCAGGATTTATACAGGGATTCTTACAGAGAAAAAACAAAAAAAACACGTGAATTACAGTTCCTTTTACATGGATGCAAGTGAAATGAAGCTGTACATTCCAGTCTGACTGCCTGATCAGCTAAAATGTGTCAGATTCCCAATTCACAGCGTTCACCTCACTTTGAGCCATGCAGTATACTGCCCTCTATCCTCATTTGCAATTCCCACCAACAATAGTAGGAAGAGCTTACGCAGAGGGCAATAAAACACACAACAGCAGAAAGTTTAAATCCTACAACAATGGGAAGGTTTTAGACTTGGAACAATGAGATTTCAAAATAAATAAATAAATAAAACTAAATAACTGTAGCATCTAGATGTACACATGCTTTAGTTGAATGACCCCATAACTGTAGTACTGGAATTGGACTAGACTAAGGTGCGGGAAGAGAAACTGGAACAAACTGCATCAACAATCGCTCCTTTCCATCCTTCCTGCTTCCCCAGCCACATTCCGAAGGAAAACTGCTGGTTTATGTTACAATGCACAAGAAATCACACAAAACTGAACCTAAGACTTTTCAAGTTTAAAAACAAATAGGACAGACCAGTTAATTTAACTTTTACGATAATGGTAGCAGCAGCAGGAAAGAAAGATGCAGATGACTTTTTATTGCCCTGGTTTAAGTTACTAAATGCCCTAGAAATTATTTTCCCTACAAGGGAACAGAAATGATGCAATAGCACATGTAAGAACTATTATTTGGATTGAAAATACTGGATCATCCATCTTAATTTTTCATCCATTACACTTTCAAAATCCAAAAAGTCAACAGCTTGCCATACATGAATGAGTCCATAACAAAAAAAACAAACAAAAATGTCTCCATTCCAAAGGCTGCTTTTACACCATCTGGCCATGAACAGTAGAGTTCAATAGCCAAGCCCCAGTTCACTGCCTGGTAAACATAAACCTCCACAGGGTCTAACGCTTGGACCAAAAAGCATCAATTCCTGATCTGTAAAGAGCTCATTCAATCCAGAATCTAACACTTTATTTTAGGCAGCCAGTTCAGAAGAGCCTCTTGAGCATATCAAAAGGCTTTACTATCAGAGAGGAGAAAGGAAGATCTTTTGATGAAGAAACAAGGTGGAACTGAAAGGGCTGGCAAGTGTGCTACTCTTAAAGCGTGTGCACTCCTAAGATGGAATCAATTACAGTAGCATGCCTATCATGTTAGACACAACAAACTTTGGGATGCTCAGGAAACCCAGAACACATTATAACTCCGAGCAACAACATAAAGCCTTCACAAGAAAGTAGAACAGCCAAGTCACATCTCTCTAAGGGAAGTGATTTGTTGGCTGCTTTTTTTAAGCCAGCCATCTGTATCACTTGTGTGTTTCTTCATGGGTTTAATGACAACAACTAAACAAAGTTAACGGACAATATCAATACATTATTACAGATCCAAACCAGAAATGAATGCCAAAAAGAATACATGGGAGAACAAAGGGAATATGTCATATTTTAGATACTGAAGCAGTACTTGAATATTTAGCGCACACATGATAATGGCTATAGCTATATGGACTGTAGCAGCAGCAGCACTGGTCCTCTGCACTAGGAAGAGTATTCCATCAGCTCAACTGCCCAAAGGGGTCGCCTAAGTGAATGGATCTTATTCAGGGCAGGACTGTAATCTAAAGAGAATTTGTGTAAATTTCTACCAGGCCCTAGTCCCTCCCTACTGAAATTCTGCAGATCTTGGACGATTATTTTCCATTCTGGTGGGTCCTACTCATTTATTTTAATCATCAAGTCACAAGGATGTTCAATCAAAAGTTAATAATGTTATTTAACAAATAGCCACGAGTCGTTTTTTGTTTTTTTAAACTTGCACAAATCCTAAAAGACACAATATCAGAGCCCAGCAACAGTACAGACATCACTTGCAGCCTAATTAAAGACAGTAACGAACACCACAAAATTAGCTACCTAGGGTTTCTATAGCCCACATGACTTCCCTGACCATACCAGAACTTGGAGCTTTATTCTGTGTGCTTTCACAAACTCCTAGTGAGAAGAAGTGATTTCTATAAGCAACTAATCTGTAAAATTATAGCCAAAATCCTAGTTATTAATCTCTCGTGCTTTTCCAAGTTAAGAGACAAGAAAAGCACCCAGCGTGTTAAATTTCCACAGGTCTGTGTTTTCCAACAGAAAGGTACGTCAGCCCTCTGGTGGCCTAAAATAATACCTGCAGTCATACTAATTTGCATTGTGACTATATCGGAGCTCACAAATTGAAACCATTAGACCTCCAAAAAACACTTAATTGCTACAAAAAGTGGTGTTGGCCATTCAATAAGTGTCATTGGCTGTCCCAGCATGGTGGTAGGAGACAGTCAGCTACTGGGGATATAGTCTTTCGAATGAAAAATGGAGAGCCTGACCTCTTACAATTAGATGTCCAGTGGCACTTTTCTTTCAAGTAGAGGATATCAATACCAGTGCCCACCACACTGAATTCTGTTACACTCTGCCTGCTTAATTCCCTCTTAAATAGTTTACTTTGTCGTAACATACCTAAGCAGTGCAGCTGTCACCTCCGAAGTAGCTTCATTTCAGAGAGGGACAAAATGATCTTCTGAACAGCTGGTTACATGTGTACAATGCTTGAAACTGCAGTGTGGTCTAGTGATTAGCATATAGAGCTATAGAACAGCAACTTTAGGGTTCTAAACTCTGTTCTACCCCGATTCGTTATCATTTAACCCTTCGGAGTTTTCCCTTAAAAATGGAGACAACATTTGCCTGCCGCACAAGATGCGAGATTAGTGAACATGCCAGCATGTTTAACAGGTGCTTGAAGTATGATTAATAAAGTAACACTTGAGCAATGATAAAATAATACTTTAAATCAGTGCAGTAAGTATGATTATAAAAATATTACTCTAGTGCTAGTAGAAATTTTCCAAATTTTGAGTGATGAAAAGGTGTGCGTATACACACACACACACACATATATAAAGAACAGCTTTATTACTACTGTAATACATTTACAATTGCTGTTAATCAAACTCTGTACCAAATACAAATACAGCATCTACTTCACATTTCAAAGGTACCGGGTTCAGATCCTGTTAATGATTCACATTTGTTATCTCTTCAATAGAGTTCTCGCTTCCACTCTTCCACACAGCCTATGACTCAGGAGACCCAGGTTAATTTCCCACCCTGTCACAGACTTCTTGTATAACCCTGGGCGAGTCACTCAGCCTCTCAGTTCCCCATCTGTAAATGATAATGGTACTTCCTTATCTCACAGCTGGGTTGTGAAGAAAAATACAGATTATGAGGTGTTCAGACACTACAGGAATGCGGGCCATATAAGTACTTTAGATAAACATATCAAAAACATCCGACAAAGTGAGTATTCACCCACGAAAGCTCATGCTCCAAAACTTCTGTTAGTCTATAAGGCGCCACAGGACTCGTTGCTGCTATATCAGAAACAGGTCAAGTTCAGCCACGTTATTTTTAAAAACACAATGATTGAAGGGCTACAGCAGTTTAAATGGACAAATTAAGGCATACATATCAAAGACATCTATTCCCTCCTCTTGCAGCCACATTTACACCTTAATTCTCCACTCAATTTCCTCAGTCAGGAACATTTCAGGAGTTAACAAGAAGAAAATTTGTTAGGACAACTCCAAAACTTATCCCTCAGACTGTGCCTGAGCATCTCTCCTTGACGAATTGTTATTTTTAATTCTATTAAATAAGACATCAGAAGCCAACAGGCATGGACTAAATTTTTTTTAAAATTTTAATTCGTTACAAATTCAGATCAGTTTTCTTTGCTTAACATTTATCCTTTTCTTCACCTGCCTTGTGACAAGAAATACAAGCACTTTGATAAATGGATCAAATGCAAGTTTAACTAATTTCAGTTTTCCTCAAGTCCATGTGTACCATTTGCTGTAGTGCTATACTGTAACTCCTTCAAGCCATGCTCATGGGAATTTCACTACCCAAATCCCATGCAGTAACAGTTCAAATGCTGCAGCTGCTTTTCCTTCTCCAAGTGTGTAAGACAATTGTACAGTGCTCTGATGAGACATTACTTTGACCTTTTCTACACGGATTCTTGCACTTTTACAGAGAGTGAAATTGCTGAAATGGGTGCTGTGTTGCACATTAAAGGCAAGGATAGAGGCAGTGTATCACCAATATGGTTTGAAGTCTTATTACTTCACCCTGAAAGTTGAAGCCAGGACTGGAGTTTGGCGGGATGGGAATTAAAGAAGTATGGGTTCTTCAAATCTTCCACTAAACCTGGCTATGAAACCTTGGGGAAATCACATTTAACCTCCCTGCCTCAGATTCCCTATTTACCCCAATTACCTAACTCAAAGGGGCACTACAGGGCTCAATTCACTGATATCTGTAAATCACCTTTATATTCTCAAATGGAAGGTACAGAAGTGCGAATTATTACTGGTAGTTTAGCACTTCTGGACAATAATATATTTCAGATTGCTGACAAAAGCAAACAAACAGGTGAAACAAACAAACAAACAAGAACAACTACTTGCAATCCTTACAATCAGAGTTAAGAATAGATGTTTCCCACAAAATGGTCTGGAATAAGCACCAGTTTAAATATGTTTAAGACTGCTACTTAACTCAGCATCTCTGTGTTCTTAACAGGCTGCCTCCACTTTACTCACTCACATGTCCACTGCATTCAAACTGGTTGAAAGTTGATCAGATTTGTTATCCAGAGTGAGGACCCTATGTGCTGCTCTGTAGCATGCCCTCAGGAGCCTGTATAACAGAAAACAGTCCTGCAGTGCTGTGTTGTTTGTATTCATCAGCATTTCTCCAGCACATATATATTATTTGCATTACTGTAGTGACTAGGGGCCTGGCCATAGACCAGGACTCCATGTACCCATAATGTTCAGACAGGTGGAGCATGGATCTATTTTCTAAACAGAGATTGTATTTTTTTAAATACATTCTATTGTGATTTAAGCTGTATCCTGCAAGAGGCATGTCTCCTTACCTGTGCCTCCATCACACACTCTTGATCTATTCTAGTTTGATGGTTATTTTGTCCAAGTAAATGTGTGTACGTTACATATCTACACATAAAGGGCCAGATCCTCACCTGGTATACATCAGACAACCGAGTTATTTCAATGGAGCTATGCTAACATATACCAGCTGAGGATCTAGCACAAAGGGCAAAATTATGCTCTCACATCATCGTGTCACATCATTAATTTAATATTCTGCCTTCCCTTTATAGATGTCTACCTCTATGAGAGCAGAATATCTAGTTGAGATCCACCATGTAGACCTGGAAAGTGAATTTTGCATAAAGCATGTATGTAATTAAAATACAAATCTACTGTCCTTTGTCCTGTAGAATATATATGATTGTGTGGAGGTCTTTAAGACCCTTAAGAAAAGGTAGTGGGATGGTTTGGTTTGCAAGGTCATCAGTAATACTGGCAAACTCAGCTTTGTGTCTCTATTTCATCGCACCCAGAATGGGCAGTTGACCAGCTGTCAATATCTAGCATAGAGATCAAGGCCCAGATGACAGCTATATGTCTGAAATACTACTTGCATAGGACAGAGGCAATGTTGGCAGGCTTGAGAAAAGAACTGGAGGAAACTGCAGAGGTAACATCACATCCACCGTTGAGGTATTTATCCATCTTCTAGCCATGTTCAGAATTTGGGGTTCTTGTTGGAACCTCAGCTACTTCTAGGTGTCCAAAAAGCAGCAGTCAGGTACTGCCTCCCTCTACCTGTGCTTGGCAAGGAGGTTACAGTGTTTCCTTTCAGATATCAGCCTCATCACATTACTCATGCTTTTATCATCATCAGGGAAGACTGAGGGAGTCTACTCTGCTTGGGCCTGACTAGACCCAAAAACCACTTGGGAACTTCAGTGGTAAGAGATGGCTGCTGCCCACTTTAGAAGCAGTTCATTGTTTGGGCTGTGCATTTTAGGAGACAGGATGTCTCCTCATGTCTCAAACCAGTAGTTGAGATCAGCCAGAGACACCTGAGTTGTCAGTCCACAGATGCATTGATCCTGGGGGGCAGGGCATGCTCATTGGGGAGCCCCCTCATCATTCAGAAGAGCCTACCTTTGTCGACCTGCAGGACATGCTGCAAGACTACTGAGGGTCTTGGCAGAGATGAGGGATTTATTTTCTTTTATAAGTGAAAGCTTTGGTTGGCAGATGTACAAGTGGAAATGTTACTAGAAAACACTAATCAGAAAAAGTATTTCACAGAGTAAATGAATGTATTTTAAACACTCTCTCTCCCCGAACCCTGACATCACTACCACAGATAGTCAGTTTAAGTTCCTCTTGTCCTCCACTTCTATATCATGCAGCCATGTTAGGTTTCAGAAGTTACAATTTAGGGAGAGACCATCACAGACACAAAGGGCAGTTAAGCACCCACTGAAAATCAATGAGAGTTGGGCACTCAACTCTGAAAAATCTCTCCCTCAGAGTACTATTTCTGTATTTTTAAAAGACTGCAGACCTAATTTTTAGTTTTCCCAGACACCTTATCACTGAAAAATTCTGCATTCATTTTATTGCCAGTTCCCAAACTTTCTCCAGAATAGAAAAGTTCTTGTTATTAATCCCTAAATGCATGACCTTGCACTTTTCACTATTAAATTTCATCCTATTACTATTACTCCAGTTTACACGGTCATCCAGATCTTCCTCTATGATATCCTCTGATCGTTCTCTGTATTGGCAGTACCTCCCAGCATTTGTGTTCATTCGCAAACCTTTTATTAGCACATCCTCGCTTTTTGTTTCAAGGTCAGTTATAAAAAGATTAAAGATTGGTCCAAAACCAATCCCTGAGGAACTCCACTAGTAACTCCCTCCAGCTGACAATTCACGTTTCTAACGTAACCACCGTTGTAGTCTCCCTTTTTAATCAGTTCCGTATTCGCCTTTCAGTCTTTCATACTTGATCCCCATCTTTATTCCATTTAGCTAATAATTCCCCATGTGGATCCTAATACAATGCCTTGCTGGAAATTGAGGATAAGTTAAATCCACTGCATTCCTTGTCTAAAATTTCTGTTAGCTTCTCAAAGAAGGAAAGATCAGGTGGTTTGGCAACGATCTACCTTTGTAAACCATGTTGTATTTTGTCCCAATTACCATGACCTCAATGTCCCTCAGTACTTTTTTCCTTCAAAATTTTTCCAAAGACCTTGCATACTAAGATGTCAAACTGACAGGCCTGTAGTTTGACTGGATCATTTCTTCCCTTTCTTAACAGATACGGAACTATGTTTGCAATCTCCAGTCGTACAGTACAACCCTGAGTTACAGATTCAACTTAATCTTGCTAATGGGCTGCAATTTCATGTGCCAGTTCTTTTAATATTCTTGGATGAAGATTATAGGGCCGCCTGATTTGTCCATTAAAACTGTTTCGAGTTTGCTCTACCGTTGGATGTGATAATTTCCTACCCCATATCCTCATTCCTATTTGTCATCCTACCCCTATCCTCTAAAGCCCTCATTAGCCCTCATTAAAGACTGAGGCAAAGTATTTGTTTGCAATATTGGGCCATGCCGCAGATTATACCTAACCTCTCCATCCATCCTCAGTGTGTTAGCGGTTCCCCACTCTTCTTCTTTCGTTTTCTCTCTTATTATATGGCTATAGAGGCTTCTACTATGGGTTTTTAATTCCTTTGCAAGGTCCAACTCTACATGGTTTTTTGGCCTTTCTCACTTTATCCCTACATGTTCTGACCTCAATAAGGAGCTTTCCTTGCTGATCACTCCCATCTTCCACCCTTGTAGGCTTTCTGCTTTTTCTTAATCACCTCTCTGAGATGCTTGTCATCCAGCTTGATCTACAACTCTGGCTATTATTTTTTCCCCCTTTCTTGGGATGCAGGCTTCTGATAGTTCCTGCAACTTTTGACTTGAAGTAATTCCAGGCTTCTCCACCTTTAGATCCCCAAGTTCTTCAGTCCAATCCACTTCCCTAACTAATTTCCTTAATTCTTTAAAGTTAGCCTTTTGAAATCAAAAGACTAGTCACAGATTTATTTTTGTTGTATCCTTTCCATTTACTTTAAACTGAATGAGCTCAGTGATCCCCCTTTTCACGAAACCCAAGTTTGGTTCCCTCAGTTCTCTTAGTAAGGACACCACGTTTTTTTACTCACCTTAAACCAAATCTAAAGGATTTTCCTCTATGCCAAAAAACAAAAAATTCTTTTAAAATTGGTTCACATACTTGCAAAGGAATCGTATTTAGCTATCGCATCATAGGAAAATCTTGAGCCTATTATTGCTTACTAGCCACTTATCTTCCAGTCTATATCTGTGAAGTTAGTCTCCATGATGACACAATTACCATTAGTATTTACTTCATTATAAAAACATTAAAAGGTCTCTATCCATATCTAAATTAGAACCCGGTGGTCTAATCGCACACCCCAGCACTGTCTCAGGAAGGCACTAGTAGTTTTTCTTCCGCCAGTGTTGATTTTATTTGCCCAGACAGACTGTGTCTATCCATGCATCCCTTCTTATTCTTATCAATTCTACCTCATCTAATTGATATATCAGTGCTATCTCCACTTACTTTGCCTTTATTTCTGATCTGTCTAAACAGCAACATTACCCTTCAATACTGTACTCAGTCATGACTACTATTCCACCATGTTTCTGTTATCCCTATAATATCCGGTTTCATTTCCTGCACCAGTAACTCTAGTTCCTCCATTTTGTTACCTAGGCTCCTCAAATTGGTGTGCAAACATCTTAATTCTTGCTGTTTGGCTTCATTCACATTCTTTACCTGATTACGCCCAGATGTTCTACTGCCACTATCACTTATTAGAATTGTATCTACGGTACCCTTCCTCCGTATGTCCATTCTCCTACCCACGATAGTATCTTTCTTGCTTTGTTTTTTTTTCCTCTCAATGTTATAATCTGGTGTGGAGATTACCTGGACATCTCCCAACCATCTCCTTCCAATTCCTAGTTTAAAGCTCTCTTAATCAGTTATGCCAGCCTCCATCCTAGAAGTCTATTTCCCTCCCTACTCAGGTGAAGTCCATCCCGAGAGAACGGTCCTCTGTCCATGAATGCCTCCCAGTGGCCATATATCCCAAAGCCCTCCTTATAGCACCACTGCCTAAGCCATCTGTTGAAGCTAACAACCCACTAGTTATCACTCAGTCTCCAGCTAGGATTGTTGGGCAAAATTATTAAGAAAGTGTTATTGAAGCTCTTAATGCCATACCCTGATCTCATGTATGGCCCTAAGCCTTAAGTCTGGTTTCAGGCTTTTGGGTAGTACACAGAGAGGGCTGTTGTTATGGTCCTTCGCCTTCTGTGAATTCATTGACACAGGATCAATCTCTTGCTGTAGAATTGTGCTTCAGAATCTAAACTTTCATTAAACTGACCCCTGTTTCTAGTCCTTGTGGTAGGAAAGTAGCCTATATACTTTAATAGAATCTAAAAGAATAGGTCTAAGGGTCATCAACAGCTCCACGCACCTCGATATGCTAATTCTGAAACCTAATGGTGACCTTTTAAATTGTCAGGACACACACTTGAAATACAAGGACAGCATACAATTCATTATCAAAGTAAATAACCCAGGGGCTACTGTTCATTTTGATATTTAATGTAATTTAAAACGTCTTTTTAAATGTAAAGGAAGGTCCATCCATGAGTTTGTTCATTCCTCCTTGAAGAGATCCCAAAGTTTAGTAGTGAGTGCTTCCTCCCTGAGGACATCTAGATGTGGAATTCTATAGGATTCCATCTTGTCCGTCCCTCCCGTTCAGCGTGTATGTATGATTGCTATGGGAGGCAGACACTTGGTCTGCAGTGTCCCTCAATATACATAGAAGACACTCTCCTTTTCATTGAACCTTTGTACAGCAAGGTATTTTCCCTTCCCTTTCCCTCTACCCTCAACCCCAGAGGCCTGACACAAAGAAGTGGATGAGACTGAACTGGTTTAGACTAGTCCAGATAAAATGGATGGAAGAAAGAGGAAGCACCTGAGGAAAGGGATAAAATTTGTAAGTGTACTTTCCACTGGGAGTGTATGTCTACCCTCTGATAATATGATATGCAGTCTGGTGTTCTTGTTAGATTAATTACCGCTGCTGGATTTACATGTATCACCTGTGGCATGTAGTGCCTCTTTCATCTTTGGTTGCCCTGTAGGCTACTTTCTTTCTGCTCCGATGCAGGCTTCACCTCACCTCCTTCCCTTTCTAACCTCCAGCGTAACATACTTTACTTGGGGCTAAACTTGAAAATTACATGGAATTTTCATCTAGTGCAGAATGCAGTGGCCCCATGTATGAGTTAAGCACGGTGCACTGAGCTTCGAAGAAGCTGTCTCCTTACTTCGGAGTATGATTCACGGTACTGGTTAAATGTATGGGGCCGGAGCCTTAGCTGGTGTAAATTGGCATTGTTCTACTTAAGTTAGTGAAGTTGCAGTATTTGCACCAGTTGAAGATCGGAACTATGATCTGTAAAGTGCTTAGTAGTTCAGGACCTGGTTACAAGAGCGTGTCTTTGATTCATTATGGGAGTTATGCTCCAGTGGTTTGGACTTACAGTCTGTTCCTGGGGTTGAATTCTGACTAATGGCAGGGCCTTGTTAGTGGAGAGTGCATGCCTGTCTCCAGTCATCTGCCAGAACGTGACATAGTGTCAGAGTATAGTGCAAGATTTATTTGTTTGGTCAGTGCTTTAAAAGATTTTTGGTTTAGTTTAAAATTAGAGATTTAGTTGTTTGTGTGTGTCTCTGATGGTGTTCGGAAGTTTTTGTTGCTATCTTTCATGCTTAAACAATGTTGTTTTATATATGTAAGATGCCCAGGTGCTTGGCAATGGGAGAATCCTAAGTAACACTTGAACACACTCCAAAACGATACTGTCAACTTAAATTTCTTCCAAAATGCGAAGAGAGGGGAGAGTAGTGGAGGTTTTGGGGGGAGAAGGGAATGTTTTATAAAATCTTAAGTCAAAAAAAAAGCTTCTGTGATATTTTTTAAAGTTCCATTTAAAATGGTTGGTTTCGAAGTGATATTCTTGTTATGCAATCCTGTCAATTTTAAAAAAAACAAAAACAGTGAAAGTGATTTCAGATACTACACTGACCCCTGATGGCCCCCACCAAGTCCTGTGATTTTTTACAGTTATGTTTAACTTTTTTTATATATATTTTAAAGCCTCTCCTGTTGCTGTGTGAAAATAACACAATCCAGGGGAACAAGCTATATAGAGTAAACCCTGAAAGAGAGACTTTAGGCTTGTTTATACACAAATTGTACCGCTTCTGGTATAGTTGAAGAAGCACAACCCTCTTGTGTGGATGCAGTTATACAAGTATAAAGGTACTTTATTCTGCTGCAACTATTCTTATATGAGAGGGAAATAAGCTATAACAGTATAAGATACCTTTATACCAGTATAAAGGTATGTCCACTCTAAGGGTTGTACTAGTATGTGCTGAGTTAACTCCTCTTGAGTTAGCCTAGCTCAGGGGTTCTCAACTTGTGGCCCGTGGACCGCTTGCAGCTCTGTCAGCACACAGCTGTGGCCCATGTGATATCCTCAGTGCCATACAGGTAGTATTGGATGCGGCCTACAATGGAAAATAGGTTGAGAACCACTGGAGAGAGTAGTCATGCTTCAAAACAACACTTCAGCAGCACAAAGTGGTTGAAATGTGAAGCAGAGGCTGTATCTGTGTCAGATACAGAGTTTGAGTAACAGGCCAGCAGACTTGAGGTAGAAGCACAACCATCTCCAAGTTAAAGGTTTTTGTGTGTGGACAGGATTCAAGTTATTAAACGATTTACCTGTGCAGTGAAAATAAGCCCTGCATTAGTTCAAAAAAATCGCACTCCTAACAGAAATATTTATATCGGCAGAACAACTGTGTGCAGGCTGGACCTTAGTTAAGTCTTGTTAAATACACAGAGTAAACCAACTGAAAACAGATTTTTTTCCCCCTTCTCTAAAGGAATGGACAAGGGGGATAAATAGTGATAAGCAGAATGAATTTTTGTAATACTTTCACTTCCGGTTACCTAAAGTGTTGTTAATTTAGATAAAGAAAGGTTTATGGTTACAACTTGTGGGGGTTTTTTTGTTTTGTTTTTAATTGATAGTTACTTTCAGTGCTTGTCCATACATGGAGTTATTCAGGAATAGCAATAGTTATTCCTGAATAACTCCTCTGTGGAAGCAGCAAAGAATCCTGTGGCACCTTATAGACTAACAGAGGTTTTGGAGCATGAGCTTTTGTGAGTGAATACACACTTCGTCGGATGCATGTCGTGCATGTAGTCCTGTGTGGACATTCTTATTCCTTCTGTTTCTTTCTGAAATGGATTAAAATAAACAGGAACAAGGTACCTATTCTGGAATAAGAATAACTCCCTGTGTGGACAATCAGGAATATCTGATGTGCTTTAAATGCACACCCTACATTAATCCAAACTAATTTAAGTGTTTGGGATCGAGTTATAACTGCCACAACAACATCCAATCGCCTATCCACATGCAGTACGGAAGTAGAATTTCCTCAAAGAGCAACTACGCACCTCTGGGACCAATGAATATCATTTGCTTCCTCCCTCATTAAAATGTTTAATACACAATATAGCAACTCATAAAGTAACTATTGTTATAAGCTGGGGAGGCATCAGTTGGAAGTAACAGAGGAGGAGAAGGACCTCGGAGTATTGGTTGATCACAGGATGACTATGAGCCATCAATGTGATATGGCTGTGAAAAAAGCTAATACGGTCTTGGGACGCATCAGGCAAGGTATTTCCAGTAGAGATAAGGAGGTGTTAGTACCGTTATACAAGGCACTTGTGAGATCTCATCTGGAATACTGTTTGCAGTTCTGGTCTCCTGTTTAAGAAGGATGAACTCAAACTGGAACAGGACTAACATAGATGATCCAAGGAATGGAAAACTGTCATATGAAAGAGATTCAAAGAGCTTGGCTGTTTAGCCTAACCAAAAGAAGGCAGAGGGGAGTATGATTGCTCTCATAAATATATTCAGAGGAATAAATACTAGGGAGAGAGAATATTTAAGTCAGTACCAATGTGGACACAAGAACAAATGGATATAAACTGGCTATCAAGGATTAGACTTGAAATTAGACAAAGGTTCTAACCATCAGAGGAGTGAAGTTCTGGAACAGACTTCCAAGGGAGTAGTGGGGGCAAAAACATATCTGGCTTCAAGACTAAGCTTGATGAGTTTATGGAGGGGACGATATTGGGTAGCCTAATTTTGGCAATTAATTCGTCTGTGATGACTACTAGCAGTAAATATGCCCAATGGCTTTGATGGATTTTAAGACTGGGGATGGATCTGAGTTACTGCAGAGAGTTCTTTCCTGGGTGTCTGGCTGGTGAGTCTTTCCCACATGCTCAGGGTTTAGCTGATCGCCATATTTGGGGTCGGGAAGGAATTTTCCTCCAGGGCAGACTGGCAGAAGCCCTGGGGGAGTTTTGCCTTCCTCTGCAGCGTGGGGCACGGGTCACTTGTTGGAGGGTTCTCTGCACCTTGAAGTCTTTAAACCATGATCTGAGGACTTCAATGGCTCAGAAACAGATTCGATACAGGAGTGGGTGGGTGAGATTCTGTGGCCTGCATTGTGCAGAAGGTCAGACTAGATGATCATAATGGTCCCTTCTAACCTTAAAATCTATGATTCTTGAGTAGTGGCCTCATAACTATCTGTCCCCACATTTCGTATTAGGTAAATATAAATCCATCAATACAACATACTTCAAATAAATGTGGTTCTGCTTGCCTCAAAACCTTAAACAATGGATTAACTAATGCTAATTTACATTAAGCGTACAAAGGACAATTGAAAAAGAAACTTCTCTGCACACGCATTCCAATAAACATCAACTCTGACTAATAATGCTCCTGCAATTCCAATCAAAATTCCTATTTTTCCACGTGTCTTGTGTTTGCCATTTGAAAGTATTATTACTTTTTTTCCCAACTGAGTATATCTCCAAAAGTATTCAGAACATTAACTCCCATGAAGGGATCCTTACTTTGAAGGAAAACAAACTTTCCCTAAACACTTTAACACCGTCCAAGGATTTAATTTTGTTCCATTTATAGCACATAAGAACCATTGCTCAAATAAAGCTAAATTAATGAGTATGTTGCTGCTATCGCCGTCCCTACTCCCTTTAGGTAACACAAAGAGGACTTCATTACAGATAAACAGAAACTTCCTAAAAAACACCCAAGCCAACAAAAAACACAAAACCAGGTGTATTCAAATATACCCTCTTGCTTCTAATAGTCCTTACCCTTTCTTCTTTCTTGTTGCATCACTCATTAGTCAATTACTTTACAGCATAAAGATTTCTCCCTGCCATATTGTCTTCTGAATTTATATTGTTTTATATTTCATACTAGAACTGCTGTCATTATCACAGATTCTTTGTGAGTTTCAATGTACAAACTTCATTACCTAACTTATTATCATATTTTGTGATCTATGATTGAGGTAAAGGACTTATTTCATCTCTTGGTCTATAACTCCCTTGGGAGGATGGGAGATCTCCCTAATGCAGAAAAGGGATATAGTTAGCCAGGAGTGATACTGATGTCATGGACTTCTCATGGCCATTGACTCTTTAAACAGGACCTGCAGTAGAAGAGTTTGTTATGGATTCCCCTCCCTTCACTACACATGCAAGGTGAAATTCTGTTCCAAAGAAATAAATGGAAATTTTGCCATTTACTTCAGTGGGACCTTTTTTGAGGGAAAGGAGCAGTGGAGTGCAGGGTAGGGCCAGTGTCCTATTTACCATAGTATGAATGCATGGCCTTTACTTACTTCTCTGAACTGCTACTTCTCTTTTTGAAGCAGGTAAGCCAGCTTCTCTTAAGATTCTATTAGGGCAGTTAACCACTCCGTACAGTTCTGGGGCAGGGCGGGGGGGAGTTCTTCTCTTAAATCTCTGAACTGGAGAAGACAGCATTAGAAGTAAAGCTACCTTTGGATTAGTTTAAGTTAAAAAAGCTTCAGACTTTAGTTAATATGTTTTTATTTGGGTGTCTCCAGACAATAAGAGCATGGTTGCCCAAACTGAGGCACCTAAGGAAGTGAAATAATAAACTGAAATATCACCAACCAGTTACGGTTTACTTATGAAAGCTTGTTACAAAAATTCAGCCTGCTCAGCTCCAGCTAGTATTCACCAGACTAAAGAAGATGTCTTGTGCTTCTGTGCGTGTGTGGGGGCTATTAGAGAAGTGGTATTTTCACTTATTACTGTGTTGTCTTGGTACAATCCTTTCGGTCACTACCTTGAATTCAGAGTACTACATTCTGTCTTTCTATAAAATGTTGTCCGCAAACTCAGGCTCCAATCCTGCCAATGCTGATACATGCGCTTAGTTCATGTGAGAAGTCCTAATGAAAATCAAAGTTAACTACACGTCAACATTTGCAGGGTCAGGGCCTTATTTTCTACATCTCTATGACCTGATACCTCTGTATTGTTTTAGCTTCACAGCTACCATAGTTTTGTTTGAATCTCTCCTTATAACACCAAAAACCTTACTTCTGCTGCCCACAAGCATGATTGTCCTTCCTTCTTGTATTACAGTAGTGTCCTGTCATTTTCATTCTTTACCTCCTCCTCCTGAATATTTGAACATCTCTGTTTTTTTTAATAACTATAATTATTTTCATCCAGGGGCTACTACATGTGGGCCCAATGTTTTAAGGTCAGGATTTTCAAGAGAGACTATGAGATTTGGCATCTAACTTTAAAATCAAGCTTAAGTTTTTGGGTATCCAACCAACTCAAGTCTTTTCCTCAGATATATCATGCTACTATGATTATCTCCACAATTATTATTAAATCACAAAATAATCTCTTTCTGATATTATTAGAGCCATCTGAGAAGCTACACATCTAAGTACTTGTCTACCGCAACTTGCTTAATGTACAAACTATCTTTGCCACCTGTCCTCTGTGGCTATAAAGTATTGAAACAAGTTTATTTGTCTGCCTTTAATCAAAGAAAAGCTACTTCACACACCATAAATGTTTATATACTGTAATGCTTCAAAGGCATGAACTATCACCACCTGAGTGCCCTCTGCTACAGTAGTATTAAATGATGTACTACAATGACTGCTTATTTCCTAATACTAAGCTTAATGAGGGTTAAGAACTAAGCTCTACTTATGCAACTATCTGGACCTACAGTGTCTAAGGGCTTGGCTACACTGGCACTTTACAGTGCTGCAACTTTCGCGCTCAGGGGTGTGAAAAAACACCCCCCTGAGCGCTGCAAGATGCAGCGCTGTAAAGTGTCAGTGTAATCAGGGCGGCAGCGCTGGGAGCGGGGCTCCCAGCGCTGCACGCTACACCCATAAGGGATGTGGTTTACAAGCAGCGCTGGGAGAGCTCTCTCCCAGCGCTGCAGCTCTGACTACACTCACACTTCGCAGCGCTGCCGGGGCAGCGCTTTGAAATTTCTAATGTAGCCATACCCTGAAACCAACACTTACCTCTCAGCCTTTCAGTCACATACCTGTCACAGAAATGATTTCAATGCAGCAGCCTATGGATCTGATTGTAATATTGGCATGATGTGATGATAAAACAAATGATGATGATATTGCTTTCCTAGCCTGTCATGTTATCTTGTCAGAAAAAAGCCCATAACCAGTCAAGAAACTGACTCCAGACTTATAAAAATAATTCTTTCAGGGGAAGAGAATTAACGTCTAGAGGAGAATAGCTTTCATGAAACGCAGGAAGCTGATCTCAGCAGCACTGAGAGCAGGGCCAGGGCAGAGCAGAGGAGAACTGAGCTGAAGAAAAGTGGAGCAGAGACACGACTCGTTGCTTATAGCTTTTTGTTGGCAATATAGTTGAATACCACTGCATTACTGAAATACCAGTATTATTGCTAACACAAACATCAATTCACCCCCTCCCTACCGCCAACAGTCTCTCGCATGTGTTAGTGAATTCACAGTATTCATGAAAGAATGAGCTTGAGAGTATTACATAGAGCCAGACGTAATACAGGTAACAGATATGCAAACTTCCTTCCACAGTTCTGCCAAGAGACTTTAGTCTTGAGCTGCAGCACCTCCTCCAGATCCAACACAAACCTGCCCATGCACCTCAAATTCTGCCCCTGAAATGGTTCCTGCTGTTTCTCCCCTGGATAAAGACAGCCTATGCAAACTATAATTATGCAGCATTAAAACTTTCTTTCTTTTGTAAATTGAAGTAAATTTGAAATCAGGTCTTCGAAAATGGGTTAACTTACTTGCTTTCATAAATACATCAATTCATTTTATGTACCAAAAATGAGATTAGGGTACATTCAATAATAGTAACTATGGCCACTCATTGTACATAAGTAATTTAAGTAAAGTTTTAGGTGAAAGAAGAGAGAGATTATTTACAGATTAATTTTGACCCAAAGAACTAAGAGCCTTCTAGGTACAAATTCCAAAAGGATATTTAGCTGGTTTTTAATTGTAAGAAAACACTGTCTTTGCTTTATGAATTGTATTGCCTCAGAGCGATGAGAATACTGGTATCAGTGATGTTGCTTAATGCACTATTGGAAAGCATTCAGTCACTACAGAGGTGAGGACAGTATAAAGATCTACTAAAACAGAATGCTACAGCAGATTCTAAATAGATTTTGGTTTGGAAGAATAATGCCATTTATAACAAATCTTGCAAATATCAAAGTCATTTAACAGAATGTGTCACAGAATGTGTAGGAACTGCTAGATTGCATCAGACCAATGGTTCATCTAGTCTTGTATCCTATCTCAGACAGTGGCTAGTACCAGATATTTCAAAGGAAGGAGGAGAACTCTTATACAGGAAAACAGCATGCCTACGAAAGAAGTTTATTCCTAGGTAGTCAGAGGTTGGTTTATATGCTAAATCATGACAAAAGACAACTCATATATTTTCAAAAAGTGAGCTAGTATAACTGTGGAGGATATTTTTATTTAATAATATACCTACTTAATTCCAAGTGTTTTACCTCATGATCTAGGTGGTAGTGAGTTCCAGAGGTTAATTTTGCTTTGTGGTGGAAACTGTTTGTCAGTTAAATGTGTCACCTTTTTTATTTCATTTGGTGTCCTTTATCCTTGTATTACAGCAAACAGGGGTGCCCAACTAACCTTCTGGATACTGCTCATTTTATATACTTCCCCTTCTTATGGAAGTCTTTCTATGCCTCTAATCACTTTGGTGCTATGTTACGCTCAGGACAGAGCACCCGAATTATACAGAGCATTCACCATGGGAATCTACTTATAAAATAGCATTTAATATTTTCACTATTATTCTGCAACCTAACCTCTTGGAATTTTTGTTTTTGTTTTGTATTTTGGCTATTGCACCATACTTATTAGCTGTTTTCATCATGCTACCCAGAAACGGTCTTTTTCTTAAGTATTTACAGTTAATCTGTAACCTTTAATATGAACAAGTCATTTTAATTGTGCAACACATAACACTTTGCATAGAATTTCACCCGTCACGCTGCAGTTGCTTAGCTTTGTTTGTGTTGCAAGTGCAAGCACAAAAAACAGAGGCAAAATGAAGGGATTAACATAGGTAAATTAGAAGCATCTAAAACATTCCTCTGTTGTAGCAAAATATCACTAAACAGGAAAATGCATATGGCACCATCTTGCCTCCAGCAGCACGTATTACTATGAGAATGAGCTCAGGTATCACCCAGTCATCCCCATTATAAAGCGGAAAGATTTGGAACTTGTGCCATACTGGTTGAGTGGTAGGCAAAAGGTCACAATTTACATGATAGAAAAAGGGTCTTTCTAATGCAGTTTTATAAACAGCTGCAAGCACCAACAATTCCACACACCTAATTATTTTCTGGAGCTGCAGTTGGTGTGCTTATTTGTATACAAGTGCCCAAACTTCTCCTCAAATCACAGGCAATGTCACAGCACTGCTGTGTTAGAGCCCTGGGAACACACCAGACATAGCTGAGATCTTGCGTCTTATTCTGATCTCAGGCTGATCTCACACCAGAATAGTTCTACTGACTCCAGTGTGGTTAGGCCTGGATCCACAAAGGGACTTGGCAAGTACAGTGCTGAGCACTGCCAAAAGAGGCCCAAAGCGTTTTGCCAGCCAAGGCAGAAAATGTCTCCCCACACCTACCCCTCTGAAAGAAAGACAGACAGAAAAGCCACCCAACTGTCACCACATTACAGTGCCCCCAGAAGCTGATGCCCACTGCAACTGCTTCACTTGCCCACCACTAGAACCAGCCCTGAATGTTGGACCACCATGCCTACCAGATTGGGCCCTACAGGCAAGGCAGGTGGGAGAACACCTAACCCCACCTGGCTTGATGATCCTGCTGGGGCTTGGACAAGAGAAAAAAAAGTGTCTAGATGCCTAGAGTGAGGTATTTTGCACATGCTCAGAGGCAGAAACTGAGGCTCCAAAGGAACTTTTATAGCAAAAAATGTAGGTGCCAAGCGAGTTTAAGCACCCACAGGGTTAGGCAGGGGCTGAGTGGGGGTTTTGTGGAGCAGAGTAGTGCCTAAATCTGCAATGTGTGCGCAAGCCCCTGGGCGGATCTGGGCCTTACTCCTCATTTATCCCTGTGTGAATGAGATCAAACCAAGCCCATCTTTGCAGTGCGCTTAAAAAAAAACATTGCAAATGGTAACTCACACATTTAGCGTCAATACTTTTTCAAGTGTACTTATCAATCAGTTCATACAGATATTAGTTGGGTCAAAGTAAATGAGCCTCTTTCCTGTTTTCTGCATCAATTCAAATACATATTGCTTGCATGCACTTAAGGCAGGGGTCGGCAACCTCTAGCATGCAGCTTGCCAGGGTAAGCACCCTGGCAGGCCGGGCCAATTTGTTTACCTGCCGCACCGGCAGGTTCGGCCAATCACGGCTCCCATTGGCCATGCTTCGCTATCCCAGGCCAATGGGGGCGGCGGGAGTGCCACGGGATGTGCTGGCCTTGGCTTCCCGCCATCCCCATTGGCCTGGGACGGCAAACCGCAGCCAGTGGGAGCCGCGGTCTGCCTAACCTGCTGACGCGGCAGGTAAACAAACTGGCCCGGGCCGCCAGGGTGCTTACCCTGGTGAGCCGCGTGCCAGAGATTGCCGACCGCTGACTTAAGGGTATTTAAATGCAAAGGAGCATCCTCATGCATACTTAAGATGAGTGGCCAAGCTAGATAGTTCAAACAACACACACTAAAAAAAACCCACACTAAAATACTAAACACTAAAACTCAAATATATCACCATTTTTATTAATAAAAGGAGAACTACTAAATAGTTTAAGGGCCTGATTCAACAAAGCACTTAAGCACATGCATCACTTGAAATGTGTGTTTAAGTCCACCCTAATTCAAAGAACTCACGCATGTGCTTAAGTGCTTTAATGAACTGGGTCTTAAATCAGTAATTCTCCAACTGAGTTATTGTGAAAAACATTTCATAATAGAATGCACCTACAGACACCCCACTGCTCTCAATCCTCCAGTGCTTAGTACTCAACTTGATTCATTTTTCAGACCATTGGTCGTCTAGGCAAAAAGTTGGAGAGCCACTGCCGTAAGCATTGCTTCGTTTTCAGTCTAAAATGCATCATTTCTTCAAGATTAACTTAGTATTTATGAACCTTCTTTGAGGAGCATCTGCCTCCTGAGCTCATGTAGTTCAGATTATTATTGTCTGTATCTTTGCTTCTCTGGATATTTCTTGACAGGGAGCATCAAAATAACAAATATATTTTTACTCAAAGGTCACCATCTCTGGATTTTTTAGCAGAAGAGTTACAAAGAAAACAGTTTGAAAAAGTTGTCCCTGGAGTTTTAGATTATGCTGAGGATGATCTTGCAGGGAAAATTAAATGAAGAGTTAGTGAATGGCCACCATCAAATGGGATCAGTTAATTGGTTATGGAATCACTTATTGTATAAAACAAAAACAAAAAAAACACAGAATGTGCTGAAATATGTTTGCTTGTTGCTTTTCTTCAAGTTATGTTTTGAATTACTGAATTTCTAATCCATACCTTTTCAATCTAATGGATATGATGTCACGTCATCAATAGTACCCTGACATTTTACTACTACTTAACTAGAACTGTCAAAACTTATTTGATACAGTTTCTAACTCCCAACCCAGATGGACAGGTGGTGATTAATTCACCAAACTGTTTAAGATTATTAGTTCCAAAACTGGAAGACTGGGGAACTAGTAGGCTCAGTGAGTTTGAGAGAGGACTGTCAATCTGGTACTTTTCCTGAGCACTAAAATTACTGAGAAAGAGACCAAGATTGTAGAAGATTTTTTGGGAAAAATATGAAGGGCAGAAATAACAGTTACAAACAAAATAAGGGTGAAGGCATCTTTCACTGGATTCCTACAAATACCCAGAAAATTTCACAATGTCTGTACAAACTTATTGTTAGTTAAGAGATCCAACCAATTCCCCACTGCCATATAATCACTCACCATCACTGCACCAGATTTGCAATTCCATCTTTAACCCTGCTTCCTAAAATTTGCAAAACATATATATGCAAAGGTCAATAAATCCTGATTTCTATTAATTCCACTTCCTAGTCAAGGGATCAGTTTCCAATACCATAAACAAATGCTACAACTTTACTCACTAGTTTAAAAAAATCCTGCTAGTTGCTACTCAATGTAATACAACATCCAAATCCATCATACTTACAAAAAATAACATATAATCAACACTTAGTGTTTCATAACATTACACAGATCATCCCAGTCGTGCATAAAAATATTCTTTAATTCCCATAAACATATCACACTGTGAGAACCTATAGAACAGACATAAATTAATGAAGCTGGTACTATATACCTTTTGAAAGTTTTATTCCACTTTTGATAGATAGATATGTTGACATGTTGCCATTACAAAGAAACCCCTAATGGGCCAAAGTGATGGTCAACTATGAGATCAGGTGGGGATGATTAAAGAGAAAAATGTAAAAAAAATAAAATGTAAAAATATCAAAACCAAAAGCCTACCACAAACAGAGTTCCTGCCTCCCCCTAAAATAGTGTGCTAGGATCTCCACTATTGCTCTTCATTCTGTGTGGAAGGCACTCAGATACTATGGCGACTGGCAGCAGTGCAAACCCCTACAACAGACAAATATTGTGTGGGTAGCTATTTATTTTGAGACTTCTTAACATTTGGGTTTTCAGGTGCAGAATTTTTTTATAATTCTGTAATGGCATAGAATGTTAGCTGGACTCAATTAAAACATATCTTCAACCTTAACTCTTCTATAAATTAAGGTGTTTTTTGTTTTACTTAGGAATAATGGGAGTGAATCTAAGATTTAAAAGCAAAATAGATTTTTAGAAAACTGCATTAATATACATCTGTTCATTTTATAGCTCTGACATAAGAAACAATATGTACAAGGCATATCCTTGTGCTGCTTTACAACGTGATATTCACTTTTCTTTCAAAGCTCAAAGCACTTGCTGCACTGTTAAAGTTGCAGTATTCAATAAATATTTGTTTTAAAAAAAGGCAAAGCTGCTAAGAGCAGTTGCAAAGAAATCCATCTCACCCCACTAATTTGTATTAGCTTTATGCTTGCTATCATCTTTCCTAAATGGGGAGCTAACTGATAAAACATCAAGCTCAATTAGAACCAGACACTGCATGCAACTATTTGTTTGAATAATTTCCTGTTGGAGTATTAGTAATTGTTTTATTGAACCATATAATGACTGGGCCAAATACTGCAGTTTTTATTCAGTTGAAACTCCTCTAGCTTCAAATGCCACTGACTAAATCCTTTGTCCAACACTGGATTCCTAGGAAATTAAACTTGCAACATTAAAAAAAAAAAAAGTCTTATTAAGAACACCTTAATACTACAATTTAAAAAAAAAGCACTGGTCAGTTTGTATATTGTAAAGCCTGAAAATGATACTTACCTGTATGCTTATTATTAGGCAAAAATCAAGTGCAATGCACAAGCACAGAAGCCAGAGAGAATTCAGTACCAGTTGTTCTAATGCTACAGCTGTTACTTGGACAAAACTCCCTTTGAAGTCAGGGCTGCTCGTTCATTAGTATTATGCCTGTCAGAGGCCTGAAGGTATGCTTGTCTCTTGGTTATAGTTCAAGACTGTAGAGGCCTGTCCTGTTTCCACTGAAGTCCCAGGCCCCAGTTCTGAGATGTTCCTTTCCTGCAGTAAGTGCAGGAGTGGGAGGGCGGAGAAGGGGCAGGTGGGGCACAGGTGGCTCTAAGCAATCTTTGTGTGCCTCACAGTGTGAGGAAGCCAAAGGCCTGCTCAGCGCCCAGTTTAAGTAAGAACTGTCTCTTTGGGATAGGCAGGGAAGGAGAACACAGGGAGGTGTCTGGATGCTGCAGGAGGCCTTAATACCCGTTCTGGTGAATTTTAGCTTGTATTTTTCACCACAAACTTTCTTTCTAGAAGAGTGAAAAAAAGGCAGAGGAAATAACTAAAGCTTCACCAGAGTGCTCAAAGGGAAGGGGGAGAGGGAAGAGAGTGTGTACATGCACGAAGGATCCCAGAACACCCATAGATTAGGTCAGAAACTGTCCCTTGACTATTACAACCTTTTCCCCTCCCCACTCCATTATGTTCCCCTTCTCTCTCCTGAAGGATCATCCTATTTCTGCCCAGCCAAGGAAGGATATTCCTAGCTTGGCCTCACTGGCACAGTGTAAAGCACTGACTGCCCAACCCAAGTATCTGCACTGTGCTTCTCAGCTTCAGTGGAAGCAGCTGCCTTTTGCTTTCACAGTCTCACGGAGAACAGTGGAGCGACTTGGTGCTAAAGGTTATGAGAGCCAGCAGGGGGAGCAAGATGCTGATCACATGCTGCCTCAACCGAAAGAAAAGCAGAGCTACAGCCCCCACAACCCACAGTCCCCAGAACCACGGCCAGGACCGGGGGAAAAACACTCTAGAACTAATTCCTGAAGCAAGCAACAGTCCCAGCCAAACCTGTTAGCAGCTGTGACTGAAGTCAATACAAGTTTTATAGAATTCTATGGAAGCAGTGAGGACTAAGGCCTATGTGACCACAGAACCACCATAATCAGGAGTATTCAGTATGCAAACTGATCCATATTATGGTTTCCCCCTTCTCCCCCCAATCATGGTACAGATCTCTTGTGCACAAGTCATCCAGCCAATAGTCCACCTCTTCTGGATTAAGCCGTGTATATTTACAATGAATGATTTTACCTTTATAAAATCACTGATCAGCTTTAGCTAATTGCAATCTCACTTTAAAATTAGGCCATTTCACCTTCAGAGATAAAAAATTTGTTTACTGAAATTTTGCTCACCTGCAAAAACAATTGCCTTACTTGTTCTCACTATGAAGTCCATTTGTATCCAAAAACATAATACAGTAAGCTATCATGTGAATCACTGGCTTTTCTAAATCCCTTTCTATCGAAGACTTTTTATACAATGCTTGTAGGCATGGTGTTTAAAACTGACTAATTCACCTTTCCTGATCAATCAAGAATTGAGCTAGTTTTTTTCATTTGGTGTGTATGTGTGTGCAAATGTATGTTTCTCTTCTGCAACATTTAACATTATAGCATAAAAGCACAAGGCAAATTACTAATATTCAGAAGTAGCATTTGCTAAAAACAGTGGATCTCTTATATCCTTAAGAAAATTTCTCTTGTGGTAATTGAATCTAATGACTTAAAAGTAAACACATTATACAAACTACTAAGTGATATAAATGCAGCATACTTATTTGCAAGGAAAATCAACTCAGAGAGGAATATTGGCCCATAGCAAATGGACATGATTACAAGGTATTTAAGTGAGACCCTGTAGAAGGAGGAGGGGGCCTTGGCTGTTATTCAAATATGGCTACACAGGATCCAGCTACTGCTTAAAGATTAGCTCACATACATGCACACACACTAAATAAATAAACCCTCCATTTCTGCAGAATGTAAATGTTTATAGTCTCAGATTGTCTCTTCTTTCTATACAGAGATCCAGCACAGAGTAGTGGTTAAGGCACTACAGTGGTTTTGAAGTGACAGGGGTTCAATTCCAACTCTTTCTCAACTCTCTGTATGACCTGGTGACTCACTGCTCATACGTGTCTAAAGCCTGATATTAAAAATGAGATTGACCTAGCTAAGGGCTTGTCTGCACTTAAAATGCTACAGCTGCACTGCTGTAGCACTTTAGTGTAGACACTACCTATGCTGACAGGAGGGACTCTCGTGTCAGTACAGCATAGGTAATCCACCTCCCCAAGAAGCAGCAGCTAGGATGACAGAAGAATTCTTCCATCGATCTAGTGCAGTCTTCACAGGGACTTAGGTCGGCTTAACAACACTGCTCAGCAGGGTGGATTTTTCATAACCCTGACCAATCTAATTAAACCGACCTAATTATCTAGTGTAGACCAGGCCTAAGTCACTCAGGGCTGTGAAAACACTTTTATAACCTAACTCCCAGCATAATGAGTTGATGCCACTAAATTAATAGACAAATTCCTGAATACTAGCTAATCACTCAGACCAAAAGTAGCAACAGTATTATTAAAGAAGAACAGGGGTTTAAATTCAGTCAGAAAGGCCCTCCATGCACACCTACTGGGGCTGCAGAAGTGTGGGAGGTAGAGAAATTACTGACTGTCAGTCTCCTACCTCTTACTGGACCCTACAGGTATTCCACAGAGATTTACACCCCATCACATTTTGGATGGGATATGTGATAAAGCAGGGGGCTAGTTGCTGCTAATTGCTGGCAGTGAAAAGCATTGCTGGAATCAGAATTTTACCTGTCTCATCTATATACAACCGTGTATTGTAACTAACAACACAGGGAGGTTTGAGTTCCGTGCTGCTTTTTGTTGGGTTTTATTGTTTGTTTTCTCCAAAGCAATCCTACTATTATAAATTTAATCTTTTGACTCTAGTATGGATGTGGGTTATGAACTTCAGCTACTTAATTTGTAGACCACTGCACTACTTCAACCACAAAGACATAATAACCCCCTGTCTATGGGCACTTACTTAAACCTTCAACACACTAAAATGGTGTATTGATTTAAAAAAAAATAATATCCTAATATTTTCTCTAGAAGAGATTACTTAGAAAAAAAGAGATCTTGCTGTGCACAGGCTGTATGTACATGGATTTCTATGGGATTATAACTGGGTAAGGACCTTGGGGTTGGTCTACATATTCAAAGCATTAGTCACATGTAACATTTATAACTTGCTGGACAATTGATGTCACTTAAACATGCCCAATTTTCTCCAAAACCATTGAAAGACAGGCTTTGGCTGTTTGAGCAATGGATTACACCACCTCCTAAGTACTAAGTTGATTGACGCTCTATAAATACCTTAGATTGATATCGGTACCTTTACCTCAATGGTGACTTATTTATTTCGCTATTTCTACCAGTGTTTTTACTCTCTCAAAGAAAACCATACCTAAAGTTAAGCTGATGATTCTTCTACTTGAGCACAACTACAAAAAAAGCCCAATTGCAACCCTCACAGAGTTCACTTAATCTGAAGACAATTTAATGTCAAAATAAATTCTGAGTGAAAAAAGTATTATTTCCAATTCCTGGGTACTAAAAGGAAATACATAAACTGAATCATCTTTGACATCTTGGTCAGCATGGAGAAAATGATTTCAAACCCTAAGACATACTATGTCAAGTTTTATTGATTGTTAAATTCAAGCTATGTTGTACCTGAAATGGATGGCTTGGGACAGTGAGGGTTAGTAGGAATACAGAACCTTTAATCTTTAGTTAAGGCCCTGTGTGCTGTACAGCCTATTAGACCTAAATCCTGAAACAAGCAAGAGGCATGAGGGATGCAGAATGTATCCAACTCAGCCTGTTAAACAGCCAGTACATGTGCCTGGCTGGACAGACTTCTCAGTTGTTAGGCATTTACTACAGGCCTCTTCTTATCCCATTAGGTGGTCACTTGCGAGGTACAGAATGCCTTGACTTCCCAATGAAGTCAGTGAGAGCTAGAAGTGTTCAGTACCTCACTGGAACATGCCCTAGAAACTGAAATGGCTACAGCTGCCCCTTCACTAACTAAAACCACCAGCATGGCTGAGAGTTTGAAGACAGGGTCTGGAGACGGCAATGGGGAAGGTGAATAGGAGGTGGGTATGTGCATTAGGGAAGAGGACTGCCTATGCAGGGGTCCCCAATGTTTTCAGCAAAGTGGGAATTATGTAGTAGTGTCAACTAATTGCAAAACTATTCAGCAATCTGTGCAGACCTTCAGTGTCACTGTAATCATTCTAAATGCACCTGCAATTTAAATAGAACTCATGCATGTTTATTTGCATTGCAGTAAAAGAATACTGTCTGTCATACGCTATTCTTTGACGGACCTCTACTCTGACTAGAGAACACGAGGCTGTGCACATTGCAGCTTCTTTCTGTGCTGAGGTTGTGATGGAATTAATATAAGTTCTCTGTGCTACTCTGCTGAGCTCTGGCACTCTGTCACAACAACTTTTTGTGAACAAACAATTTTCCTTGAAACCAAAGATGACTGACATTAAAAGCTCAGCAGAACAACCTGAGCCTTCCAATTCTGCACATTTTTATTAAGCCACAATATGCAATCAAACACTCACTTAATTTTTCAGGCCTATATCGTGGCTATCAGTCAGAAAGCTCCCTTGAACTTGTGAAAGAATTGTCTGTATTCTAACCACATATAAGGGGCTCACTGTTGCTGGATTCTGAACATGCAGGGGGAGTGACATCTCTGCTAGTCACCTCTTTTGGTACAAAGAATTTTGATACAAGTTATGCTGCCTTGAAAATGGGCACATTTGCTTAACTATGCAATCTCCAATTTAAAGCATCAAATGCATTTACTGGTGAGCTCTGCTCTTCATATACCAGAGCATGTGTTGTTTGAATATTTAAGGTGATATTTTCAAAGCAGCCTAGGTGATCTAATGCCCAGTTCTCATTGATTTTTAATAGGAACTGGGCATCTAAGTCCTTTGAGTGACTTGGAAAATCTCAGCCACCGCTAATGAAACAGATATAGCTACGTTCATTTCAGTGTGCAGTGAGATATGTGCATGACTGTCAATACATCTAGAATATCATGTTTTTCTGTGTGAAAAGAGATTATAAAAAGAACATGTTATGCATTTATGGTCTCATCGTATTTTTACACCATTTGTGAACCAGATTTTTTCAAATCTGTCTGCAGGCTAATGTCATATATCTCACTATAGTCCTCATCAAGAGTTAAATCTTTGCTTAGTTTTGAAAGAGAGAGAGAGAGAGAGAGAGAGCGCATTAGAACAACCACATAGACACAGAACACAAAAAGCACCTTAAAAGCTTAATTACTGGAAATCACCATGTTTTACACTGAAAATCATAAAAATGATCAAACAGAATTTGATCACTCTCTCCAAAAAGTATTTACCTGTGGACTAAGAACAAATGTGGAAAAATTAAACCAAAAGAGTCAGTTTTCCTAGACATTCACACACAGAATACAGAGGCTTAAAAGAGGACATGTTTCCTCCAACCTCCAGTAGCATAGCATTCTAAGGGGTTAAAGCCTGAGACAGGTGTGGGTGCTACCACAGCATGGTAGTTCATGATAACCTTATGTGACTTACAGAACATCTCTGTGCCTTGACCTGGCTCTCCTCTGCAAAGAGGCTGTATGAGCATGCATCTGACTCAACTGAGCGTCTTGGTGAGGCAACTGTGAATGGAGTCCAAATGTCCTTAATCAATTCAGAAGCCATCTCCATCAGCATAGTGGAAAGGATCAACTTGATTTCATAGCTTAGCATGGAAGAATTCATGAGAAAACATCCAATACAGTTATTTCAGATATCCTTAACATAGTGGTTACTTTCATAGCCTGTCTTCCTTCTACATTAGAGGATGGGTGGAGAGAGGGAAGAATGCTCAAATTTTACTTAGTAATAAAAGCTAGTTCTATTCCTAAGATATAGCTCTTGCTTCAGAAGGTCAGTAGGTATCATTTTTTCTGGGGATCTGGTAGATTGAACAGAGATCCTGAAATCTCTTTCCACATAAACAGGATTGTCTTCAGCCTCCTCAAAATACCTGGCTGCTACACTGAAACTCAGCAGAATTTTATCTGACCCTCTCTCCTTACCCCGTCCCCAAAGTGTATTAGCTTCTCCCCTTGCCCTTGTCCCCAAGGTGGCGTCTCATGATAAAAACAAAACCCTGACAAAAATCAGGAAAACATACTCCCCAACTTTAAGTGATTCTGATCAGCAGCAAGTCTCAAAAATTGTATTCTCTGTGGCCCACTTAATCAGGGCCCATCACTGTCCTTCCTGTACTCAGCATGCTGTCACTTTCATAGCTAAAAGTGATGAGATTTGGAGATAGGCCTGAGAAATTTTACAAAAGCATAAGTCTCAGACCAAAAGAGTGAGCTTAAGCAGCTATGCCTACCGATCCAGTTATCTTTGGATTCATGTATTTGATGAAAGACGCTGGGTTAATAATAACTTACGCAGTACTTTTCATCCATAGATCACAAAGTGCTTCACAAAGGAGGACTGTATGCGGAAACAGAGGCACAGAGAGGAAAAGTGACTTGCCCAAGGTCATCCAGCAGTCCAGTGGGACAGTTGGAAGGAAAACCCAGATCTCCTGCATCACTGTCCAGGGCCTGATCCCCCCAGCCTATACTGGCTTCCTAATTAGAAGTAGGCCCCTTAATATCTTTCAGTTATCCCCAAACCCCCATCATGCTACTTTGATTCTTCATGGTTTCCACAGGAAATCTTTTGGAGAGCTTTTATAAATGCAGAAGAGAATGTCTTCTATCCTCCACCCAGTTCCTCTGCCCTGGCTATTGTGTCTGCACTCATGGTGAACTTTCCCAAGGTGAGTTTTCTCAAGGTGAGTTTGCAGGTTATGTACACTCACTGACAATTTCTCAAACTTTTAATCTCATGCCCTGCCATTTAGCAGCTTTATAAAGTCAAGTTTTATCAGTGACGTCTCTCTCCCATTTTACAGAATTCCTATGATTAGGCTCTTTCTTGAATCAGTCCAAAGTCCATGCAACACAAATATAAATTATTTTTTCTTTTCATATAAGTTCTTATACCGTGGTCACCACCATAGTATCTGAGCACCTTCTAGTAGTGGATTAAGCAATGTAATTTACATCTGACATATGTTTGTTACTATTGTAAGTATTACCACAGCACCTTGCAGCCTGAGTCATGGATCAAATCCCTGTTGCATAAATACCTAAACAAAAAGATGGTCCTCCCCTCTCCTCCCCAGGGTGAGAAGAGTGTGTAGTGGAGTATTTTGTTTAAATAGGGAGGGGGTTTGCTTTGGGTTGTTTTGTTTCTTTGGGACTAGATTTTTTTTTTTTTACCCCTGCAGTCACATTAGCTCCAACAGGAGTTGGGTGAATTCAACAATGGGAGAAATCTGTTCCTTTGTGCACGCCTGTGATCTAGAGCAGTTAGCTCCTGCCACCTTGTGGGGTTCTGTGGATCTCCCAGGACGCTTGGTGTTGCTGCAGCTAAGGCAGATCAGTTTAAGTGAATAAATATTTATGAATGCCTCTCCTTGTGTTTTACTTTACCCAATATTAAAACAGGAGGAGGGGGAGGAGGTATTTGTGGCAAGGGCAGAGTTATTTTGAATGTTTCCCGGTTTACTAATTCCAGCTTTGTGGGTGATAAAAGGATGCTGATTTATTGTTCATATGGGTTGTTTTTAATATTAGTCAAGAACATTGAGCTCTGGATAGGCATTTGATGTTGTGGAATAGTCTAAAATTAATAAAAAAAGTGCACTCAGGTCAAGCACTGCAGTCACCACCCCTAAAATAAATTCCACATATTTGATATAAATCCCACACAGAAATTCCATAGATTTAGGTGGGAAATCCCTGCAGATGATTATTGTCCTTGGCAATCAGAAATATTTATGGAATCCAATGGCATATTAAGCCTCAGTCCTGCAACAATTTGTGTATGTGCTTAACTTTGAGTAGTGTGAGCAGCCCTACTGACATCAAATTGTGATGATGATGTTTGTGATATTATTTCAAAAGTTGTGTTCTTCTAGCCTTGCCTTGCAGAGCTGATTTCCTGTGAACCTTTTGTAGGCCTGGCTGACTTTCTACTTATATCCCCTCTCCCCTGCCTATGGCTGCCATCCTGGACAGACAACCCATGTATGTGTTCTACGAAGGTTGAGGAGGTCTTAGATGAGGTAAATTGGAAATTGATCCTTTTGTTTCAGATTCTAACCAACACCCAGTGCAATCACTGACACTTGTGGTAAGTGGGTCTAAAGTTAACAGTACCTAATTAGAATGATAGCCTTCCACACCCACTTAGCACAGACACCAATGACCACACAAGGTACAAGCAGTGGAGACCCAGAGGGAAGGTTTTCTTTGAATTGCTGGTTGCTAGGTCCCTGCTTATATTTAAATAAAACCTCTGCCACTCCAATCCTCAGGAAGAAAAGTGAATAGAGGAAAGTGGGGTATGGATGCCCATAACCCTCATCAACAACCTAAATGATACTGACCTCTTTTAAGGCTTGCCAGAACCAAATGATCTGTGAGAAAGGCAGAGGTATAGCAATGTGAGGAAAACTTAGGAACCAATTCACCTCTCACACCAAAGTAAATAAAGAAGTGTTTACCACTGAGTTCAGGGAAGTTACACTGGTATACATTTCAAATGAAGCAGAACCTCTCTTAACTTAACTCCTCTGGACTCTCTTTAGGTGCACAGAAGGCTTTTGATAGGCCCCGGTAAGTGCACCTGTTCATGAGACTTCAGCAAATCTTCTTTGGTAAAGGCTTTAGTATAGTAGCTGGTTCAGGGTTAAATAAATAAATTCAAAAGCAACAATTACAGATCCTCAGGCCTTTTCCCAGAGAGAAACATGGCAGGGGTGGCCTCTTTCATTCATGCTCAGGGTATTTTTTTAAACTTTCTGTTTTTTAACTTCTGTTAGAGAAGACTGACGCAACCACGAGATCTTGATCAATGGAGTGGAACAAAGTGGTATTATACACCTACGATCAGGCAACGATTCTCTACCAGCATTCATTTTCGTACACCATTTCCTCTTTCCTAGAATAGGGAGAACTTTTAGGGTCATATACTTCCCTGACCACTGTGCAAGTTGCTTTCTCTCTGGCTAGCCATCACATCCCTTTACCCCTTATATTTTAAAAGGCTCAATTCAATAGCCAGAGAACTAAGCCGAGCGGTCAAAGACCAATAGGAAAGCCAGTGGAAGCAAGCAATGTCTTCGGGACAAGTTCCTTCCCTTGCTCCAGGTGCTGGGAACGTGATGGGTACTGGGATTCCTACCAGGGTGCTATCTATCCCTCACTCTAGTAGGGAGCTCTATTTAAAAAAATATTTGCCTGCAGGTGTTAGGTGACAAATCTAACCCCCTGGCAGCTGAAAGAGAGAAGCAGCACTGGCTAGGAACACCGGACTGAACCAGCCCCCCAGCCCATCTAAGCTCAGTATTTTGTCTCCGACAGTGGCCTGTACCAGGTGCTTCAGAAAAAAGTGTAAGATCCCAGCTGCCTCAGGAACTTCCTGGTTGCTGCAAAGATGGATTGGCTCTTCTCTCCTCTGCCTTATTCTCTCCCAGTCTTCATTTGCGAGTCCTCCTCCCAGGGAATAAATTCGGTGACTGCCTGTGTTGCTGATGACAGTTTTCCCAAACAGCAGCAGACTGAAAAGGATCTGATTCTTTTCAGTTTCACTGCTGTCCACAGCAGGACAGAAAACTGACCAGAACAGTTTTTCACTCTGCTACAGATTTAGGGTGACCAGACAGCAAGTGTGAAAAATCGGGACAGGAGATAGGGGGTGACAGGAGTCTATATAAGAAAAAGACCCAAAAATCAGGACTGACCCTATAAAACCGGGACATCTGGTCACCCTATATAGATTGGAAAAATTTCTATGCAGAACAGAAGGAGAAGTTCTGGCCCCATCTGCAGACTCAGGCAGACATTATGATTTTGCTTTACACTTGGTTGACATCTGGAAGTTATTCTCCACAACCACAGGGGCAAGAATTTTTTTTTTTTAAATGAAAGCTTAGATTCTGCTGAAGTTGATGACAAGCAACTAGAAAAGGCTCTTGCTCCCTGTGGATGGGTGGATTTTGTCTTTTCAAGGAGTGGTATAAAATAATTTATTAAGCAATACATTTAACCAGAAAAGAGAATAGCAAAAAACTACAGATATACCACCTAGCCAAGTTAACAGTGCTGTTGTAACTATAACTTTAGCTTTTTCTGGCTTCTTATGATGCTGTGTATTCTTAACTTTGTAATCTTTTTTCCATTCAGTTACCCTTCATCTCTTAAAAAAATAAAAACAAAACAAACAAACAAAAAAACCAAACATCTAGAGTGACTCCACTTGTAGAATTTACAAGCTCCTGGACTCAAAGTAGATTCAGCTTATGTAGTTTACAGTTTCCATCAGCTTTGCTAGACAAACCTCCATGTTCTCTGAGCATAGACCCCTATCCGCAATCAAATCTGCTCAGGTAGACTGCAGCACCTATGCAGAGCTCCACTAGCTTCAAGAGAACTCTGCATCTGCACAGAAGTCTGTGTGAACATATCTGAGTGTCGCAGCAGGTCCTTAATTAGCTGCACACATGTATAAGCCCTTGCTCCTGAAACTGCATGGGCTTAGGAGCCTGCACATGTCGATCAGGCCTCCAGTGTGCAACTGTAGGCTTAAAGACCTGAGTCTACTATGCACGATCAAGGTGCCATTTTTCAAGAACTCTTACTTTTGTTAAATAAAACCAATTCTTTTTTTCAAGTCAAGCTGAAGCATTAGTACTCATGCCAAGTTCCAGACTTCAACTGTTTTTTCGGGTACCCATCTTTGGTTTTTAAAGTGTATTACAGGATTCCCAGAAGCTGTAAGTTTTGGAAAGTTCTGAATGAGTTTAATAGAAAATGTTTTACGATCTCAACTACAGTGCTGGTTATAACACTTGGGGGTGAGTTTTTGGTGTTAAGAATTTTCTGTGAACTGGAGTTCAAGCGTGCTCAGATGAGGTATCTATTAAGAAGCAGGATATTTTTGGAGTTCTGGGTCAGCATAAAAACCTAGAGCTGAAAACAGTGCAAGCCACTGAAAAGAGTGAGTGAGAGCAAAGGCTTTTCAGGCGAATTTGCTTTATGTAGACAGTCATTTGTTTTGCCTGTTATTAAACTGCTGAACTTGGAAAGTTGAAAAAGTACATTTTGGGACTTTTATTATCAAGTCCTTCACAAAACCCTAACATGCCAAAGAGACAGTCTTTGTTTCCAAACCAGTGATGCCGATCTTGAGAGTAGCAGAACTCATTGCCTGTCTCAGAGACTTTTTCTGTATTTATGAAAAGTGCACGGCAATAGATGTACTGCAGAGGATTAAAGGTGGAACTCTGGATCAACAGAACCAGGCCCTATGCCTTAAAGGATGTGATGCAGAACACAAATGTTTTTATTATGCATCACGAGATCTTGAAAATACAACACTTCACAATATTGATCCAAGACACTAAAAGATTTATCCTGACCCTGCATATGCATAGCTAATAATACTGAAATCTGAAATGATATGGTCTCTTGAGAAATGTCACTGCTGACACTAACTACCGTGTATATATATATATATATATATATATATATATATAGCCTTAGTTAGCTAGCTAGCTAGCTGGGGGGATAGTTCTTTCCAGACATAAGGAGTTTGCATATGCCGTACTTATGGCTCCAACGAGGCAACATTGTTTAGTAGATTTAACATATGGCTAGAGGTTAGGAACTTTAGGAGTACTGTCTGGCTTTGCTAGTTACTGGGTGGCTTCACCTTAACATCCTTGTGTGTATTTCTCCATCTACAAAATGAAGATGAGAATAACTGTCACATGGGGATGTTGTAAGGACTAGATAATTAATATCTGTAAAGTTCACAATAAAAGTGCTAAGTATTATTACTTTATAATAAATTTTCCCTGTTTGACAAAATATGACCTCCGCTGCTTTGGTTTGTATAATTTGAAAGCCTTTCCTAGTGTACATGTGTTTAGTTGTATATTTAATATCATGTTGTGTTAGAGAGAGATTCATTTCCTGTCTATGGCAGGACAGAAAGCCACAAATCAATCTAGCCAAATTTAAGCTTTTGAGGAAACTGAGAAGAATGTCTTTTCCAGATCTTACAGGTGATCTGCAAGCATATTAAACAAAAATTGAATAGGTTCATGCGCTGTGTATGCCAAACAGCAACTGGCAGTAGTAATGTTAATACTAAATATTTTCACTACATGAGACAGAGGGTTAAAAAATGGAAAAAAAGCTTTTTTGGGGGGAAGGGGGGAAGAAGGGGAGATGGGAGTCAATTTCAAACTCTCAAACTTTCTGACCAGCTCTACAGCACAGAACTTTCCATCCAAAGGTTGCAAAATGTTTTACAAAAAGTCAGGAAGTTATTGTCCCTGCTTTACAAATAGGGAAACTGAGAGTTAGGGGAGGTCAACACTACAAACTTGCATCGGCGCAGCTGCACCAATGCAGTTGAGCCACTGTAACGCGGCTGGTAAAGATGCTTTAAGCCAGTGGCGTTCAAACTTTTTCAGGCACACGGCCCCACGCCCCCACCATTAACGGAATCTGTCTGTGTCTCCCCTCCCCCCCCATTACGCTGCAGCCAAGTCTTCCTCAGCAGCAGAGTTTGGGCTGAAGGCAGAGCTGGGGGCGGAGTGGAGCTGGGATTGGTGACAGAGAGGGAGTGAAGACAGAGGTCGGCCTGGAGGCTGAATGGGGTTGAGGGAGGAGCAGAGCTGGTCTGGGGGTGGAGCGTGGTTGGAAGCGTGATGTTCCCTCCCTACCACATGCCCCCCCTAATGTTCCTCTGCACCCCCTAGGGAGATGAGCCCCAAAGTTTAGGGGACACTGCTCTATAGACGACAGGACTCCCATTGGCTTAATAACTCCACCTCTGTGAGAGGCGGTAGCTATGTCGGTGGGAGAACTCTTCCAGCGACATAGTGCTGTCTACACGGTGTGTGTGTGCATGTATGTGTGTGTGTAAGGGTCAGTATAACTACATTGCTCGAGGTGCAGATTTTTCACATCCCTGAGTGACACACTTATACCAAAGTAAGTGCGTAGTATAGGCATAGCCTGAGAAAGAGGAAGGACTAGCATGCTTACCAGATTGGGCCCCACAGGCAAGATAAGCAGGAGAATGCCAAGCCTGAGAATCTCACCAGCACTTAGCCATGAGCTAAGGCTCTGAGCTGCTCATTAGCTGTAGAGCAGCATCAACACTTAGCTATCTTTGCATGTCTACCAGGGGAAACTTTGGTGCCTACTGAGTTAGACAGCAGCTTAGCAGCGATTTTGAGAACGTCAGTAGTACCTAAATGTTGGATTGAGGTACCAAAAGAGGTAGTTAGGCATCTAAGTCCCTTTCTGAATCTAGCCCAAATTGACTTGTCCAATGCCACAAAGAACCCAGATGAGTGCCCAGGTCTTTTATACCAAACAGAGTAGCAGGACCGGCGCTAGTGTTTTTAGCGCCCAAGGTGGACAGCCATTTCGCTGCCCCGCGCACTGGTCTGCGGCTCCGGTGGACCTGCCGCAGTCGTGCCTGCGGAGGGTCCGCTGGTCCCGCAGCTCTGGTGGAGCTGCCGCAGCCGTGCCTGCGGGAGGTCCACCAGAGCCACCTGCCGCCCCCCTGGCAAAATGCCGCCCCACAATAATCCTGGCACCCTAGGTGATTGCCTAGGCCACCTAAATGGAAGCACCGGCCCTGCAGGGTAGGCTGGTGATAACAGTGCACAAAACTTTGTAAAGGCTACTCAGTCTGCAGGACAGGTCAAAAAAACCTTATCCGCTGAACCATTCCTCACTCCCCCCACCCTTTCTTTAGCTTAGAAAAGTGTACTATATTTAGTCTTATCTTTAACTCATCAATCTGACTTTATGTGAACTTACATGATAAATTATACCGGTATAATTCAAGCGGTAAAAAACTCATTAGTGCAGACACCATTACACCCATATAAAAGTGCTTAAACTGGTATAGTTTATTCTGGTTTGGGAAGCTGAATCAACTATATGGATGTCAGGGACCTTTACACCATTATCGCTGTATCCACACTAGGGCTTTTACTGGTATAACTAACAAGCCTCACAACCACAGTAAAACTTTTTAAGTGTAGCTGAACCCTAAGAAATGTTCTTGATGTTGGAAAGATTCATGAAGGTATTCCTTATGAACCTACATCTAATCCACCAAGTCAATGGCAAAATTTTTCACTGGCTTCAGTGGGAGCATGATCAGACTGACTGTGGTATATTTCTTGTGTTATGGGATTATGTCATTTGATAATGGGGTTCAGATTTTCTGTAAGTGCACAAACATAAGGATGTATTAAGAGAAATGTTGGTGGGATATTTTCATCAAGTTGGGAAAATAATCAGATAGATCAAAAGGAAGGGAAACAGTCAGCAAGTTTAATTTGTAGCCATGAGATATAAAAATGGATATAGTTCCTCCAACCACACGCTATCAATGTAGTCAGAGCAATATTTTTAACATGCACTCCTCCTAGCGGGCTTAGCTAGTGCTTTCATTATAAACAAAAGGCTGAATTCTGTTTGCAGTTGCTGTAAGAGCTGATAGAGTTACACCAGTTTACACCAGGTCTGAGTTAGGCCCAAAGACTATGAGAACATTTTAAAAGAGCATCATAGTTCATATTGTCAAATATGAAGAGTGAATTTGAGTGGCTCAATTTCAGGGTGTCCAGCATTTAAGACCATACAAGTGTCTGATTTTTCAGAGAATGGTGCTACACACTTTATGAATAATCAGGCCCCTTTAGGGTGTTTTATCTTGGGCACCCAAAAATCACTATTGAAAATCGTGGTTCAAACACCTAGGCACGACTCACATTGTTGGAGCTCCTGTGGAAAATATCTTACATAGTTTGGTTTTGTTTTTTTAAGATCCACACCAGTTAGGAAAAGGATGGTTCAACCATATGAAGCTGTGGTAACTATAAAAATCAGCCACATCAGTAAAACATTCTGTTCAAAACACTCCTGTTAAATAAGTGCTATTTTTTTAAAGGGGATTTCATAGAGTGTCTCAATAATTTGCAGTTTCAATAATAAATAATAAGCTACCCAAATATCTGGCTTTCCTCAGACTCTGGACATGATTGCACTACTTCCAAATGTATATTAAAATGAGAATGGTGACTGGTTCATTGTGACTGATTCCTGTTATTTAGGCCTGTTCTCTTAGGAAAAAAGATAATATTCAGTAATTCTCCCATCTGTTTTTTAAAAATGACCCGGGTTTATACTTTTTCAGGAAGATTTTTTTTTAATATACTGTTCCAAATCCTCACAATTTACAATATCATTTTAACCTTTGTTTCAAATTTTCTCTTAATTTCTATTTATGTCTCTAACCTCAGCTATGAACATTTGGTTATATAAGCGTCACCATAACTGACTGAATATCAACTTCACTGATTAGGATAAAATATGGAAAAACATGATCAAGTGACAAGATCACAAAACCCAAGTTTTGAGGGAAGGGCTAGGATAAACCTATAAATGGATAACCGCTCGGTCAAAAAAAAGCATCTAAAATGTGAATATTTTGTGTAATTGTGTGAGCTGCACATTTCTGAGCCTACAGTCCAAATGTGGAACTTTGCATTCCTTAATGCGGGGTGGACAGATAGCTGAAATGCACATCTCCTATCTCCACCTACCGGTGGGACAGTGTGTGTCTGACCCTGATGACATTTTGCCTGCTGACAGCTTCGTTTTTTTTCTTCCTGTCTGACCACACTAAAGGGAGAGCCATAGCAAACTAAGTGTTACTCTACAGATCCACCAGGGAGGGGATTTTTGCCCATATAAACTAGCCACTTGGCTATTGGCTACAACTGGTTGCTAATCACAATTCTTTAGGTGAAATCCATTCTCACAAGGAGTGGAATGTCTGATTAGGCCTTCTGAGCTGCCTCTTTTTTTCAGAGTACCTCTGATTGAGTCTGGCCCAAATGACACACAGTACATGGAGATGGCAGTCCTGACAATTTACATTAAGGGTTCTACTTAACGTGATCAGTGGCTTTCCCACTGATGGATCTTCTGTAACTGACCAATATCAGATAATCCTGCAAAGAATTTAAAGGGGACACACCCCAAAGTTTGCTTTTGACAGGGTGACAGGACTGTTCTTGTAAACAGTTAAACTAGTCCAGGATAACAAGATGTCCCAATTTTATAGGGCCAGTTCTGATATTCGGGGCTTTTTCTTATAAAAGTGCCGATTATCCCCCCACACTCTGTCCCGATTTTTCAAACTTGCTATCTGGGCACCTTAAACTAAACATTTCTAAGAGTTAAACAGTTTGGTTGTGATTTTGAAAGCTGCCAAGGGGCTTTGGATGCTCAATTCTAATTAATTTGAATGGAAATGGAGCGTCCAAATCTCTGCGGCAGTTTTGAAAATCTTAGCCTTGCCGAACAGTGTGCCTTTTGACTGTACAACTCATTTCACATACCCTGCAGTTGCTTTGTCACAATATCGAGTGGACTACTGGACTACTTTGTATACTGAATTACTAAGAAATAAAGCAGTATTGTAATTTGGCAATAGGCACAAACTACGGCTTTAAAGCAAATATGGCTGTATTACCAAACTTGCATTCAAACACAATGCTAGATTTCACCCCCAAATGCACACATGCAATTCTCCTTCTAGTCAATGAGAGTTCCACACATACTTCCAAGGGCAGCATTTAGGCCTTCAAATTTTGCCTCCTCTTGTTAATCTTCTGTATACCAATAAACAAAATTTAAAGCTATCTCTGCTTGTTACAGTTGAAAAACTAGTTTTCTCTATTCAATCTAAACCTCCTTGATTTCATGATTTTTGGAACTTCTGGTTGCTATTTATGCATTAAGAAAGTTCATATCAACTGGACCAGAATACTACATTTTCAGTAGCTACTTGCGTAACCTACTTCACTACCAGTTTTGGCACTTTTCATGCTGCAAACATTGAATTCTTTCCCTTTCTCCTCCTCCCCCAGTGCATGTCTCTGTTTCTTCTAATGAGCTGGAAATTAATTATGCTATTTTAATTTGCTTATTAATTTGTACACCAGCCTCATAATCAGTATTTGATCATGCTTCAATTTTGCATACTTATTTCAAAATATATTAAGATTAATGTGTATGGCTGGTATTTAACATGATGCACAGGAATAATATTCCATACAAACTAAATAAAGGAGTTCTTTTCTTTTCTTTTTAAATCTATTTTACATACTATTTCAAATTAAAGTTATGCTCTGATCTTGCAAGTATGGCACATGGAATGCCCACTGACTGGCATGATTTGAGCCATGCATGTCATTTTCCACATGGCATAAATCTGTCATATTCAACTGGAAACTTAGGCATGAAGAAATCATTTGAAAAGAGAAAGCAGTGCTAAAGTTGGACACTTCAGAAAGGTGGGTGTGATAATACTTCTTCCCCAATACACAATTCTATTCTGGATTTACCAAAAGATCCCCTTACTTAGCCATCCAGGGTGTCTGAGATTTTCAAAGCTGATCTTGCTCTGAACGACAATGGTAGTGGCATGCTCCCTTAATAACAAGCATTCAAAATCTACATGGAAGGTCTGTTAAAGATTTCTTGATGAGTATTGAAACCCAAATATCAAATCTTAGAAGCATAATGGTTTTCCTAAACCTACACTTATACCTGTCTGTTAGGAAAGCATTACTGGTAGTGTAGTTTAAATAGGGCATAAATGAAAGCTTGGCCCAGAGAAGATCCTTCTTGTTAGGACCAAGGTCAAATTAGGGTGGTACGTTTTACTGCAACAAATCATAATGTGTGCGCCATATACTTCATCAACAAATAGACTGGAAAACATAAAATGGGAGAATACCCTCTCAATTAGGGTAAGTCTGTATATTTTGACTCTCTCTCTCCCCCTCCCTATACTTCTTGTCATCTTAGCTTGGCAGCTCTTCAGGACTTGGACTGTCTCTTACTATGTGTTTGTGCAGCTTCCAGCATAATGGGCCCATGACCCAGATTGCACCCTCTGGGCATTATTGTAATATAAATGATAATTAATAATAATGTGAAGCAAAAGTATGTGCTGCTTCCTCTGAGGAAAATTAGAGGCTTCTAACAACTTTAGGGGTCTGATCCTGCACCTGGACGCATATGGGTGAATCCCTGTGCTCACATAGAGCCCCGCTGAAGTCCCTGTGGCTCTGTAAGGAATCAAATTGCATGGATCCAGAAGCAGAATTGGGCCCTAGTCTGTTCTTCAGTGACAATTAGTCCAAAAATGGCTTAGTTTCCCAATGTATCATCCTCTCTCTAAGAAAAAATCACTGTCTCATATTTCATTGCCTGGTTGGCTCAAAGACCATCTGCAGAAAGCAAATCCAACCTGGCTAAACCCAATACAGTTTCAGAAACCTGGCAAAAAACACTACTTGGGGAGACTTCCTTCTGAGGCTTTTGCTGTCAGACTTTGGATCAGAATCTCACAAGACTTTAATTCCACTGACTTTGGTGGAGTTACTCCAGATTTAAAATGGTGTAAGTGAAAGGAAATCTAGCCACCCTGCTTCTCCTCTACCCCAAGTTCATCTGCAAATCTCTTGTGATGACATCCTCATATGTATTGCTTTAACAACCACAAAAATCCCATACACACAAAAATGGCACAAAAAGAACACAGGCTGGAGAAAGACAACTGACTATTCTTCTGCAAGAGGCATAATCCTAACTATTATCATGTGATGTGTATTATCCAGCCTCAAGACCTCTTGCTAGTAGTGTGGGTAACTCCTGACAAAGTGGCATACAGACACAAATAAAACTGGAGAACAAATGAGACTATGCCAAAGCATATTCTGAAAGGTCTTGGTGGAGCTTGTTGAAAATATTATGTTGCAGAGACTGAAAGGGCCTGGGTTCAAAGACTTCAATGCAACAGCATCATGGTGTATTTAGCAGTCCCAATCTACCAGGGCACTGGCAGTTTGTGTGCGCCTTCTTCATTTGTATCCTCGTCTGGCCTTGATTCTGCTGTCACTGACATTAATAAGAGCAGGATCAGGCCATCTACCATCTGATCCTGCTTTCATTGAATTTGGTGGAAGCAGGATGAATCCTTCAGCATGCATTCTTTCAGGCATACTGGGTGACATGGAACTTTCAGTTACACCTGTGCATACACAGAGTAACTCCATTACAGTGACTGGAGTTACTCTGGATTTTCAAAGGAAAAGCTCAGAGCAGAATTTGACACAGCCTGTCATATTTATTACCCTTCAGAAAAACAGGCACTGGGGGAGATGCACCTTCCCATTCACTTGCAAAGCAGCAAGGGAAGGGGGAATCAAAAAACTTGTTAAGATCCATAGCAAAGACAGACAGACATTTTTGGTCTCTAGAATCTGAATTAAGCTCTACAGATCCCATCTCATGGAAACCCACTGAATATATATTCTGCTGAATGAGGCCCCTGATTGTCACAGGCCCTTAGTGACATTACAGACCAATGGAGTGCTACTTCATATTTTTGAAGTGATTTTTTTCACCTGTGTAGAAATACATCACTTATGAAATCTCTTCCACCAAAATACTAGGGGGAAAGGCTTCTTCTTATAAAAAAAATTCTATGTCTCCTAAGCAACTAATAATCTGAATCTACTCTTACAAAATTCAGTTAGCTTTCTTTCCCCTGCTAATGACTAAGTTTTCATTGCATTAAACTTTCTTGCAGGCAGAGGTACCCAAAGCCAGTATATTTTCACATGTTCAATTGCTGAAGTTTCCTATTCATACGAAAACAAAAATCTTATGGACCCGCTCTTACATTATGCATATCTATGCTAGAGAAAAAGAAAGCAGAAGTGCTGGAAAGTCTGTCAAAAGTATGTTTTTTCCTTTGTTGATTAATCTCTTATGTAACTGAGCCTATAAATATTAAAAATAATAAAGCACTGGTATCTTGTGAGCGCACACTACAAATAGGTCTACAAATAGGTGCATTTATTTTTCCTCTCCTCAAAGAGAACTTTTATTTTAAATCAAAGCTAACATATCCTCAGTCAAGAAATAGTAACCAGCAAATCTGAATGATACGCTGAAATATGTTTACTGAGCTCAGAAGTAAAAGTTCAAATTGATAAATCACCTTTATTTACCAAAATATGGTCATATAGTCAAAGTAGCTGCTTCAGGAAATTATACGTTTCATATTAAAGTTAATGCTGATTTAAATTAGATAAAATTATAAATATTAATATAATTTCATTGTAGGGGATGGTGAGTTTTAGTACATTTTGTTTCTTTTACTACCACATGCCTGCAAGGCAACATCTTATTTCTAAAACTTGATGCTGGGAAGTAAAAAATTATCCACTGTTGGTTAAATACTGATGCACATAATGGAAAAGGCAAAAGCCTCAGGTTAATAAATTGCTGGATATTTAGATGCTCCTGTCCATTAATCTGACTATAAAGAAAAACTAACAGCTGAATATTAGTTGCAAATTTTTTTATTTTTTTTTTTTGCACTACTAACTTTAAGTGAATTACTGGCAAAATAGCAAATTGACACAGCTGGAGTTCTATAAATTCAAATCCCCAATTCAGCAAGGTACCTAAAGTGTCTAACTTGAAGCATATCAGTAGTCCCACTGAAGTCAATTGGACATCTCACATGCTCAGTGCACCTGCTCAAGCAACTACCTGAATCCGGGCTTTGGAGGCTGCATGTTCCAGGGGACAGAGCACTAGAGTGGGAATAAGATCTGGATTCTATTCCTGGGTCTTCAGCTGGACTGCTTTGTGACCTTGCGCAAGCCATCTCTCTACACCTCGGTTTTCCCATCTGCAAAATGGAGACAATAATGCTGGCCCACCTCTGAGATTTATGACTACAGAGTGGTTCAAGTACTTTGCTGGAAGCACAGATGTGAGTGCTTTTCTGAATCAGGACCTATCACTAATTATTATTATTATTTATTTTTAGAACAAGAACAGCAATGTGAGTGCAAACTTCTCCACATTGCCTCACCAATGTGGTTCAACAGTGACTTGGTGGCTCACTCCTACAATTAGCTTAATCTTTATGCTCATTCAGTGGACTATTCTGAAACTATCAAGGAAGATGTTAGCTGTGATAACTCTTTTTTTGTGAAATTGACAAATGTTCACTAGCAACAGAACTGAGACCATCACCTAAGCTCAGAGAACTGGTTGTTATTGTGGACCTACAAATGAGGGTCTGAACTAGTAACATTTTAATATAAAATTGAAAAATAAAATGGGTTTGAACAAGACACCACAGAAACAAACTAAATAAATTATACTCTAAATGAAAGAAAGTTGATTTTTTCATATTTACTTTCTAGAGGTAATTTTAATACATGTAATTAAAGTATTTAAATCAAGATAAGTGGTCTATTAAGTAACAAGGAAACAAAATATATTTAGAGTAATATCATTTGTAATTATGAAACATAATAATCAGTAAGAAAACCTGTGGTATAGCATGTGCACCATGTGATTTATCTACAGGTACTTCTGTTGCTCACATCACTGTAGTATCCCACAAATATGAATGAGTTTAATGTTGCAACACTCCTATGATACAAGGAAATATTAATAGTCTCCATTTTACAGATGGAAAAGTGAAGCAGCGGGAGATAAAAGCCTCCATTTTCAAAAGCAGTCTCCAGTTCAGGGTGACTCAATCTGAACACTTGTCGCTCCCACTGACTTCAGCTGGAACTCTGCCTGCTCAGCCCAAGGCAGCACACTGAAAAATTAAGTCAGGCAAAACCAGTGGCCACTTTTGAAACTTTCTGAACTAAACCATTTATCCTAGGTCACACAGTTAATGTGTGGCAGAAGCAGAAATTGAACGCAGATCTCCTGAGTCCCACTCCAGGGCCTAATCTATAATGCCATCCTTCTGCTCTAAACCACTTTTGAATATACATGAAATCTTGCATATTATAGAGGCCGTGCACTGTTACACAGATGCCATGTTTCACCTCACAGGTGCTGGGTGAATGGATTCAGAAACGCCCTTATACACATATGTATCTAATTACTTTGCATAGATAGATCTATCATAAAAAGTAAAACAGAGGACTTAGCTACTTTGTGTGTATACATCCTCCTTTTGCACATTATGTAAAAGAAAGGTTTACCCCAATGCTGTTGGCTGAAATTTCCTATCCTCGCATTGTTACATTGTGTGTTGTATGCAAGATGACTGTCACTTTCCACTCTAGTGTTGGCGATGTTTCAGTGCTGTTGTAAGTATAGTATTTAGGCCCCCTATCCATCAGATCACCTAGGCACAGGTGTAATTTTAACCACGAGTGACTTTAATGGGACTATTCATTTGCTTAAAATTACTTATGTGATCTGTGAGTTGGGGTCATAGTCTGTAAAGTGCTTTGAGATCCTTTGGGATGAAAGAAAATCATTTTTATACTTAACATTTTTATCACTGATATTAAATGTAGAAAACTGACATTTAATATTTTTATTTACTCAAAGAACAACCAGGAGACATTAGGGCTTTCCTCTTCACATTGGACAGGAAGATACCTATAAATGAATTTGCATCACCGTCTCTCCTACAGGCCTTTTGCTGAAGGTAACTTCCATGGGCATGCAGTAGGTTTGTGATACAGGTCTTAGATTTGCTCACTAAAACATTCTGTGCTGACCAAAAACACCAAAGAGGATTTTACATTATTTTGAATTATGTGTTTACCTGAAACCTTATTTATTAGTCTGCTCCAGTAATTCAGACAAGTCGTGTATGCTGATGATATGCCCAACGTTTGAGATTATGTGCCAGTGTCTGAGATTATTGGTCCCTCTGCACATGGGTCCTGGAGGAAACAATTCCCCACTCCTGCACTCCCACAACACCTGACTTCATTGGGATTATTGTAGATTAGTTTGTAACTGAAATCAAAATCTGACCCTATGCATTATATTGGGAGTTGTATGAAAATTGTTTACTAAACTCTGTTTAAAATCAAATTATACAGTGATTATAGCTCCTAAAACCATGTGATAAAAAAAAAAATCTTAACTTTCATCAAACAGAAGAATTCCCAAAAGTAAATGAAAGTATCTGGTAACAGCCAACCTTGAGGAAATCTCCATTCTACCATTAACTAGATACATTTTTATATTACTTTTTCAATTTCAACAAAAATTTATTCAGTGCTTCCTTAAAATTTCCATTACTTCCTCCTCTTCAATAGGATATTTTACCATTTCTCTGCTTCCTAATTTGTAAATACCATTTCAATGCAATTTGGAGCTGCATTTACACTGGTTCTGTAAGTATAAGTAGAATTAAACTGTCCACTTCTTGTGGAGCTGTATGGAGAACACGATCAGCCCATCATTTATGGAACAGAATTCTATGCACCCACACATCTCCATATTGTGTGGAAGCTATATATTAAGTGCAAGGATCAAGGACAGTATTAGGACAATGCCAGTTATGATGTAAGGTCTCAAAGTTCTGCTCTTCCCAAAACTCCTACACCATTATGTCAAATAAAGAGAAAACCCTTTGTAGTATACAGAATTCTAATTTGACTTCACATATAAACAGAAAATTTTTCAAAAGTGTGTGTGTGTGTGTGTGTTCAGCTTTGAGCAACAATCTGGGTCCTATCAGTAAGCTTTTGAATTTTGTATGCGATTTCACTTTGTAAAGACTGTTGAAACAACTATTCTGCTCATAATGCAAGTCTTATCAATAAGATTATAAAATCTGGTTTGCAGTTTTTGAGAACTATATTTTTCCAATGCAACTGGTCTTGTAATAAAATTGTAATTAGTTTATTTTGTGTTAATTTTCTTTCAACATTATAGTTTATGTCAAAGAATGAACAGCATGTATATACCCCCACTCGCTACTCCCCTTAGAGGCTGAATTATTGGAATGTGGGTGTTAATCTCTGCAGGAACTGGGAAAAGAAACAGAATCCACCTCCCTCCAATACTCTGACAGGTCATGGGGCACAGTCTCTTCACTGCCAGTATCTCACTAGTTAGTATTGTGGCTGCAGCCATTTCAAATGATCCCACAAGAGCAGCTACTCCCAACAGCCTCCTTTGCCTATTTGGGATCATCACATACCTCATGTTTGCCATACAGGGGGTGCTGAAGATCAAGACTGTGTTATTAATGAGCTTTTATGAGACCTAAACTCACCTCCTAAATGTGTGTGTTGGGGTTTTTTAATTATAGATACTCAATATTTGCAATGTTGCTATGTTTTTCCATCATCAGGGCCAAATTCAAACCACTGTCAGTAGGTTCAACTGCACCGACGCTATTTGAGTTACACCCACTTATATCAGCTCTTCATTTGGCCCCACAGGTTCGAACCTCTGTTTGAAACGAGTACATTATGTCTGTTCAATAGTGTCAAACTCCTCCAAAGAAAATCAGCAAAAATGCTCTGGTTCCTAAAAGTACTTTGAAAATGTTAGCAATTTAATCAATAAAATTTGTCTTTCAAATTCAGCAGCTACCTGTGTTAACCAATCCCAGGAAGAGAAATGGTAAGAGATACAGAAAGTGCAAGAATTACCAGGAAAGTGGGATTTGTATGTTAAAACCAAGTTAATGCCTGTCACCCTAGGATTACAACTGTCCCCCAACTCTTAGATTTCTTAAACATATGCCTCTTCATATTTTCCCATCCCTACTGCCAGCCTCAAGTTTTACAGGCTGTATATGGTTAATAACTTTTTAACTCACTTTTCATATGTCAATCGTTGTTTTAAAACTTTTGCCATAATTCAACTATTCTTTGAAAGCCAAGGGCTTTTCTTTCATAAATGAGCTAATAAGATCCCAATACTGCGGGCCTTCTAATTTTCATGTTCATAATACCCATCCCCTTGCATTCCTAACACACAAACTTTGTAATCTGACAGTTCCTGTGAGCACCCAAAAGAAGCTATGTTTTCTGAGGTGCTACAACCTGAACAAGCATCTTCTCCATGAAAAGGAACAAGGAGATACCCTGCATCTCATGAACAACAATTATACTATTTCCCCCCTGTACAGTTTACATACTTACCCGGGAAGGCAAATGGAAATTACAGACAGAGGAAGATGAAGCTGTCTCAAAGCCTTTGTCATGTGATAGTGACCTATAAAGTATCAAATACAGGCACATCATCAGTACACCATGATTTTACAATATTGCAACTCACCACAACGCCAACAAGAGGAGAAATTCCCAAAACTTGCTTCCTCCTCACACACCCCTCCCCCTCCTATAAGTTCTCCTTAAAACGGGAAGCAGGTTGACAGTCGCAGGAAGCCTTAAACAGCAAACAAAAGATGCACCATGTCTTTAAAGGGCATTGGGACTGGGCAAGTGGAACAAATCATCTGAGTGTGCATCAGCGGGGTGGGTTATTTTCTCTCTCACACCATGAAATGTGCGACGTATCAAAATAAAAGGCAGAAAGTTGGTCACAAAAATAAACCACAATAAAGCCCAACGATTTACACAAGTGCTTTCGCCCAATCCCCAGCGTGGATAAATTCAGCGACGTAATAATAATATTAGGAAATCATCAAGCCCAGATTTCAGGTACGAGATACACAGAGAGAGAGAGAGAGGCGGCTGCAACGTTGTAGCACTGTTTCAGGTAATGCCCATTCCCCTTTTCCAGATCTAGAGAGTCCTGAAATCGCAAAAACAAGCCCTTCCACCATCGCAATCCACACGGAGATTAGAGACCTGAATCCAGACAGTGCATGGGGAAATGCATTTGCAAGCCACCACCGCCACCCACCCCCTGTGCAAAGTATAGAGCCACCAGAATCCGGCCTCTGGGGTGGGGTGAAAGGAAAGGTATTAAATATGGAGAGAGGCTAGACTGACCCATGGCTTTCCCCTTTTCCTCCTGGTCACCATCAAGTTTGCATCTTAGTTACAAAATGTCGATCTTAAAGGCTGACAAGACACAGGGAGAGGGGGGAGAGAAAGAGAGAGAGAGAGAAGAGAGTCCATCTTGCTTTGGGGGGGAGGAGAGGAGCAATAATGTAATGCACAAATCTCACCCTCCCAGGGGGAAAAGTCTGCACAACACCTTTCAGGAGGGGAGGGAGGACGGGGAGGCAGAGGGAGAATGGGGGGTACCACAGGGCAGCTCCCCCGAGCCCTCCAGCTTTCCCTCCCCAACGAGATTTGGTGAATCAGACTGGCAAAAAACACCTCCCTGCTACTGCTCCCCTCGGGCCCAGGCGACGATCCCGCTGCTGCCACCGGGGAGGAGGTGCTGCTGCTGCTGCTGTAAAGAGCCACATGGAGACTTAGACTCCTGTCTCCGCTCCATCTCCACAGTGTGTTAATATCGGGGAGTGGGCTGAGGGGGTGGCAAGCTGCCCCCACCGCCTGCTGTGCCTAGATCTGGGACTTGAACGTGTCATTAGTAGAACAGGCAATGGTTTCAAAGCCCCAGACCAAGTGACCATCCTCAGCAGCCTGGCTGGTTTCTCGCCACCACCTTCCACAAGGCTCCCCCCTCCCTTTCCCCAGCACATACTCTCTCACCTCTTAAAAACTTTTAAACAAGATCCTCTCGTGAGAAGTCGCTAATTTGCCCCTCACACAGTTAAAATAAAAGCAGCAAGCCATTGCTCACAGGGAGTGGGAGAGACCCAGGCATTTTCTTTCCCCTTTCTACAGAAAAGGAAAGCAAAAAATAGCTTGTCTGTGCCTCTCACTCGCTCTGTCGTACATGTTGTCTCAGCTTCTTTTTGCATCGTTTCATTTTACCTTCCTTGTTCAGCGGCAGCGGGCTGTAAAAAGATATTTCTAAACACAAACCTGCTGTTTTACAGATCCCAGGATCAATGCTATTCCCTCCCTTCCTCCCCCATTGCAAACCTACACTGACTCGGTTCTCTCCTCCCAGCCATGCAAGTTTCATACATTGCAAATAACAGAGCGAGGAGGAAGAGAGAGAAACGAGGGAGTGGGGCGAAGAGACAGTCTGATTTCGGTAATTTACCAGCGACCCGATATCGCAGCAGCAAATAACAGTTTAACACCAATCTGGCTTCTAATGACTGAGTAACCCTCACTAAAGGCACCAACCCCCTCCCTGGGCAAATTATCTCTAAGTTTTCTGTCATCGCGACCATCCAATGTCACAACTTACCTTCAGAAATAGGACTTTAAACAGCCAAGGCCTTCCTTCCCCCCCAGCCTCTCTCTCTCCACCTTAAACTTATTGACACAACATAATCCCACATTCATGCAAAATCCTGACACAGCCTCTCTTCCTCCTCCGTCCCTCCCCCGCCCCCCCTTTATTATTTCTTCCTCCCCGGCTTGCACTAGCCCCACTTTTTCTCTAGCAAATTACAACATGGGGTGGGGGGGAGGAGTGCATCGCACGGATGGCTCTACCGGAAAATAGAGCTTCCCAACTCTCAGAGCGAACAGCCGAGCCTGGTTGCTGTTGGCTTCTCTCTCCCTCTCGCTCTCTTTTCCAAGTGACACAAAACCACAGAGAAACCTGGCCCCGAAAATAAATCAACGCACTTTCCCCCCCACCCCCCACCGGCCCCTGAGATGAAGTTTCGTTTCTGGCGGCCGCGATTTCCCTGTCAAGCCCCCCACAACCGCACAGCCGGTGTGGCTGGTGTGTTGTTATCCCTCCTCGCTATTTCAGCTTCTTTCCCCCACCCCTCGCTCCTTCGTTGTTGCCGCTGCTGCTGCTGCTCTTGCCTCTCTCTGTGGTGAGAGGTACTGGTTCAAACGCAGCCTGGCACTGGCTGGCCTACCCCTGGTGTGTTTTTTTTTCTTATGCATTGCATTGCAATTCACCTCCCCTTCCCCCCCCACCTCCACGCCCGGCCTTTTAACGAGGCAAGGAGGCGACAGAAACAAACCCCTTCCCCACCCAAAGTTTGAAATGAAGGCTGGGGTGAAAAGAGGGAGGAAAAGTGACTGGAAATCGTGGCAGCAGCAGCCCAGGACATGTAAAGGTCTCTGCCTTCCTCCAAGTCCACCCTACCGGCTGCTGCTGCTGCTGGAGGAGTCCTTGGGGGCTGCCCCAGTGCTGCTAAGTGAGTAATAGGAAGGAAAGTGTGTGGCGAGGGCACCTCTCCTGCCTGGATTGCGAAGGGAAAGGCTGGGGGGTTGTGTGCACTTACCTCTGTGAGTGCCTCTGTGTGTGTGTGTTTCAGTGGCCAGTCAGTGTTTCTCTATGTGAAAGTGAAGAGAAGAGCACTCAGCAGAGCCTCGGTTTTCACTGTACACTGCTCCACATACAGTACATGCAACCCGGAGAGACTGAAAACATTCATTTTTATATAAGGCAGCCTGCGATTGGCTCAGGGACTGAGGGACAGGTTTGCCAGCCATACAGCTGGCCTGTTACACCCAAAGAGCGAGAGACTCGCACGCACACACACACTCATATGCACGCACTCACATACAAAGATCATCTCGTTTCTTTTACTAATGTTTCAGGACCTGTAGACAGCCTAGCAGGGCAGGTAGAAGGACCAGCAAACTCAGGTCAGTGAGAGTAAGGATGATCTGCACAAGTTAAAACGCTTGAAACTGGTGTCCATTGGTTGACTTGGGAGGGTTGTGGTAATAAACTACGACTCCACTGGATACCGAAGTGGGGTTTTTATTGCCACTGTATAGTGCCCCAAGCCCCATGGAAGAGCAATTCTTTGTGTTATGATTTGCCAGTCTGAACTGGTAAACAAGTAGCAAAAGCCAGGATTTCAGTTGTTGCTTATTATCAATCTTTTTTATTTTTACTCGGGATGGATTCATTCAGAGGCCAAAACATACAGAACAGAGAAGTTCAGACAGGCTGAAATGCATCCATAGAGTCAATGACTAGTTAGTAAGTAAATACAGAAAATCAATCCCATCACACTGGTCTGAAAACAATGAAGATAAACAGTTTGCTGAAATGGTCATTTACTCACTGAACTATCAAACAGGTTTCAGACAATAACATTGCAAAGCGATACTATGAAGGACTAGTACTGCATGCTGTGTTAATAATCTTTCTCTTCAAAAGGTATTTCAGAGGCCTTTACCAATTTACCATAAACAGTATGTTGTTTTTTTAAAATTAGTGGTTAATATGGAAACTGAAGCTAATTAAATGAGTTAGGAGATTATAACAATACAATCTACACAGTATGCCATACATATGTTCTTTTCCCTGTGATGCATGCAGTCCTGTTAGAGTCTCTCACAGATTACTATTTACATGGATGTGAAGTAAATCTAGACATTTATTTTTAATCTCAAACCTTCACAAACAAAACAACAGTATGACACCAGCAACTTTTGGTGAACTGCACCACTGTTGCAACTGAGGCTTGAAAAACCTGCTGACACTTCTTACAACTATGAAAAGCTCCTTTTTCTGTTTAAACGAAACAAAATAATAGTAAGGAAAACATTCTCTGTAACCCAATTCACCTTATTATTGTTCATTATATCTGATAACTTGTGGCATCTGCACTTCACTTAAGTATTTTTAAAAGACAAAATGTTTCATTTATGATTTACAGAAACTATCCCACAGATTGCAAGTTCTTTGGGGCTAGGATTATGTCTTCCAAGCAGCATTTGGCAAAATAAAAAATCATAAATAATAACTAATAACAGAATAAAATGGAAGTGACAGCTTCATGCAGACAACATATTAATTTATTTTTGAGATATAAGAGCGTTTTTTTATCCTTTGGTCCTCTCCATCTGCACTGGTGGGTTTTCCATAATAAAGGGGTTGATTTTCCCTCAACTCCCATTTCCTATTGTTTGGCCTCTCCTTGCTTCTATTCCAGTGCACCTTAGTTACAAACATTTTAAAACGTGTTATTTATTATGATGTATCTCACTAAAATGACAGAAAGTAGATTTGTAGAAGGGTATATTTGTGTAAATATATATTAATTTATTTGTGGCTAAGAGATACACTTTAACTTGGCCTGCACTGTATCACACTCTTCTTAGGAGAAGGGCAAAATTCTAAACAGCATAAGTAAAACCACATAATCTTGCTCTTGTTGTAAATAAGGTTGGCTGGTGACAGAATAATTGAATATGAATTATAGGCCAAGATTTTCAAAATTACTAGTGGTTTTTGGGTGCCCAACTTAATGTTTTCATTCTTGATTTTCAGAAAGTGCTGAGGACTGAGAGTCATCCTCTGAAAATCCGGTCCAATTTAGGTGTCTTAGGCCGGACAGTAAAAAATTGAGGCATCCAAATCACTAGTCACTTTTGGAAATGTTGTCCATAGTTCTTAGCACATTTGGTAATTTTTATACATAGATCTCAAAACATTTTACAAAGGTAGGTAAGCAGTATTGTTTCCATTTTTACAGATGGGGAAATTAATGCATAGAGAGGTTAAATAAACTAGGCCACAGCTAAATAGTGGCATAATTGGGAACAGAACCTAAAGTTCCTGTGTGCCAGTTCTAGTACCTGTACCTTATTTACTGCCTTACAGCATGGGGATTAATATTGTATCATGGTACCTTTCATTTCTTGATGATCAGTTCAAACCCAGCCAAGGTTATTACTGAACAAAATTAATTAATGGGGCTGTTTGGTGGTCTATGTGAAATGAATTGATGATGTTGCTCCAGTTCATACTTAATAGGATTCTACATTACAGTTGGTGCCCTTATTGGCAATCTCAGCAAAGAAGCCAATACATGAGGCCTGATTCCCCACTTGCACCTTGTGTGGTTGGTCACACCTCTGCAAAATGGACGTTAAATGCTACTAATTAGAATGTAAATTTACATCCACTTTGCACAGGTGTAAATGATTCCATAAAGTGCAAATCAGTGGACAATCACTTCCTATAGAAACTAAGGTACCATATCACCTTTCACTTGAGGAAGAATGATCTATCTCTAAAGTGCCATCCTTAGAGATAGATAGTCCTTCCACAAGTGAGCTGAGGTGCATTACTAGTATGGAGTATAAGAAGTTTGCCCTTGATGTACCTATCATATATTGCAAGAAAGGACTTTAATTTTCTAGCGCTATCACTTGCCACTTTTTATAAATGTAGGGGGGATAGTGAATGTCTTTCCTATGTTTTGTTTTATGTATATTATTTTAAGCAGATGGTTTTTTCACAACACCCATTTGGAAATATTTCTGACGTTGTTCACTCACTACTGTCAAGAGTTATAAGGTGGAAGAAGGAGTCAGTGACGAATTGTGTGTGTGTGAGAGAGAGAGAGAGAGATTTGCATTTTTAAGTTAACCCACCACCTTGGAGTATCTTAAATTGTACTGCTGTGCTGAACTTGTATTTTTAAAGGTATGTCAAGGGTGCCTAGAATATATAACCAGGCAGCCTCTTAAGCATTTCCATACATCTGAATAAAGAATCCAATGAGTAGGGCCCTGATCCTGGACGTTGTTCCATACGAATGGACTACTGCACCCATGCAGAGCCTTACTTGAGTCACTGGGGCTCTTCACAGATACAGAATTCTGACTGGGTGTTACATGCTGAAGAATCTGGGGCCTAGACGAGAAGATCTCATTGTGGGTTTTGTTATTTAGGTGCCCCTCACTGTACCGTGATACCCCAGTAGCTATGCTTTGGCACACTTAACATGGTATATGCTATCATCTGTCCCCTCTCCCTTCCCCCGCCCCGTCTATGGTTTATATTTGTATTTTCCTGTTTTGAGGCCAGCTGTGAAGTCCATTAACTTCCATGGGTACAGGAGTGGGCCCTTTATTATTCCTTTCCCTATCCATTCCACCACTACCAGAGGCTACATGCTGCCTGTGGGGCAGAGGTGGCCATTGGTTGCTCCATAGGGCTGGCATAAGGGTGCTCTCCTGTCTGTGCTGAGTACCTTGGCATGGGAAAAGAAAAGTGTGAGCTAGCTAGCATCTGCCTGAGCCTGCAGGCTCTGGAGCCCTGGGAGCTTCTGCTGTGGTGGCTACATGTGACCATTGTTGTGTGAGCAGAGAGAGAGAAAGCCGTAAGACAGCTATGGGAGTATATGCTTTATCGTTGTTAGGCTTTATAGACAGCTGTGGAAGGCAGGTACAGCATCATGTAGTGGTGGAACAGGCTCCTGCACTTTTCCTGTGGCCTATATCTATCCATAGCCCCAGACATAACTTGGCATCCTCCAGATTAGGAAACACTGGAGTAGAATTATACAGTGGAGGGCCTATTTTCCTCCCCCAAAACAAATACTTTAACATTAACCATAATATATGTGCATACACTGAAGGAAGAAGAGGTTTCCATCCACAACAGAACAGCTATAGAATATCCCCTTCAGATAAGAAATGGTAACTCCGGCCACAAGACCACTGCAGGAGGGCCACTTCTTGGGACCCATGGAGTTGGCAGGCTGGTGCACCTTCGGCAGCACCTCAGAACCTTCTGGATTCAAGGAAAGTGGGTGAGAATCATTTTGCAGTGTTTACAGGCCTGCCAAACCTCCATTGGTGTCTCCATAAGAATATACAATTTAACGCCATGGCTGGATGTCTTTATCTCTTCCATCTTGTTCACAGTTTCCCTCATACTATTATTTATGGTTAAAATACATGTTTTCAGGCAATATTTTTCCTTTCCATGCCTCAAGCTGTTCCTTATGAACCTTCATCTTTTGTATCTCCGTATGTATTGCCTACTTTCCCCTTTCTCTTTTTTTGTTGTTATTTTAAATGGCTAAACTAGTCCGTGACCCAAACCAGGTACCCATCATCCTAAGTGCTTTACAAACAGTTTCTGTTCTGAAAGAGCTTACAATTTAAATAGACAAGACAGACAAAGATTGGGAGGGGGAGATACAGAGGTGAAGTGACTTACTGAAGGTAACGTGGCAGGTCAGTAGCAAAGCCAGGAATAGAATCCAGGTGTCCTGTCAGTGCAGTGCACTATACACTGCCCTCTCTTATTCTTGTGTTTCCCTAAAGATTGTTTTCCCTCTTCACCTCTCTAACAGAAAAAAAACAAACATTCCTTCAGCAAGTGGATGAGTCTACCCTTGCAGGAGAACTGTGTCACAGGCTAGCTGGAGCCTCTTTGCTTCCCTCAGCAGAACAGAGCACATATAATCTGGTGCCATCAGTCGCATTCTGGCCTCTTTGCCTTACAAATATAGGCCCTGATCCTTCACACTCTTAGGCACATGCTTAACCTTAAGCATTTGAAGAGTCCCTGGGACTACTCATGCTTGAAATTAAGCATGTACCTAAACATTTATAATATCAAGGCCCTTGTCAACACAGTGCTAAACCTAGTGGATTTTCCCTGTCACTGTACAGTGTTTCTTAATGCCATAAGTGTTAAGAAACATATAAATCACAATTACAACTTTTAGCCACTTCAAACATAAAATGTAATTAAAACTATCTAGTGTAGCTTAATTTCAGGTTGCTCTAACCTTCCTTCTTATGCCTCTCACATTCCAATACTGCTGAATAACTTTTCACCTTTTCTTTTGGTTACCCTCTTTTCTGCTCTCTCTGCTTATTGCTGTCATATATACATTTATTATAATTCTTATGTATTAATCTACCTTTCACTGAAATGGAGGTACTGGAGTTCTGTCATTCTCCTTCTGTCCAAACTCCCACTGATCTCCAGGAACTTCAGGAGTGGATCCCAAAGAAGAAGAAACTATTTCTTTCCAGAAGAATTTACAGTCAAGTTGCCAAATCCTGCCAGTGAATAAGGCCAGCAAGATTTGAACTTAAGGGCATGATCCTGAGGACTGCTGAGTGCCCACAACTTCCACTGAAATGAATGGGAGTTGTGTGCTTAGCACTTCCCTAAGTGCTATCAATGTTCATTCTTAAATAATTCAGGTGTCCTGTTGCTCCCACCCCACATTGCCTATTTATATAAAAATATCATTTAAAAACATGCATATAGCACCATACATTGCAAGCTTAGGCCCTAGTCCCATGAAGGTTTGTGGAGATGCTTAACTTTAAACAAATTAATAGACTCATTGGCTTCATTGGAACTACTGCCATGAGTAAAATTAAGGTTTAAGTCTTTGTAGGATTTGAGCCTAAGTTCCCAGTTCTGCAAGAAGCTTTGTGCTGGCAGACTCCTGCTCCCATGTACAAGTTGTGAAATAAATGACGCTCTGCAAGGGCATAGGGGTCTGCCCATGAAGAGCTCCTTGTAGAATTGGGTCCTAATGTTAAGACATGTTCCCTTCCCCCAGGAGTTTACATGAATCAATGGCAAAACTCCCATGGGAGTTCAATAGGGCCAGGATTTCACCCTATAAATACCAGCTTGTATTTGCTGTCCAGCATCTCTCATGTTCCCTGTGCTTGTTATGCCACGATTTGCTCTTGACAGCTCTTGTCCATGGACCCATCCACCACTTCTCCCTTAAGAACCACTGGATCCTGGATCTTCATTACTTGAGAAAGAGGAAATGCATGGATTAGTATAGACAAATTTGCATTTATGTTTTTTTAAATATTTTTCCACCATGTCTCTGAGTACATATACAAATTTACGTAATACAAAAAGTTAAACAAACATGGACTCTCATCTGAAACAACCGTGTATAAACATTCCTCATCACACTTTCCACTAAGGCCTGAAAAATAACAATAATAATAAAATAATAATAATGCTTTACACATATAGAGCAGTTTTCATCCCTCGAGCTCAAAATGCTTTACTAAGGTGAGTCATTACATTAGGTACAAAAGAAGTCAGTTTCAGAGCAGAGAAAAGAGCCTAAGTTGCCTGCCTCCCAGCTTGTGCTCTAGATGGCAGATGTGTCCTGCCCTTTCCTCTGAAGGTTAAACTTGGAGTGTCAGACCTTTGGGGAACGCAAGTTCTAGTGTTACGGGCCCTTTCCTGTAACAATTCCATCAGTCTCCGCAGACATACAAATATAGGCCCTGCAGCTGAGGCAGCCAGACCTCTGTGTGTATATGGATGTAATTGCAGGATTGGGCCCTGAGGACTGTTTAGGAAATTTAACAGGTGTCATGATGGAATATGGGGACCAGTTTAGTGCCTCAGATGACTAAGTACCCAAACCTTAATTGCACCTGAAAACAGGTATTATTTGATCACAATAGGATAATGATGTCATCAATCACATCAATTAATACTTAATAATAATATTATCACGGACATAAGTGTGCTAGGTTCTTTACGGACACAGAAAAAGATAGGTCCCTGCTTCAAAGAATTTATGAACTAGGGCCCTGATCCTGCAGAGGGATCTGCCTGCACAGAGTTCCATTCTCTTTAGTGGGACCTGCACGGGCATAACAGTTTGCACAAGCAGATGCTTTTGTAGGGTGAGGGCCTGACTCAATGTATAGACCTATGGGAAAGCAGAAAGGAATACACTTTTTAAAAATTACATATATTTGACCTCATCCCCAATTTCCAAATGATATTGCTCCTTGACCTCATGCCTAACTGTCATTTTGTGTTTTTAACTTACCTAACCTTCACTCATGTTCCCTACCATGGTACTCCTCAAGCAGTCTCACTGAAATCATTGGGGCTCCCTTCATAGCATGGCCCTGATCCTGTATCCATGGTCCTTATTTGACCCCCATTACTGTAGAATCTGAAGGCCTCACAGACTGTAATATTCTTAATCTTAGAACATCTGCATCAGGCAGGAAATCATCTCCATTTTATCAAAGGGGAACTGAGGCACAGAGATGCCAAGCAACATACCCAAGGTCACACTGGAACTTGTTGCCACGCGTGGAATTAAACCCACGTCTCCCAAGATGCCAGGCTCATTCCCTTAACTACTGGACCATCTTTCTGCCCTATTTTACAAGGACTTTTTGCAGGTGGACTCCTACAGCTGCACGGAACCCCACTGAAAGCATATTATGACCCTTTGTGTTGATGCACACCTGGCCATGTTTTCGTTGCCCACTTTCACTTTATTATTACAATATTTTTAAGCCTTGCCCATTTAGTCCCCAATCCTGCAAGCTCATATAATGGGTCAACTCCCTGAACCCTGCGCAGAGCCCCTTGGATGTCAAAACTAAATAGAACTTTTAAAAAACATATTTATTTTTGGTCTGTTGTATACGTGAATAATGCTGAACTAAGGTGCTAGCCTGACAGCAATGAGCAAAGGCCTCTCTTTGTTTATCCATACAACTGACAGCACAGACAACAGCTTCCCTCCATTCTGTCCCCAAGAATAGGCCTGATCCAGAGCCCTTCCAATGACTTTGAAGGGTTTCCATTAACATAAATGGGCCTTGGAGCATTCCCAATATATCACTTGTCTGCAGAAAATATTTTAACTTGGGTGGGGGAGGGGTGTGCGTGTGTGCCTGCCTGCCTGCCTGATTATGGTCCAGTCTTGCTTACCTTTACCACTAGACATAGTTAATGCCTAGTAGCGTGATCAGTGCCAGTGACTGATCCTCGTGAGTGCTCCACAGCAGGGCGAGTTGAACACCCCTCCCCCTGGTGAAAATTTCAGATGAAAAAGTTTTGTTAGAAACTTTCAATTTTTGACAAGAGATTTCTGATAGAAATTTTTCATTTCATCTGGCCTTTTAGATACATCGTTGGAACATGAAGATAGTAAGCTCCTTGGGGCAGGGACTTGTCCTTTTGTTCTGAGTTTGAACCATGCCTAGCACAATGGGGTCCTAGGTTTGAGGTGATGCAGCAATAAAATAATAATAAAACATTTTTCCATTAAATTTTCATTTTTGGTGGAACTCCCTTTCATTGGCAAGAAAAATATTGGGATGAAAAAATTCAACCCATTTAACTTTATGTGCCAACACCTTATTGAATGAAAGGAAAATGCTGCATGAATAGGGACCTCAAATGCATACGGGTAGAGCCTGATTATACAAAGCAAGATTGTGGAGCTATAGCTCCTGTTGGTGAGTACTTACTCACACGAGTAGTCTCATTCACCTCAGTGGCATCTATAAGTGCTCACCAACATGAGTCAGATTTCCACAATTGGACCTGTCCATTTCTCACCAGTCAAGTGAGTACTAGGCTCAGTTTTATTCCTGCAGGTAAGTTTGCATGGATTTGCAGCCACATTCACACTCATAGGTTTGGTATTATCTTTTTTAGACATGTATTTGTCATACACACAGGTACATATATACAAATGTGCAGCCTGGTATATTGGGTTACAGGCACCATTCCTAGAAAGCACATTCATCATGTTTACAAAATTGTCTATGGAGAACAATTAAATAAACCATTAAAATTATACACAATGAATTTATTTGATATTAATCTTTTTTGGAAAACACTGAAAGCTGAAGGTCTCACCTTTAGTTAGCTACCACCCTCTGGTAATGCCAGGCATTCTACAATGTTAAGTACCCTGTATGCAGGGGAGCTGGAACAATTTGTACAGTGGGGGTGCTGCAAGCCATTATACCAAACTGTTAACTCTGTATGTGATGGAAACCACTTCAAGCCAGGGGGTGCAGCAGCACCCCTATTTCATCACCCATGCCTGTATGAAGCAATCACTTAGCCAAAGTGACTGCCCAGAAGCGGTCCTAAAAATAGTAACACCCTCACTTAGGTGACTGGCTGAACTGCTTTGGACTTCAGTGCCTCCACAGAGTTTATGCTTGTACTTGAACAGTTCTGTGTATTGCAACAGCTTGAGCACCTTCTCCTTTGAAGAGCAGTCTAGGCCAAAGCCACTATTAGCTGCAGAGAGAATAAGGAAGCAGGGGAGCCATTTTACTTGTAGGCTCCTTTTCATCATAGGACTGGTTGAACCCCATGCTGGAGATTTTCTATTATTCCTTTTCTTGTTGTTGCTTATATATTAACTTGATTTGATTTCTGATTATAAAGCATTATCCCTTGAGAGAAAACTCTTGGCTAACTGCTTCTGTGTTTTGGTTCTGCTGAGTCATTTCTTCATACATACATACACATTTTATATTCTATCCCATACATAGGGATAGAAGACTCTTTACCCCAAAGACAAACTGACTCAAGTAGGAATGCTGTACAGGTTATAGTCACATTTTCTCGCTGTCTTTGCTCCTTTCCACACTGTCACTGCATTTGTTTTTTCACTTTGCCTGCTTTCTGATCTACGGTTCACCCTATCTTTTCCCAGTGGATTATTTCATTGTTCGTCTTTTTCCAGAATTTCTCCTTACATTGAATGCAAATGCAGTAGCATTTAAATCAAAGCAAAATTAATTAATTCAAACCTGTATTCTTGTATGGTTTAAGGGTGGGGTAGTCCTTTTCCGAGGACTTTTATGTGACTGATTGTAGTAGTTTAATAAAAAGGCCCCCAAATACATTAGGACATTTAATTATTGTCATGAGTGATAATAGGCTTTCCCAAGTGATGCCCTGTCATTTGGACCAGCAGGCCATGGTGATTCTAATAGGGGGCAGTGAGGTTGCTTTCCCTGTTAGACCACTCAGCATTTTCCTAAGGCCAGCCTGAGATGGAGTAATCTTGCTGCTGTTTTCATTACTGTAAGAATATTTAAAATATTTTCCTGACTTTATTTTTTAACCTCTAATTTTACAGAGGCCTTTTATAGTGACACTAAAATACTCCAAGATGTGACCTCGACAGCAAGTCATGGGATGAACTGTTTTCAGTCACATGGCAATAACCTTGCACAAACCACAGCCCTGGGGCTGATGGCTTTATTCTACAAACCTTGGTGTTATTGGAGCATTTTCACAAATACACAGCTAGCTGCTCGGGGTCCCAAGCAGTTATATATGCTTGAAAAGTGAAGACAGGTTTGATTTCCCTCCACAGTCAAGTGCTCTATTACCATGTTGACTCAATACTGGTGCTGTTGCCAATTATCCTAGTCTTGTCTGTGACTCATTCAGTATATATCAGAGGTTCTCAAACTGGTCCATGAGCTCCATTCAAGTGGTCCATGCATAGTTCCCTCTAAGGTGTGCGCCTGGGCAGCTGCACACAAGAAAATGAAGGGCCATCCAGCTAATTAGTGGAGCCGCACAGGCATGGCTTCACTAATTAGGTGCCTGGATCCTGGAGAAGATGCACATGTAAGGTGAGGTGATGGCCTTGGAGGGAATAGGGGGTAGGTGAAAGGAGGCAGTGGGAATTTGGGATGTGCAGGGCTGTGGTGGCCAGCCCCAGGACTGTGGTTGCTGGGGAGACATGGCTCTCCTTCCCAGCCTCAACTCTGTGGCTGCTGTGGCAGGGAAGAGACCCCCCCCTTCTTTCTAGCCCTAGAGTGGGGGCTGCTGTGGTGGGAGAGAAGGGGAGAGGCCCCCACTCCTTCCCAGACCCAGCTCGGGGGCTGCTGCGGCAGGGGAGAGAGGGCACATCTATCAGATTAGAAAGGTAAGACTGATATTAAAATATGAGTTATGTGCTTTTATTTGTAGAACAAAAAACGTTAATTATTATTTTTTTTATATATAGTGCTTTTATTCAAGGCACTTTACCATAGTTAGCTAATGGTACAAACAACATTTGGAAAGATCATTAAAGTGGTCCCCCGAGACAATCAGCAATTTTCAAGTGGTCCACAGGAAAAAAAGTTTGAGAACCATTGGTATATATGATATGGCAAAGTAATGCTTTTGGCATAATAGGATTAAGGTCAAATTCTCCAGCTGTATTCACTTCAGGGAGTATTTCTTTTTTATTTTAAAATGTTGGTCGCATCTATCATCCCAATAGCTATGATCATCCATACCAACCTCAATACTCCCACAAAAATGCTAGCACTGAAAGTTACAGTATTCATTCTGTCCTGTTACATGGTACTTGATATAAGCTTTAACCTCATTGTAACCTTTCACCTTGGAGTTGTGTTCCATGGAGGGTCATGGTTAGTCTGTGGTACCAATGAAGTTACAAAATCCTGCCACTTCTTTCTTTAGCCCAATGAAAGATCTTATGAAAGGGATTCATTTCGTTTAAAGCTTATTTCATATCTGTAGTTAAAATAAAGGCTTGACTCTCCAGGGCTGTCAAGGCACGAGCATCTTTCACAAGCACTATGAGCCCTTTCTTTAACATAAATAACTAAATACATTTTAAAAGCATGTTTTAAGCACACTCATCTATTGTACGCTGACACAGAAAAACTATGCTCTGCGAAGCAGCCTTGCTCACTTATTCTTCAAGGATGAAATTCACACCTGTTGAGATAGATGGCGCATCAGACATTCTAATAGGGCCCTTGAGCTCCCACCGGGAAGCAGGATCTGGGGTTTACTCCGCTCCGGCACTGTAGCTAGGCAGCAGGGTCAGGGGCTCCACGCGGCTCCTGGAAGGAGCAGTATGTCCATCTTCTGGCTCCTATATGTAGGGGCAGCCAGGGAGCTCCACACACTGCCCCTGCCCCAAGTGCCGCCCCCACAGCACCCACATGGCCAGTGGGAGCTGCAGGGGTGGCACCTGCAGACAGGGCAGCGCACAGAGCTGCACCTCCACGTAGGAACTGGAGGGGGGACATGCTGCTACTTCCGGGAGCTGCTTGGTGTAAGTGCTGCCCAGAGTCTGCACCTCTGACCTCCTCCCATGCCCCAACCCTCTGCCCCAGCCCTGATCCCCCTCCCACCCTCCGAACACCTCAGTCCCAGCCCAGAGCACTCTCAATCCCCTCATCCCCAACCCCACCCCAGAGTTCACACCCCCAGCCAGAGCCCTCACCAGCCCCCCACCTTCAACTTTCCACCACAGCCCAGAGCCCCCTCCCACAGCCTGAACTCCTCATTTCTGGCACCACCCATCCCGCATCCCAAACCCAATTTTGTGAACATTTACGGCCCGCCACACAATTTCCATAAACAGATGTGGCCTTTGAGCCACAAAGTTTGCCCACTCCTGCACTAGATGCAGTGTGATGGCTTAGGCGGTGCATAGGCCTTGCGCTGTGTCTGTGGAAGGGTGAATTTTGCCCCACCAGAACAACTGCTGGCTGAGGGCCACAAGTGCCACAGATGGCCCCTGCCTCAGTTGCTGCGGAAATTGGAAGACGTGCAGATTTCTGAATTTTATGCACTATAGGACATTGAAGTTCATTGTAGTTTTCACACTGATTCCCAAAGCAACAGGTTTACCAATGTTCTTTCTATATATCTCTTACCAGATAACCCTCCTCTGATGTGTTCACATGGAGATACTTGATCTCAGCAGCTTGAGATACACGTGTGGGTGGATTTCATAGCAGTAGCAAGACTCTATCAACTGTTGAATGTGACCCCCCCAGAAGCACCTTGTATCTGAAAAGACTTCACAGTTGTATGTAAGAAGATAAGGTGAGTCAGGTTTTTTGGCTTGCTAGTCGTAGGGCTGATTCTATGGCACAGTCCCATGCGAGATGATGGGAGTGCTGCCTGAATTAGGAATGAACAAAGACAGCAATATTTTACTTAAAAACAGTGTTAGTATTTTTCATGGATCATCTTAACTCGCTACGAATAGTACGAAATATATGTTAAATACTGCCCTCCCCACTTTCCCAGCTTCAACCTTATGAGTGAATGATAAAACCCAGCTCATTTATGTAGCTGTGCTGTTACCGCCCTGCAAACAGTATCCTGAGGTAATCTGTCTCTGGTAGTCTAGAGCAGTCTATGGGTCCCACAAGGTAGTGAGCACTCAATGTCTTGTGGTAGGTACTTAGCACCTCAAAAGATGAAGCCTGATCCAGAACCTTTTTGGAGTCAATGGCAAGACTCCCATTGACATTACATTGCAAGCTCCATGGAGCAGAGAACGTAGATAAAATTTTCAAAAGTACATAAGCCCCATTAAAAAAAAAGTGGGACTTAGGCTCCCAAATCACTTGGGTATTTTTGAAAATATTTATGCAGGCTTTTCTGTATGGGTTGTGCAGCACAGAGCGCACAGATGGTGCTCAACCAATAAAAAAAGAGGAGAACCCATTTCTGAGAAGAAATCTCTCTCACTATGTGAGAATGATAATTTTATGCTTTACTACTTCTTGTGTCAATCTTTTTGTAAGCATCCCTTTCCACAGTGTGTTAAAATAAAATATTTATTGAATACATTACGTTGGGGCTGTTAACAATTTATATATGGATTTTCAAATGTTTGCTTGCTGCAGATACTGGAGCCATATTGTCTCTGTGTCCGACTGAAGAAAATTAGGTGTTCTGGTAAAAGATTGGTGGCCTATGGTTTTAAAAGAAAGACAAATACTTTAAGAGAATTTTAAGTACAATTTAAATAAACATTTATTGTTGCTCAGATCCCAGGATGACATCCACCTGTGTGCAGAGGACAAGCACAAAGTCTGCATCAATTACCATACATGTCACTTAGGCCCAACTTTGAGTAAGTGGTGCATGGGCCTTTTGTAGGTCCTCTGAACAGGGACGAACGGTCTTATATTGCAGATAAGCCATGTGGGAAGTTAAAACATGTCCCCCGCCATGCAAACCAGAACACCCAGGGTTAAAGTGGCATCCGCCATGTGAGGGAAAGAAGCGTGATGAAGGAATAGATCCTTACGGGACTCAGATATCATCCCAGCAGAGCATGTTTTCTGCTCAGCCACTTCTCCACCTCTTCATCTCCATGATCTAAAGGTACTGTGCTGCTAATGGCTGTTCCCTCCATATTTGTGCCCTCCCCCCGCCTTGTCACCCACACACAAATACTCTCTGTAGTGGGGTAGAAGGTGCAGATTGGGTAGTTATTGTGGGTTTTACCAGCTGTAACTTCTAAATAAAAATCTACCTGGGAGCATGCAATGGTGAGTGGCTGCTTTCTGACCTGGGCCCCAACTTCACCCCAGCCAAGGTTCATCTGGAGTGAAGGAACTACCAGGATATTTGGGCCACTATATATCCATTCTGCACAGAAATTATATCCTTGTAATACATTGTGGGATGATGTGATAAATGAATTTATCATGCACCTTTGTCCAACTCACTGACCCTTTGTTCATCACCACAACAAAGATTAATTCCAACATCCTAAACTTCTGAGCAGCTTCAACCCATGCCATTTAAAAAACCCAACTGCCTACAGAAATGTTTGTATCTTCCCCCCCAAATATCGAGACTCACCCCCCTCCAAAAAATTAGAGCCTAGGATGGAGAAGATTCAGTCCTGCACCAGTAAACCATGACAAATCATAATTTTAGAAGTAAGTCCATTGCTGTTGTCATAAATGGATAGGTAGGTAAGGGTTAAGTTTCTTTTACCTGAAAAGGGTAACCGAACACCTGACCAGAGGACCAATCAGAGAACTGGATTGTTTAAAGTCAGGGGCGGGAATAAAGTTTTCTGTTTAAACCTTGTGGAAGTTCTTTCCTAGGGGCAAAGGAAAGCGGCTGTGGGCTATTTTTCCTATTTGGGTCCAGGAAAGAGCAACTACGGGGAAAAGACGAAGAATTCTCTCTGTCCTCTGGTGGTACAGTTTTCCCTCATTCCTGGAGCAAGGGGGTGGCAGAGCCCAGCTGTGGTTTTTTTGCATCTCCATTGTCCTGAGGAAGCAGAAAAGCTGGTTTCTTGGTCACACAGTTGCCGCGAGGCAAGCCTGAAAGAGGGGGAAGGGTTATTTTTCCCTGCTTTTAGCATCCAAGGGATTGGAATCTGGGTGGTCCACCAAGGAGTTGGGACACCAGAGGGAGGAAAGGGATCAGGCCCATAGATTAATCCTGATCTGGTGGCAGCGAGAATATCCAAGCTGGTAGTGAGCTTGGGGAGTTTCAGGTAAGCCCCAAACTTTTGAGCCAAAGTCCAGGTTTGGACGGACAGACTGGTGGACACAAAGTCCAGGTCTGGGACTGGACGGCTAGATTACCACATGGTGTGCAGCGGATGGAAGTATAAATCCATAAGCCATGCTACATTAATTTTTTTTCCTGCTAGGCATTAGCAGCAGAGGAATTGGTGTTTAAGGGAGCAGAAAAAAAAAAAAATTTTTTTTTTCTTTCCCTGCTGTTTCAGCAGTGCGCATTTTTAGTAGGCTCATTAGAGAGAGCCATTAAGAGTCATTGGTTGGAACAATAGCCTTCTCTTTCAGAGGGCTTGCTAGCAATCACACCAGTCCCAGGAGGAAAGATTGGTTTTACAACAGCAAATTTTTTTTTTTCTCCTTGCTGCTTTGGCATCTTACTTTAAGGAAGACAGGGGTTTTACAGGGCTAGAGAGCTTGAAATTTTTTTCCTTGATACTAGCAGCTTGCAATATTTTTTTTTTCAGTCATTAAAGAGGCCCATTACAGATCTTTTGTTTAAACAATTGAAACTTAGTACCCCAGCCACAACTCACACAGGTAAACAAGTAGCTTTGTTTGGTTCAATTGCATCCAAACAGAGCTAGACAAATCCAGCAGGCAGAAAGCCACAATTCTGACACAGACGCCGAGGCACTCCAACACAAGAAAACAACCATGGTTCAAAGATGAGCAAAAAGGAAAGAGCCGGCTACAAGCCAAGACAACGAAAATAACATAGGAGACACTGGAACTAAATTAGAGCCGACAAGATGCCAGGAGGCAGCTCACCGAGAGATCAAGAAGCCAAAAAAGCAGATCACGAAAGAAAACAACAAGAACAACAGGCAGTTTACGAAAGAAAACAACAAGAAGAGAGGCGATCACAGAAGACAGTAGAACTACAAGAGAGGCTCCAGCAGGCTTGAATTAGAACGGGCTAGCAGCAGACCCCAACAAATCCTAACCCTCCGCCCGCCCGTTTGTTCCACCGCACAGGAAATTTCCCAGCTACAAGGCAGGTGAGGGACCCGGAACCTTCTTAGAAATTTCGAAGGGTCTGTATTGGGTACAACATCCTGAAAACCAGTACATGCTAGAGCTGAGGTCACACATCGTGGACCCTTGGCATGTGGCGGCTAAAATGCCAAAGGAACAAATGAATGATTATAAACTGTTTCAAACCAAACCAGATCGACTGGATAACCCCGGATCACACCCGTCGGCGATTCAGAACCAAAAGTGGAAACAGAGGGTCCTTTCCCGACCACGCTACTACGTAGGGCAGCTTGCGAGCCTGGATCAGAACCAGGTTCAAACCTTTGAAGAATTGCGCCACCTCATAATGCATGGGCAGTTCTTGGATGGTGTTCCTGAGGAAATACACGGTACATCCTAGATGGCAAACCACAACTCTCACCGAGGCGGGGAGATTGGAGCCAAATGGATGGCGCGTGCAGAGAGCAGAAATCTACTGTAAAGGGAGTGAAACCCCAGGAGCCACCCAGCAATAAACCCTACAACCGAGGCAACCAAAACCCCACCTACAAACCAAGAAAAGCCGCAGACACCTATCCTTCCACCTCACCAGTCTCAGTGACTTCCTTCAATCCAGTAACCGTTATCTGGAAAATGCTATCACTGTAATGAACGACATATCAAGGCAACTGCCCAAAGGCCAACTGCCCGAATAACCCCAGCCCGGTGCAAGTCATTGCACCCCAGCGGACCTAGACCCCAGGCCCAGATACCTCTCAAATCCCCTTGGAGCAAAGGGAAAACTGAGAGTGGGCGGGAAAAGTACCCGGAGGTGATGAGACGAGGGAACGCACATGTCAGCTATCCCAATCCTTCGTCGATCCCAAACTCATCAACCCAGGGGCCAAAGTGACCATTTACCCCTTCATTTCACAAGCTGTGGACTTGCCTACAGCTGAACTGCCTGTCCAGTACAAAGGCTGGTCAGGAATGTGGACTTTTGCAGTCTATGCAATTATCCCATCCCCATGCTACTGGGAGAGACTTGGCAATCAAGTTAAGCCAGTCCCAGAAGAAGGAATGGTTACACGCAGCCAACCAGACAAGCTTCCAGACCTCCTATTCCTGAGCCGTCCACAGAGAACCTGTCTGTGTTACCAGAGACCCAGACTGAGGTATGGACCCGGATCCCATGTCAACGGCTGAACCAGCCACAACACTCAGTCCAGACCCGGACTGGAACAGCAACCAGCACAAGCAAGCGCCACCACCTTCAAACCCAATGCCAGAGGACACGAGCTGAACTGGCAGAAGCAACAACCAACATACCAAGAGGCTCAGGCAGAGCCTGAAATACCACCAGGTGCACCAGCGACGGACTCAAACCCATCAATTTCATCACTTCCAGAGGACCAAGCCAATCCCCAGCCTGAGGAAGAACTGGAGTCCCCAGCTTCAAGGGAACAGTTCCGGACTGAGCAGGAAGCAGATGATAACCTTCAGACAGCTTGGGGCGGCCACGGAGCACCACGCCTCTCAGCTCTCTGACCGATCCCCGGTTTGTTATAGACAAGGACTTTTATACAGGGAATTCTTTCTGGTGGACGCCAGAACAGGGCAACTGCACAAGCGGGGTGGTTCCACTAATACAGGGGAAGCTCTTGAGCTTAGCCATGATATCCCAGTGGTCATGCTGGGTGAAAGAACAAAGACAGGTTGGGGAAGTCTTTCTACTGGGGAGGGATGGGCAAGGAAGTTGCCGCCGTATGTCCAGTCTTGTGAGCTGTGCCAAAGATCGGAAAGCCTCAAGATCTGGCAAGGCCCCTCTCCAGCCCACCCCTAATTGGTCCCATTTCAGCGGTAGCTGTGGATATTCTGGGTCCTTTTCGGAGAAAGACACCAGGGAAGCAGTACGTACTGACTTTCGTGGACTTTGCGAGCCCGATGGCCAGAAGCAGTGGCTCTAGTAACACCAGAGCTAAAGCAGTGTGGGCCCAGGCCTTAACCGCATTTACCAGGGCGCGTTGGCCCTCCGAAATCCTACTATTCAGGATCTAATTTCCTGGCAGCACCATGGAGGACCTGTGGAAAATCATTGGGTGAATCACTTGGTTGCCACCCATACACCATCAAACCAATGGCTCGTAGAAAGTTTAATGGAACCTGGGGGCATGATCCGTAATTCGTAAATGAATACTCCATGACTGGGACCTTAGTATGCAGCAGTTGCTCTTGCTTACAGGGCTGTACCGCATCCCAGTTTAGGTTCTCACCCTTTGAACTTGTGTATGGCCATGAGGTTAAGGGGCCATTACAGTTGTGAAGCACCAATGGGAGGGATTTACACCTTCGCCAGGGACTAACATTCTGATATTTGTGAGCACTTTACAAAACACCCTCGCCATCTCTAGCCCTCGCTAGAGAAACCTACGGATATCAGGGAGAGCAAAGGCCTGTCGATAAACATACCAGAGACCGTTCCTTCAGACAAGGAGACCGGGTTATGGTCTTAAAGCGCAACAGGTCCATAAGATGGAAACATCCTGGGAGGGGCCATTCACAGTCCAAGAGCGCCTGGAGCTGTTAACTATTCTCATAGCTTTCCCGATTCCTCACTAAACCCCAAGTGTGTACCATGTTAATTCTCTCAACCCTTTATTCCAGACTTACAGGTTTGTCAGTTTACAGTCCAGGGCAAGAGGACGCAGAGTGCCTGAGGGCGTCTACTATGACGGCAGATAAGGACGGCGGGTGGAAGAGGTAACCCTCAACCACCCTGGAACGTCTGCAGCGCAACAATCCAGGAGCTGTGCACCAACTTCGCACCATTGTTCTCAGCCACTCCAGGACTGACTGAACGGGCATACCACTCCATCGACACAGGTATGCTCACCCAATTAGAACACCACCCTACCGGGTGTCCCTCACGCACAGGCTGCTATACAGCGGGAAATCCAGAATATGCTACAGATGGGTATAATCCGCTCATCTACCAGTGCATGGGCATCTCCAGTAGTTCTGGTACCCAAACCAGATGGGAATACGCTTTGTGTGGGACTACCGTAAGCTAAATGCAGTGACTCGTCCAGACAACTATCCAATGCCACGCACCGATGAGCTAGGAAAAGTTGTTGCCCAGTATCTCTACCATAGACTTAACCGGGTACTGGCAAGTACACTAGATGAACCTGCCAAGGAAGGTCAGCATTCGTCACCCCTGCGGGGTTATGAGATTTAATGTACTTCTTTCGGCTGCGCAATGCACCCGCCACTTTCAGAGACTGGTAGATGGTCTACTAGCAGGACTGGGAGAAATGCAGTTGCCTACCTCGATGATGTGGCCATTTTTCTGACCTGGCCCGCACACTGAACACCTGGAAAGGTCTTTGACCGTATCAGGCAGGCAGGACTAACTGTTAGGCCAAAAAGTGTCAATAGCCAAAACAGAGTGACTTACCTGGGACATTCAGGTGGGTCGAGGAACCATAAACCCCCACAGGCCAAGTGGAGGCTATCCAAAAGTGGCCTGTCCAAAGTCAAAAAACAGGTCCAATCTTTTAGGCTTGGCCGGGTATTACAGGCGATTTGTACCACATACAGCCAAATCGCGCACCACTGACCGACCTGACCAAAAAGCCCAGCCAACTACAGTTAAATGGACTGATGATGTCAGGAAGCCTTTACCCAACTGAAGGCGACGCTCAGTCTGACCCTGTGCTAAGGGCCCCAGACTTTGACAAACCATTCCTAGTAACCACCGATGCATCTGAGCTGTATAGGAGCAGTTCTTATGCAGGAAGGACCGGATCAGAACTCCATCCTGTCGTGTTCCTCAGCAAGAAACTATCTGAGAGGGAAAGTCACTGGTCAGTGAAAAGGAATGCTATGCCATTGTGTACGCCCTGGAAAAGCTACGCCATACATTTGGGACGGCGGTTCCAGCTACAAACTGACCATGCTGCGCTAAAGTGGCTTCATACAGCCAAAGCAACAACAAGAAACTACTTCGGTGGAGTCTAGCTCTCCAAGATTTTGATTTCGGAATCCGACACATTTCAGAGCTTCTAAAAAGTAGCTGATGCACTCTCCCGTGAGAGTTTCCAGAATACACTGGTTAAACTTTCCTGACATGTTGAAGTCTTGTACTTTGCCTGCTTTATTTCTATGTGCATGTGTTGTATTCCTCTGTTTAGTTTAAAGTTTTAGTAAAATCACCTCCAGTGAAAGGTTTCTACTGTCGGTGATTTGGGGGCGTCATATAATGAAAGGTATAAGGTGTTTTACTACCTGAAAGGTAACCGAACACCTGACCAGAGGACCAATCAGAGAACTGGATTGTTTAAAGTCAGGGCGGGATTGTATACTCCTCTTTGTTGTTTTCTTAGCTATGGAAACAAGTCTTCTTCTAATTCTCTCCTAATACTTCTTCTAAACTCTGTAATGTACCAGGAACCGCAAGATATTCAGCTATGATGGTCTTTGGGTGTATTTACCTGTATGTTAATTTGTGTGTGCTGTTTAATTGGCTATCTTTTAAATCAGACTGTTTCTTTATATTTTCTTATAAGCAAGAGCCTGTATTGAGTTTCTTAATGCAAGATGTTGTTTTATATTTTCTTTCTTTTTTCTATAAAGTTTCTTGTTAAACCTTGTGAAATTCTTTTCCTAGGAGGCAAAGGGAAAAAGCCAGGCTGTGGGCTATTTTCCTATTTGGTCCAGGAGAAGAGCAGACTACGGGAAAGAGCGAAGAATTCTCTCTGTCCTCTGGTGGTTACAGTTTTCCCTCATTCTGGAGCAAGGGGGTGGCAGAGCCAGCTGTGGTATTTTGCATCTCCATTGTCCTGAGGGAAGCAGAAAGCTGGTTCTTGGTCACACAGGTTAGCCGCGAGCAAGCCTGATAAGGAGGGGGAAGGGTTTTTCCCTGCTTTAGCATCCAAGGGATTGGGAATCTGGTGTCCCACCAAAGGGTTGGTACACCAGAGGAGGAAAGGGGGATCAGGCCCATAGTTCTCTCGCTATCTGGTGGCAGCGAGAATATCCAAGCTGTAGTGAGCTTGGGGAGTTTCAGGTAAGCCCCAAACTTTGCGCAAATCCAGGTTTGGGACAGGACCAGACTGGTGGACACTAAAGTCCAGGTCTGGGACTGGACGCTAGATTACCACATGGTGTGCAGCGGATTGGAAGTATATAATCCATACAGCAAGCTACATTAATTTTTTTCCCTGCTAGGCATTAGCAGGCAGAAGGAATTGGGTTTAAGGGAGACAGAAAAAAAAATTTTTTTTTTTCTTTCCCCTGCTGTTTCAGCAGTGCGCATTTTAGTAGGCTCATTAGAGAGAGCCATAAGAGTCATTGGTTGGAACAATAGCCTTCTCTTTCAGAGGGCTTGCTAGCATCACACCGTCCCAGGGAGGAAGAGTTGTTTTACAGACAGCAAATTTTTTTTTCTCCTTGTGCTGCTTTGGATCTTACTTTTAAGAAGACAGGGGTTTTACAGGGCTAGAGAGCTTGAAATTTTTTTTCTTGCTATGCAGCTTGCAATATTTTTTTTTTCAGTCATTAAAGAGGCCCATTACAGATCTTTTGTTAAACAATTGAAACTTAAGTACCGCCAGCAAACTCACACAGGTAATCAGTAGCTTTGTTTGGTTCAATTGCCATCCAAACAGAGCTAGGCAAATCTCAGCAGGCAGAAGCCAGCAATTCTGACACAGACGCCGAGGGCACTCTCACACAAGAAAAAACCATGAGTTCAAAGATGAAGAAAAGGAAAGAGCCGGCTAAGCCAAGACAACGAAAATAAACTAGGAGACGCTGGAACTAATTAGGCCGACAAGATGCCAGGAGGCAGCTCACCGAGATCAAGAAGCCAAAAAGGCAGATGCACAGAAAACAACAAGACAAGGCAGTTTACGAAAGAAAACAAAAGAGAAGAGGCGATTACAGAAGACAGGTAGAACTACAAGAGAGCTCACAGCCGCTTGAATTAGAACGGGCTAGCAGCGACCCAACAAATCCTAACCCTCCGCCCGCCGTTGTGTTCCACGCACAGGAAATTTCCCGCTACAAGGCAGGTGAGGACCGGAGCCCTTCTTAGAAAATTTCGAAGGGTCTGTATTGGGTACATACACCTGAACCAGTACATGCTAGAGCTGAGGTCACACATCGTGGACCTTGGCAGTGTTGGCGGCTAAATGCCAAGGACACAATGAATGATTATAAACTGTTTCAAACCCAAGCAGATCCAGATGTGGATAACCCCGGATCACACCGTCGGCGATTCAGAACCAAAAGTGGAAACAGAGGGGTCCTTTCCCGACCAGCCTACTACGTAGGGAGCATGCGCACGCTGGATATCGAACCAGGTTCAAACCTTGAAGATTGCGCCACTCATAATGCATGGAGCAGTTCTTGGATGTGTTCTGAGGGAATAACACGGTACATCCTAGATGGCAAACCACAACTCTCACCGAGGCGGGGAGATTGGAGCCAAATGGATGGCGTGCAGAGAGCAAGAAATCTACTGTAAAGGGGAGTGAAACCCCAGGAGCCACCCAGCAATAACCCTACAACGAGCGCGCAAACCAAACCCACCTACAACACGAGAAAGCGCAGACACCCTATCTTCACCTCACCAGTCTCAGTGACTTCCTTCAATCCAGTAACCGTTATCTGGAAAATGCTATCACTGTTATGAAACGGGACATATCAAGGCAACTGCCCAAGGCCACTGGCCGAATACCCCACCCCACCCCGCCGGTGCAAGTCCTTGCACCCCAGGACCTAGACCCCACCCAGATACCTCTCAAATCCCCTGGAGCAAAGGGAAAAGTGAGAGTGGGCGGGAAGAAGGTTACCGCGTGAGAGACCGGAGCACAAGTGTCAGCTATCCACCATCCTTCGTCGATCCAAACTCATCAACCCAGGGGCCAAAGTGACCATTACCCTTCATTTCACAAGCTGTGGACTTGCCTACAGCTGAACTGCCTGTCCAGTACAACAGGCTGGTCAGGAATGTGGACTTTTGCAGTCTATGCAATTATCCCATCCCCATGCGTACTGGGAGAGACTTGGCCAATCAAGTTAACAGTCCCAGAGAGAAGGATGGTTACACGCAGCCAACCAGACAAGCTTCCAGACCCCTATTCCTGAGCCGTCCACAGAGAACCTGGTCTGTGTTACCAGAGACCCAGACTGAGGTATGGACCCGGATCCCATGTCAACGGCTGAACCAGCCACAACACTCCCAGTCCAGACCCGGACTGGAACAGCACCAGCACAGCAAGCGCAACCACTTCAAACCCAATGCCAGAGGGACCAACGAGCCTGAACTGGCAGAAGCAACCCAACCATACCAAAGAGCTCAGGCAGAGCCTGAATACCCCAGGCTGCCAGCGACGGATCAAACCCATCATTTCCACTTCCAGAGGACCAGCCAGTCCCAGCACTGAGGAAGAACTGGAGTCCCACTTAAGGGAACAGTTCCGGACTGAGCAGGAAGCAGATTAACCTTCCGACAGCTTGGCGGCGCACGGAGCAACCCACGCTCTTCAGCTCTCTGACGATCCCGGTTTGTTATAACAAGGACTTTTACAGGGAATTCTTTCTGGTGGACGCCAGGACAAAGGCAACTGCACAAGCGGTGGTGGTTCCACTATACAGGGAATCTTGAGCTTTAGCCCATGATAATCCCAGTGGTCATGCTGGGTGAAACCAAAGACAGGTTGGGGAGTCTTTCTACTGGAGGAGGGATGGAAGCGGAAGTTTGCCGGTATGTCCAGTCTTGTGAGCTGTGCCAAAGAGTCGGAAAGCCTCAAGATCTGGCCAGGCCCTCTCACGCACTCCATAATTGGTCCATTTCAGCAGTAGCTGTGGATATTCTGGGTCCTTTTCGAGAAGACACCCAGGGAAGCAGTACGTACTGACTTTCGTGGACTTTGCGAGCCCGATGGCCGAAAAGTGGCTCTAGTAACACCAGAGCTAAGCAGTGTGCCAGGCTAACGAATTTTCACCAGGGTCGGTTTGGCCCTCCCGAATCCTACTGATTCAGGATCTAATTTCCTGGAGCCCATGAGGACCTGTGGAAAATCATGGGGTGAATCACTTGGTTGCACCCATACCACCATCAACCAATGGCTCGTAGAAAGGTTTAATGGAACCTTGGGGCATGATCCGTAAATTCGTAATGAATCTCAATGACTGGGACCTAGTATTGCAGCAGTTGCTCTTGCTTACAGGGCTGTACGCATCCCAGTTTGGGTTCTCACCTTTGAACTTGTGTATTGCCTGAGTTAAGGGGCCATATTACAGTTGTAGCACCAATGGGAGGATTTCTTCGCCAGGGACTAACATTCTGATTTTGTGACAACTTACAAAACTCCTGCCATTCTCTAGCCTCTAGAGAAAACCTACAGGTATATCAGGGAGACAAAAAGGCCTGGTCGATAAACATACCAGCGAGACCGTTTCCTTAGACAGGAGCCGGGTTATGTTAAAGGCACGACAGGTCCAATAGATGGAACATCTGGGGAGGCGACCATTCACAGTCAAGAGCGCCTGGAGTGTTAACTATCTCATAGTTTCTCCATTCCTCACTAAACCCACAGTTGTTCCATTGTTATTCTCTTCACGCCCTTTTTTTCTCAGACTTACAGGTTGTCAGTTTACAGTCCGGGAGCAAAGGACGCAGAGTGGCCTGGGGCGTTTTCCTACCATGCGCAGAGTGGCTGCGGCGTGTAGAGTGAACCCTCTAACCACTTGAACGTTTGAGCCGCAACAAATCCAGGAGCTGTGACAACTTCGCACCAGTTCTTTCAGCCACTCCAGACTGACTGAACGGCATACCATCCCATCGACACAGTATGCTTATCCCATTAGACACCACCCTACGTTGTTCCGTCTCACGCACAGGTCTACCGGGAATCCAGAATATGCTAAGATGGGTTAATTCCGCTCATCTACCCGTGATGGGCATCTCCATAGTTTCTGGTACCAACGAATGGTGGAATACGCTTTTGTGTGGTATATACCGTAAGCTAAAATGCAGTGATTCGTCCAACACTTCTAATTGCGCAGCGAGAGTATTGGAATGTAGTGGTACGTGTGCCATTATCTCTACCATAGAGCTTAACAAAGGTACTGGCCATACCTTCCAGTAGATGAACTGCAAGAGAATGTCATAGCATTCGTCCCGCCGTGCAGGGGTTATGATTTATGTACATTTCTTTCGGCTGCGTCAATGCACCGCACCTTTCAGAGACGTGATATATGGTCTTATTAGCAGACTGGTGAGAATATTGTCAGTTGTCATCTACCTCGACTGATTGCGATGTGCCATTTTTTTTCTACTCCGCGTGGCCCTGCTCAGTCACCTAGACACCTGAATAAAGGTCTTTGGACCGCTGTATCGCAGTGCGAGGCTACTGTTAAGGCCAAAGTGTCATAGAGGCCCAAGGTTTCATGAGTTGACTTACCTGGACATAGTGGGTGGAGGAACCATAAAACTCCCCTACAGGCAATGTGATGGCTCACCAATAAGTGGCTGTCCTCCAATAGTCAATAAAACAGTCCTTCTTTTTTATGCTGGTCGTTGGTATACATAGCGCCGAGTTCTTGTATCCCACAGCTCGCTCAATCCGTCTAACCTTGCTCGCGTGAGTCCATACAAGCCCAGTCTCATACTACGTATAATTGATCTGATGAATGTTTTCTAGAAGTCTTCATTACTCCATCTTCGTGTAATGCGTCGATCATACTTGTCTCTTACGTTTCTGACAACTTGTTGTGCTAGGAGGCTCCAGACTTTTTTGATCCACCATTTCTTTACGTATTACTCTACTTGCTATTTACGTACTGCGCGTGTATGGAGCATTATTTATTGCAGAGACCGTTCAGAACTTTCTCCTTGGTTGTGTTTCTTTTTCTTCCTAGCAAGATATAGCTTATTCTCCATACGGGGATCATTGCGTCAGTGCATATTAGAGATCATGCTTAATTTTCACAATTTGTTGGACTGCTCTGTGAATAGCTATGCCATATATTTCTCAGGGCCGCTTATTTGGTTCCGCTTCCAAATGGACCCATTGCTGCGCTAGTGTGCATAGAGCAAAAAGGTCAATCAGACTATCTTCTGGTGGTGAGTCTTAGCTCTCTAACGATTTTGTATTTTAAGGGGGGATCAGGCCCCATAGATTAATTCCTGATCTGGTGGCAGCGAGAATATCCAAGCTGGTAGTGAGCTTGGGGGAGTTTCAGGTAAGCCCCCAAACTTTGGACGCAAAAGTCCAGGTTTGGGACAGGACCAGACTGGTGGACACTAAAGATTACCACAGCTGTCAACTGATTTCCACCAGGGTAGGACAGATCAGACTCAGGCCCTTAATATGGAATTCTGCAAAGTTACAACAACATTGAAAATTATACAAGAAACAGTGGATGAACTGTTGGAAAAGAGAGCTAGGTGCTGAGCACTTACCAGTCCCACTGATTTCAGTGGGAGTTGCAGGAGTCCATAATTTGGACAAGAATCAGTTTTCTAGATGCTAAGATGGTTCTCTTCGGTACCCTTCTTGAAGACGCTTCTAACTTCTTCTCACAACAAGAATTTTTTTCCTATTATTGTTTCTTGTGCAATTTATGCATCAGACAGAAATCAGAAAAGGTCCTGGTGCTATATGAAGGCATTTCAAAAATTTTAACGTGCCACCAACAAAGATCTAGAAAGTTCTAGAAATAAAGTTTGGTTTGGATTTTTTTAAAGTTAAATCTTTGGCTAGACATAAGTGGGAATAACTAGGCAATTATTTTAATTGTACTTCCACTGTCGAGTTACATATATACTGAAAAAGCAGCAAAGAGTCCTGTGGCACCTTATAGACTAACAGACATATTGGAGCATGACCTTTCGTGGGTGAATACCCACTTCGTCGGATGCATGTTGACTAACGTCTGTTAGTCTATAAGGTGCTACAGGACTCTTTGCTGCTGTTACAGATCCAAACTAACACAGTTACCCCTCTGATACTTGACATATACTGAAATGTTTTCAGGATAGGCAGATCCCATACGTGCACAGTGCCCCATTGTCTTCATAGGGCCACATATGCAAAGATACTTGGAGGATCAGTCCTAAGGTCTCTATCTTGCAAAGACTTACACAGGTAAACAACTTTACATACAGTGAGCAATCCTATTGAAATGCATTGGACTACTCACACTATGAAAAGCTAAGCATGTCCATAAGTCTTTGCAGGATTGGGAGGGTCCAAGATTGTAAAAATTGAAGTCCTATTAGATGTAGCAGAAATTTCTGTAATACTCCTTGAATATTCATTTTAGTAAGGAAATGTTTTAAGAAAAGCAGAATTTTGCTCACAAATGTGTCCGCATACCATGTTTTCTGGTTGTTGTAGCAGACTTTGTTCTTCAACAGAAACTATATTGATCTGATGCTAGGAAAGTGAGCCTTGAGTTCAATAGAACAGTTTAGACGATATCATTCTGAAGTTCGTAAAGTTCTACAATATAATAGTTGATGATTTTTCGTATTAAAAGTCTCTTTCAACTTCCAGTGGTTACTGAATCTTAAAGGGATTCCTCCTGGCAATAATTTTTCAGAGAGGTTTCTGGAGGAAAGACTGACCACATTGCAAATTATAATTTAATTGAACAGACATTGTCTTTTAAAGTAAGTGTGTGTGTCTGTGTGTACATGCAGTTGCACACGCACTTCACCTTTAGTGATTCATTTTTATAGATCATACTATGAAACAGTTAATATGTGATTAAAAAAGAGTATTAAATACAATATATTTTAAAGACTAAATAAACTGATAAAATTAAAACTGACATAATTTGATGAATATTATTTAAAATATAAGGAGCTGAATAAAAATAATAAATTATTTGAAATGATAATTATCACTTGGTAAACATAACAGTTCTTAATCATCTTATTAATCAAATAAGATTTATATTTTGACTAATGTTGATCTGATTTTTCTGCCTTCAATACCCACATCATCATCTCAATCAATAATAATCCTATTGCAAGTCAGATCTATATAAGTATCAATGGGAAATCTGTTTCTATTCATGTCATCTGCAAGCCTTTCATACACTCAGTTCAGTGAGAAGAGTCAGCTGTATTTTTCGGAGGGTTGCTTAAAATCACCTGAGATGCCAGTAGATAAGCAGAGTAGCCAAGAAGCAATTTATTTATGACAAAAATAATGTGTGAAAAGGGGTGGCTGTTTTTAGCCGAAGCCAGTGCGAGATCCTGATTCTATTGAATCCAAGGTACACTTTGTCATTGACTTCAGTAAAGGTAGGATCTCACCCCAGATATTTTGTCTTAAGTCTAAAACAGCCTAGGAGTGAACTCTTGCCGTCATAGAAGTCAGTAGGAGTTTTGCCACTGACTTCAGTGGCACGAGGATTTTGTCGCTAGGATGCATAGATTCCAACGCCAAAAGGAACCAGTGCATAGGTGCTAGAACGAGGAGTGCTGCCCCACTGCCTGGCTTGAAGTGGTTTCCATTATATACAGGATTTACAGTTTGGTTCAATAGCTGTCAGCACCCCCACTAGAAAAATTGTTCTAGCACCCCTGAACCAGCGTGCTGATCTAGTCTGACATTCTGTATGATACAAGCCATAGAATTTACCCAAAATAATTCCTAGAGCATAACTGTTAGAAAAAACATCCAATCTTGATATAAAAATTGTCAGTGATGGGAGAATCCACCATGACCCTTGGTAAATTATTCCAGTGGTTAATTTGTCTCACTGTTAAGAATGTACACCTTATTCCCATCTGAATTTGTCTAGCTTCAACTTCCAGCCATTGGATTGTGTTACACATTTCTCTGCTAGTTTGAAGAGCACATTATTACACATTTCTTCCCCATGTAGAGATTTATAGACTATAGTCAAGTCACTTCTCAATGTAATCTAAATATACTGAGTTCCTTGAGTTCACCATTACAAGACATGTTTTCTAATCCTTTAATCATTCTCATGGCTCTTCTTTGAACCCTCTCAAGTATATCAATGATCCTTCTTGAATTGTGGGCACCAGAACTGGACACAGTAAGCCAATAGTGGTTGCACCAGTGCAAAGTACAGAGGTAAAATAATCTCTCTTCTCCTCCAGATTCCCCTGTTTGTGCATCCCAGGATCGCATTAGCTCTTTGGGCCACACTATCACACTGGGAGTTCATGTTCATTTGATTATCCACCAGAGCCATCAAATCTTTTTCAAAGTCACTGCTTCCCAGGATGGCCTACATTCTTTGTTCCTAGATGTATACAATTTACATTTAGCCATATTAGAATGCAAATTGTTTTCTTGTGCCCAGTCTACCATGTGATCCAGATTGCTCTAAATCAGTGGCCAATCCTCTTTATTATTCACTATCTCTCTAATTTTTGTGTCATCTGCAAACTTTATTAGTGATGATTTAATGTTTTCGTCCATTGATAAAAGTTTTAAATAGTGTATGGCCAAGAACCAATCCCTGCAGAACCCCACTGGAAAAACCCACTTGAGGACCACTCTCTGTTTACAGTTACATTTTGAGACCAATCAGTTAACCACTTTTTAATTCACTTAACGTGTGCCATGTTAATTTTATATTATTCCAGTTTTTTAATCAAGATCTTGTGTGGTATTAACTCAAACGCCTTATGGAAGTCTAAGTATATTAAGTCAACACTATTAACTTTGATCATCAAACTTCATAATCTCACAATAAAAGGTATCCAATTAGTTTGACAGGCTCTATTTTCCATAAACCTCAGTTGATTTGCATTAATTACATTATCCTCCTTAAATTCTTTATTATTTGAGTCCTATATCAACTGCTCCATTATTTTGCCTGGGATCCATGTAAGGCTGATAGCTTTATAAGAGCCTGGGTCATTCCATTTACCTTTTTTAAAAAATGGCACATTAGCTTTCTTCCAGTCTTCTGGAACTTCCCCAGTGTTCCAAGACTTACTGAAAATCAACATTAATGGTCCAGCTTGCCCCTAACTCAGCTCTTTTAAAACTCCTCAGTGCGCATTATCTGTACCTGCTGATTTTAAAATGGCTAACTTTAGTAGCTTCTGATTAACACCCTCCAGATATACTAGTGGAACGGAAAAAGTGTTATCACCATATGATGTGACTACATTATCATTTTTTTCTCCAAATACAGGACAAATATTTATTGAACACTTCTGCATTATAATAAATAATTCTATAATTTCTGCCTAGTCACGGACCAATACCATTGTCACGGATTCTTGTTGTTCCTAATATATTTAAAAAACTCCTTTGTATTGTATAGTAGCCAAAGATTTTTCCTTGTGTCTCTTTGCTTCCTTTATCAATTTTCTACAATTTCTAATATTCACTACTGTCAGCGACCCCTTTCTCCATTTGTAACACACACACACACACACACCAGCTTCCTTCATTTTCCCTCTAAACCAGGTCCGTTTTTTAACCAGTACAACCTTCTTCCTCAATTTTGGTTTCTAGTAAGGTGTTCTTAAAGATTCCCAATTATCATTCACATTTTTCTGATTAAATTATTCCACTCTGTTGACTTTGCTCATTATTGTTTTCAGCTTTACGAAACTGGCCCTATTAAAGTGAATATAGTATATATTAGTGCTGTCAATTAATCACAGTTAACTCACACGATTAATTCAAAAAAATTAACCACAATTTAAAAAATTAATCATGATTAATCACACTGTTAAGCAAAAGAATACCAATTAAAATTTATTAAATATTTTTGGATGTTTTTCCAAATTTTCAAATATATCGATTTCAATTACAACACAGAATACAAAATGTACAATGCTCACTTTATATTATTTTTATTACAAATATTTGCATGGTAAAAATGATAAAAGAAATAGTATTTTTCAATTCACTTCAGACAAGTACTGGAGTGCAGTCTCTTTGTCATGAAAGTGCAAGCTACAAATACAGGGTTTTTTGTTACATAACTGCACTCAAAAACAAACCAATGTAAAACTTCAGAGCCTACAAGTCCACTGAGTCCTACTTCCTGTTCAGCCAATCACTATGAGAAAGAAATTTGCTTACATTTACAGGAGATAATGTTGCTCACTTCTTAATTACATCCCCTGAAAGTGAGAACAGGCATTTGCATGGCACAGTTGTAGGTGGCTATAGTAGGGTGGTCCCCCTGCTCCTGCCCTTCATGGCTTGGAACAGCCCTGAGAGAGGGCTGTGGCTGGGGCAAGAAGCCTGGGCTGATTGGGGAAAGCAGGCTCAGCTGTGGCCAGGTCCCAATCAGGCCCAGCTGGCCCCTATAAGAGGCTGTGAGCCAGAAGCCCAAACAGTCTCTCTCTGTTTGTATAGGGAGATGGGCCTGGCTGCAGGGAGCTAGAGACAGGGTGCCTGAGTGGAGCAGGGCTGGGGAAAGGCAGAGGAGCTGGGGAGCTCCAGCCTGGAAAGCCCCAGGCTGCGGCCTAGCACAAGGCCAACAGGTACTGGGGGTTGCAGAGGGCAACCCAGGGGTAAGCCAAGGCAGCAGGTCCAAACCCACCAATGCCTATGATGAGTAGGCTGATACTGCTGTCTGCCTCAGGGCATGGGGCTAGGTGATGACTGGCAGTAGCCATACACTGAGGTGAGATGGAGATAGAGGGTGGGGTTTCCCAGGGAGGGGAGACCCTGGGAGAAAGGGGTTACCGCCAGGGGGCAGCACTCCAGCTAACAGGGCACCAGGGTCCTGAGAGGGACATGGGGCCAGAGGACAGGTGGATCACTGGCCTGCAGAGGGCACTCCGGAGCTGGAATCGAGCTAATTCCCAGAAGTCACCAGCAGGAGGCACCACAGGGGTGAGTCCGCCCCTCTACAGTGGCATCTCAAGATATTTACATGCCAGATGCGCTAAAGATTCATATGCCTCTTCATATTTCAGCCACCATTCCAGGGGACATGCTTCCATGCTGATGACACTCGTTAAAAAAAATGTGTTAATTAAATTTGTGACTGAACTCCCTGGGGAAGAATTTTATGTCTCCTGCTCTGTTTTATCTGCATTCTGACATATATTTCATGTTATAGCAGTGTCAGATGATGACCCAACACATGTTGTTCATTTTAAGAACCCTTTCACTGCAAGTTTGTTAAAAATGCAAAGAAGATACCAAAGACATTTTTAAGATGGCTAGAGCACTTGACCCAAGATTTAAGAATCTGAAGTGTCTTCCAAAATCTGAGAGGGACGAGGTGGGGAGCATGCTTTCAGAAATCTTAAAAGAACAAGATTCTGATGCAGAAACTACAGAATCCAAACCACCAAAAAAGAAAATGAACCTTCTGCTGCTGGCATCTGACTCAGATGATGAAAATGAACATGTGTTGGTCCGCACTGCTTTGCAGAACCCATCATCAGCATGAATGCATGTCCTCTGGAATGGTGGTTGAAGCATCAAGGGACATGTGAATTTTTAGTGCATCTAACATGTAAATATCTTGTGACACCAGCTACAACAGTGCCATGGAAATGCATGTTCTCACGTTCAGGTGACATTGTGAACAAGAAGCAGGCAGCATTATCTTCTGCAAATGTAAGCAAACTTGTTTATCTGAGTGACTGGCTGAATAAGAAGTAGGACTGAGTGGACTTGTAGGCTCTAAAGTTTTACATTGTTTTAGTTTTGAACTCCAGTTTTTGTGTACATAATTACAAGTACTTGTATTAGGTGAATTGAAAAATAATATTTCTTTTGTTTTTTTACAGAGCAAATACATGTAATAAAAAATATAAAATGAGCACTGTACACTTTGTATTCTGTGTTGTAATTGAAATCAATATATCTGAAAATTTACAAAACATCTAAAAATATTTAACTAAATGATATTCTATTATTGTTTAACAGTGAGATTAATCATGATTAATTTTTTAATTGCTTGAAAGTGTGTGTGTGTGTGTATCATAGAGATCGAGAACAGCTGTCAAGTGATTAAAAAAAGTAATTACGATTAATCACACTGTTAAAAAAGTTAATCAAATTAAATTTTTCTCAACATCTTGATTTTGTGCTGAGTGCTCATATCATCCCTCTTTTTACCCTCCCTTTTTGCTATTAGTTTAACAACCTCCTGACTACTCTAGCCAGCATGTCCCCAAGGAGATGGATCCCCCTTCTACTGAAGTGGAGACCATCAAACTATACAGCCTCCTTTTCTGAGATGGACCAATGTTCCACAAAACCAAAATCCTCTGTCTTCCACTACTTATCTAGCCTGTAGTTCACTTCCAGAATCTTCTGCCTTCCTTCACTCGTGGAACTGGAAGATCTCAGAGAAGATCACTAGGATGTTCTTCTTCAGCATACTTCCGAGTTCCCTGAAGTCATCTGTTATCTGTGAGATATCCTGTGACACAGTGTCAGTGGTGCCAATACGAACCATAATAAATGAATCCTTGCCTGTTGACTTCGGAAGCTTATCCCATCTTAGAATGACATTGTGTCTCTTGGTGCTGGGATGGCAGCATAGGCGCCAACTCTATGGGTGCTCCGGGGCTGGAACACCCATGGGGAAAAATTGTTGGGTGCTCTGGACCCACCAGCAGTGTCCTGCCCCGCCCTCCACCCCAGCTCACCTCCGCCTCCGCTATGCCTCCTCCCCTGAGCGTGCCGCTTCTCCCCTAGCTCCAGCGCTTGCTGCCACGAAACAGCTGTTTCACGGCGGCAAGCGCTGGGAGGGAGGGAGGAGGAGGGGAAACGCGGCACACTTGGGGAAGAGGCAGGTCCAGGGTGGGGATTTGGGGAAGGGATCCAATAGGGGCAGGGAGGGGGCAGAGTTGGGGCAGGGACTTTGGGGAAGGGGTTGGAGTGGGGGTGGGGAAGGGGCAGGGAAAGGTCAGGGTGGGGCCTGGGGTTGGTGGGGGCACGAGCACCCACCGGTGCCGGGGAAAGTTGGTGCCTGTGGATGGCAGCATGCTGTCCTGTTCTCCACCAGTCCATTGCAGAATGTTATTTGGCTTCTCCTTAGTACCAAATCTCCAACAAGATCATCTGTCTTCCTTGGATGGCTGGAGAGCCCTTTTTGGGCAAGCCTGATTTTCTTAAAGGTGGGGCTGAGCTGCCCTCCACATGTGTGTTCAAAACATCTCTCCATTGCCTTGGAGCTGCTGGATCTTTAGAGGTAGTTTGCATACTGAGGACTTGGTACGGATTTGAAACTTCCAGAATGCCTCCTGTTTCTCTTCTCTCTGGTGGCCACAGCCTGTCGATCTTCATCCAGCCATGTAGAATGCAACTGTGACCTCCTGCCTCTAGTGGTATGAGCCACCAGTCCTCCTCTTTGACTTTCTCTCTTTCTCTGATTCCTTGGTGGCCAGTTCCCTTCTTCCTTGAACCTGAAGTACTGGGGTTTCATGAACCTGTCTGTGTAGGAGCTCCTCAGCTTCTCAATAGCATCTCAATTTGCTGCTCCAATCCAAGAATCTTTTCCTCCAGTACAGCCACCAGTTTGCACATCATGCACAAGAAATGCCTTCTTTTTCCTGCCTGACGCCAGACCATGGCATGTCCTTTGCAGGTTTCTATTTCGTCGCTAGCCATCTTGATGTAAAATAGTGCTGAATCTAGAAGTAAGCCTCTCACATTCTCTTTCTCAACTCCCTTCAAAATTCCCCTGAGAGCCATGAACAGAGACAGCTAACAAGTTTGCCAAGCATGACTTTGCCTAGTATGACTTTTCATACCACATCTTCCCTCCTTAGCTCATCTCTGTGACACTGGGGATTGAACTGGGGAAGCCTCTATACCTTGTAAAGAGCCAGATTGGGCACGGATGGGGACATGTAACACACGCAGATCCTCTACACAAGGTGAATTTTATTTGGAACCTATACAATGGGTGCACATATACTAATAATATCAACCTGTTAAAGCAACATTACAGTAACTGCACAAGCCAATACCAGAGTGATTTAAAGGCAGAGCCAGATCTGGGCTTAAACGAGTAATCTAGTAACCAAACTAAAAAACAAGTGCAGGGGGAGAGAAAAAACCTTTATCCAGTTCTTTATAATTTTCCTTGCACTTTAGAGCCTAAGATAAAGAATTTCACCTTACAGATGAAAAATCCTTTGAGGAGAATGGTGATAGAATTTAGAGAGCTCAGAAGCACTGACCTAGATAAGAGCTACTCCTTTCCTAAATTGAACTTTTGAGGTTTCATTTTGATTTAGGATTATTTTCCTTTCCCATTCTAATTAATGCTGATGAAAGCACTGAATAGCCAAACAGGGTGGTTGCAGCCCTTTCTTTATTCCAGTGGTTTCTACCACATTATGGTCCTTAGGTCTTGTCTACACTACCGTGGTAAATTGACCTAAGTTATGCTACTCCAGCTATATGAACAATGTAACTGGAGTCAACGTAGCTTAGGTCGACTTACCACAGTCAGCAGCGACTCCAGGCACCAGCGCTCCAAGCACATGTCTGGGGCGGCAAGCTGCAGAAGGCACCCTGCCGGTCTCTGCAAGGGTAAAAGTCAGGCAGCCTTCGGCTGCGCATCTGCGGGAGGTCTGCCGGTCCTGCAGATTCGGCAGCGGGTATGCCGAAGCCATCGGACTGGCGGATCTCCCACAGGCAAGCCATCAAATCCACAGGACCAGGGACCTCCCGCAGGCAAGCTGCTGAATCCACGAGACCGGGGACCTCCCGCAGGCAAGCCGCTGAATCTGTGAGACCGGAGACCTCCCGCAGGCAAGCCGCTGAATCCGCGAGACCGGGGACCTCCCACAGGCAAGCTGCCGAATCCATGGGACCAGGGACCTCCCGCAGGCAAGCCACTGAATCCGCGGGACCAGGGACCTCCCACAGGCAAGCCGCCTAATCCGCGGAACCAGGGACCTCCCGCAGGCAAGCCGCTGAATCCGCGGGACCAGGGGCCTCCCGCAGGTGTGCCGCCAAAGGCTGCCTGCCTGCCGTGCTTGGGGTGGCAAAAAAGCTAGAGCCGCCCAGACCATGGTGTTTACACCACGCTGCATCAATGGGAGACACTCTCCCACTGACTTAGCTTACTCTTCTCGTTCTAGTGGAGTACCAGAGTCGACCGGAGAGCCCTCTGCTATCAGTTTAGTGGGTCTTCACCACACTTGCTAAAATCGACCCCCGCTGCATCAATCACAGCAACGTCAATCACCAGTAAGTGCAGAAATAGCCTTAGACAACCAGTGGCCTTTGGAGCACTTTAGGAAGTTAAAAGTATATTGACACTATGCTAACATGACTATTCTAGGTCAGCAATTGCTGAAGTTGCCATAAGGATGTTATCTGATTGCAAATGAGAGGAAAGGTCCATGAGGCATTATGAGCCAGATTCTATGCTGCACAGCCTAAGCTGGAGGAATGAAGGGCCAAATGTGGCTATATTCCAGTTTTGTAACTTCCTAATTCTGGGCTGCTTCTGGGACGAGTGCAGCCTCTGCCATAAGCTAAAGCAGCCTTATGGGTGCCAATGAGCTGCTCTGCCTATATCAGACCTAGGCACCAAATCACTTTTGAAAATGGGACTTAGATGCCTTTGAAATTTTTAGCCCAAATTCCTTAGGATCAGTATTTAGGAACAACTGATCTTGAAAATTAGAACATTGCCAGTAATGTATTTTTAATAAAGATGGCAGGGAAAACTGCAGAAGTTACATACCAGTGAGCCCTGCCGACGTACTGGAGAACCTGTTGGAGTCTAAAATGATCTGATATTTGGAAATGAATCACTTTTCCACAGTCTATTATTATGCGTTAAACACTATGAACTAGAAGCAAACAACAGTAGTCGGTGGTTGATAAGTGGGTTGCCCCAAGGACATTGGTTCTAGTGTTATTTAAGTACTTATTAATGACTTGGTGGAGGAAGTGGTCAGTGAGATTGTGAAGTTTGCTAATTTTTATTTCTTTAGATTTGAACAAAACATACCTATTCTAGGCTGTAGGCACTGCCGAAGTATCATGACATGAAAACACAAACCAAATGAAGCCATATCTTGACAATACCTCACAGCACCCAGAAGTTCCAGCCCTCATTGCACCCATTTCTCCCCAAAACCTCAAATAAAGGGCAGGGGAAGCTTATAGGATATCCTGAAGGTCAACAGATTTAGGCTTCTTCACAAGAAGCTGTGGGGAATTAATGACAATGTTTTGTTATTCCATGGGCCAAATTTCAGTCTCATTTACTCATTCAGTGGGGCTTCATGGGTGAAAATGAGGATTGAATTTAGCCCTAGATTAATTTTTTTTAATTAACCAAAACAGACCTGATTCTTCTCTTAACTGTAACTGTATGTAACTGTAGTGGTTACAACGGGTCCAGACCCTCAGCTGGTAAGTCTGTGTAGCTCCATTGGCTTCCATGGAATGGTGGTGATTTATACCAGGTCACAGAGGGCTGAAACCTAGCATTTGCCACACCAAAAACACAAGCCTTTGCTACTTGCGCTGAAAAAGCCACTATGTTACCACTCAGTGAGTCACAAGCTTTATGGTTTCTAGGTCCAGCAACTTGAGAGAGACATGATCCCATGCATCCAAGCTCGTGGACTGTATTAACAATTTAAAAGAGCTTTTCAAAGTCCAACTTAAGAAAAATATATCTGTGTTTGAAAAGATCCGTAATAAGCAAATGAAGATGGCAAGAGGTCTGAGTGGGATTTTTGTGAGGAGAGAGATAAAAATCCCCTAAAACAAACTAGAGCTATTTAGCATGCAAAGAAGATTTAGAAGAGACATGATGTCCTGATAAATCGGTCACAGAATAAATCCCGCATCTGTCAGGAATGGACTAGGTGCCTGAATATGTCCCTTCTATCTCTTGCATTCTCTGATTCTGTAACAAAAATGTATCAATCTTTCCTATTTACATTATCCCAGAAAGAGAATTCTTACTTCTTTTCCTGGAAACTAATGGCAGATAAACTTAAATAAAATGTTATAATTGTTTTAACTGCATGTAATTAGCCTGTAGAAGTCACTGCTACAGAAGATAGTAGTGCTCAAATACTATAGGTCAGATTCTCCTCTGACAAAACTAATGTTAATCAGGAGTAACTCCACTAAAGCCCAAACTGGAGTTAATCAGCTTTCCCAGTGGTGTAACTCCCTTGCCTCCCTAGAGTTACTATTTCTGATTTACACTGGAGTAACGGAGATGAATCAAGTCTGTAACTGTATTTAAAAAGAGACTCAATACATTTTGGGTGAGATTTTCAAAAGCATTCAGAATTGGCTTAGCTTTTCTCCTGCTGAAGTCAATGAGAGTTTTATCTTTGCCTTCAGTGAGAGCTCAACTAGGCAGACATTGAAAGCTTTTGAAAATCCCACCTACCACTGACTAATATTTGTAGTTGTGCATGTCAAGAAGGTTTGATCCTCTCTTATACTTCAGGGTATCAGATGATCACTGAAGATGTCAAATGAATTGTCCTTACCATGAACAGCACTGCTTTTAGCCAGGTGCATTATGGGAATCTTTCACTTTCCTCTGATGCATCAGGAACAGCCCTCTGCTGGAAGCAGGGTATTACATATGGACCACTGGTCTGAGATGGTAAGGTAAATTTTAAGTTCCTTTCATGATTCAAGATGTGGCTTAAAGGGTGTTCTTCCAATAGCTAAAGAATGTAGCTCTATCATGATGTTTGAGGGGCTTCATTATGTGTGTGAAGTATTCTTCTAAATAATTCATACATGCTCATCCAGTAATTTCTACAGTTCTGCTAGAGATTCACCAGAGTGGTTCACATGTGGATCCAAGCTTCCTCAAATCTGGGTGGCCGTGGGTGGGTGGTTTGGATTCCATCTCTATTTTTTGCCTTTAACTAAAATATGCATAGGGTATGTCAACACTATGAAATTAGGTCAAATTTATAGAAGTCAATTTTTTAGAAATTGATTTTATACAATCAAAGTGTGTATCCCCACTTAAGACCATTAAGACCATTAACTCGACAGAGTGCGTCCACAGTACCTTGGCTAGCATCAACTTCCGGAGTGTTGCACTGTGGGTAGCTATCTCACAGTTCCTGCAGTCTCCGCCGCCCATTGGAATTCTGGGTTGAAATTCCAATGCCTGATGGGTCAAAAACATTGTCGTGGGTGGTTCTGGGTACATGTCATCAGGCCCATGAAAGCAATGGCAGACAATCATTTCTAGCTTTTTTTCCTGGGTTGCCTGAGCAGATGCCATACCACAGCAAGCATGGAGCCCACTCAGCTCACCCCTCGTCATATGTCTCCTGGGTGCTGGCAGACGTGGGACTGCATTGCTACACAGCAGCAGCTCATTGCCTTTTGGCAGCAGACGGTGCATTACGATTGGTAGCCATCATCATCGTCTCCTGGGTGCTCTTTTAGCTGACCTCGGTGAGGTCTGTCATGGGCACCTGGACATAAATTGGAGTGATTCCAGATCACTCTCTTTTTAAGTTTTGTCTCATGGAGATTCAGTCTTGCCTGCAGTCATACTGCATCATCCTCTGGCGAGCAGCCAGGAGATGACGATGGCTAGCAATCCTTCTGCACCATCCTCTGGTGAGCAGCCAGGAGACAATGATGGCCAGCAGTCGTACTGCATTGTCTTCTGGTGAGCAGCCAGGAGACAATGACGGCTAGCAGTCGTACTGCACCATCTGCTGCCAGTCTAAGATATATGAGAGAGATGGAGTGGATCAAAACAAGAAAGAAACCAGATTTGGTTTGTACTCATTTGCTCTCCCTCCCTTCCTCTCTGAATAGTTGAGGGAGGTTTGAGCATTGGCCTGCTAAATTCAGGGTTTTGAGTTCAGTCCTTGAGGGGGCCATTCTCTGTGACAGGTGTGTGTGTTTCTCCTTGATGCAAACCCACCCCCTTTGTTGATTTTAATTCCCTGTAAGCCATGTCGTCAGTTGCCCCCCTCCCCCCCGTCAGAGCAATGGCAGACGATCGTTTCACGCCTTTTTTCAGCACAGACACCATAGCACTAAGAACATGGAGCCTGCTCAGATCACCGTGGCAGTTATGTGCACTGTAAACACCAGGCGCATTAACCTGCAGAATATGTAGAACTAGAACCTGCAAAAGCAAAACCAGGCGAGGAGGCGATGGCAGCGTGGTGACAAGAGTGATGAGGACATGAACACAGACTTCTCTCTAAGTATGGCCCATGGCAATGCGGACATCATGGTGTTAATGGGGCAGGTTCATGCCATGGAACACCGATTCGGGGCCCGGGAAACAAGCACAGACTGGTGGGACTGCATAGTGTTGCATGTCTGGGATGATTCTTAGTGGCTGTGAAACTTCTGCATGTGTAAGGGCACTTTCATGGAACTTTGTAACTTGCTTTCCCCTGCCCTCAAGCGCAAGAATACCAAGATCAGAGCAGCCCTCACAGTTCAGTGGCGATAACCCTGTGGAAGCTTGCAACACATATATATATGGAGATATACCTATCTCATAGAACTGGAAGGGACCCCGAAAGGTCATCGAGTCCAGCCCCTTGCCTTCACTTGCAGGACCAAGTACTGTCACTAGCAGACAGCTACCAGTCAGTCAGGCATCAATTTGGAGTGGGCAAATCTACTGTGGGGGCTGCTGTGATCCAAGTAGCCAAAGCAATCAAAGAGTTGCTGATATCAAGGGTAGTGACTCTGGGAAATGTGTAGGTCATAGTGGATGGCTTTGCTACAAGGGGATTCCCTAACTGTGGTGGGGCGATAGACGGAACCCATATCCCTATCTTGACACCGGAGCACCAAGGCAGCAAGTACATAAACTGAAAAGGGTACTTTTCAATGGTGCTGAAAGGACTGGTGGATCACAAGGGACATTTCACCAATATCAATGTGGGATGGATGGGAAAGGTACATGACACTTGCATCTTCAGGAATCCTGGTCTGTTGCAAAAGCTGCAGCAAGGGAATTTCTTCCCAGACCAGAAAACAACCGTTGGGAATGTTGAAATGCCTACAGTTATCTTTGGGGATCCAGCCTACCCCTTAATGCCATGGCTCATGAAGCTGTACCCAGGCAGCCTGGACAGTAGTCAGGAGCTGTTCAACTATAGGCTAAACAAGTGCAGAATGGTCGTAGAATGTGCATTTAAAAGCACACTAGTGAAGTTTACTGACTCAGATAGACCTCAGGGAAACCAATATTCCCATTGTTATTACTGCTTGCTGTGCGCTCCACAATATCTGTGAAAGTAAGGGGGAGACGTTTATGGTAGGGTGGGAGGTTGAGGCAAATCGCCTGGCTGCTGATTACATACACCAGGGCGGTTAGCAGAGTACAGGAGGACGCGATGCGCATCAGAGAAGCTTTGAAAACCAGTTTTATGACTGGCCAGGCTATGGTGTGAAAGTTCTGTTTGTTTCTTCTTGATGATTCCCTCCCCCCCTTGGTTCACTTTACTTCCCTGTAAGCTAACCACCCTCCCCTCCCCACTTTGATCACCGCTTGCAGATGCAATAAAGTCATTGTTGCTTCACATTCATGCATTCTTTATTAATTCATCACACAAATAGGGGGATAACTGCCAAGGTATCCCGGGAGGGGTGGGGCAGGAGGGAAGCAACAGGTGGGGTGGGGGAGGGGGGAAGGACAAGGCCACACTGCACTGTAAAAACATTGAATGCCAGCTTTCTGTTGCTTGGGCAGTCCTCTGTGGTGGTGTGGTTGGGTGCCCAGAGCCCGCCAACTGTGTTCTTGGGCGTCTCGGTGAGGAAGCTATGGAACTTGGGGAGGAGGGCGGTTGGTTACACAAGGTCTATAGCGGCAGACTGTGCTCATGCTACCTTTCCTGAACCTCACCCATATGCTGGAGCATATCAGTTTGTTCTTCCAGTAGCCCCACCATTGCCTCTTGCCTTCTCTCAGCAAGTTGATGCCACCTATCACCTTCAGCCCGCCACCTGTCCTCGCATTCATATGGCGCTTTCCTGGACTCTGACACTTCTGCCTCCACGCATTCTGCTGGACTTTTTCAGTGTGGGAGGACTGCATGAGCTCAGAGAACATTTCATCACGAGTGTGTTTTTTTCACCTTCTAATCTTCGCTAGCCTCTGGGAAGGAGAAGAGAGTGTGAAGCATTGAAACATTTGCAGCTGGTGGAGGAAAAAAAAGGGAGAGTGGTAGTTAAAAAGACATTTTAGAGAACAATGGGTATACTCTTTCATGGTAAACCTTGCTGTTAACATTACATTGCACATGTGCTTTTGGTACAAGGTCGCATTTTGCCTCTTATTGAGGGTATGCCAGTTTCGTGTGAGAGATCACTCACACAGGGCAGGGCAACAGAATTCGGCTTGCAGACAGCCATGGTAAGATACAGTCTTTTGGCTTCTTTAACCATCATAACATGTGGGAATGGTTTCAAACAGCAGCGCCCTCGTTTCCCATACCAAGCAGCCGTTAGTTTGGCCATTTAAGATGGGTTGTCAAATTAAAAGGCGGGGCTGTGGTTTTCGGGTTAATGTGCAGCACAAACCCAACTAACCCCCCCCCACAGCAATTCTCTGGGATGATCACTTCACCCCTTCCCGCACCGCGTGGCTAACAGCGGGTAAACGTTTCTGTTCAGCCACAGGTAAACAGCCCAGCAGGAACGGGCACCTATGAATGTCCCCTTAATAAAATCAACCTATTTCAACCAGGTGACCATGAATGATATCACTCTCCTAAGGATAACACAGAGAGATAAAGAACGGATGTTGTTTGAATGCCAGCAAACACTGGGACCATATGCTGTGTTATGCAATGATTCCAGACTACATGTTACTGGCCTGGCATGGTAAAGTGTCCTACCATGGGGGACGGAATAATGCTGCCCTCCCCAGAAACCTTTTGCAAAGGCTTTGGGAGTACATCTAGGAGAGCTTTATGGAGATATCCCTGGAGGATTTCCACTCCATCCCCAAACACGTTAACAGACTTTTCCAGTAGCTGTACTGGCCGCGAATGCCAGGGCAAATTAATCATTAAACACGCTTGCTTTTAAACCATGTCTAATATTTACAAAGGTACAATCACCTGGTGGGTCCGGGAGGCAGCCTTGGGTGAGTTCGGGGGGTACTGGCTCCAGATCCAGGGTGAGAAACAATTCCTGGCTGTCAGGGAAAACAGTTTCTCTGCTTGCTTGCTGTGAGCTATCTTCCTTGTCCCCAAAACCTGCATTCGTGTTGTATGCTACTCCGCTGAGGGAGTCAAAGCACGGTGTTGGGGTAGTGATGGCTGCACCTCCTAGAATGGCATGCAGCTCATCATAGAAGCAGCATGTCTGGGGCTCTGACTCGGAGCGGTCGTTTGCCTCTCTGTTTTTTTGGTAGACTTGCCTCAGCAACTTAAGTTTCACGTGGCATTGCTGCGGGTCCCTGTTATACCCTCGCCTTCATGCCCTGCGAAATTTTTTCAAATGTTTGGGAATTTCATCTTTTGGAATGGAGTTCTGACAGCATGGATTCATCTCCCCATAGAGCAATCAGATCTCATACCTCCTGTTTGGTCCATGCTGGAGCTCTTTTGCAATTCTGGGACTCCATCATTGTCACTTCTGCTGATGAGATCTGCACTCACCTGCAGAATGCCATGCTGGCCAAACAGGAAATAAGATTCAGAAGTTTGCGGGGCTTTTTCTGTCTATCTGGCCAGTGCATCTGAGTTGAGAGTGCTGTCCAGAGCAGTTACAATGGAGCACTCTGGGATAGCTCCCAGAGGCTAATACCATCGAAATGCGACCACACTACTCCAAATTCAACTTTGCAAGGTCGATTTCAGCGCGAATCCCCTCATCGGGGAGAAGTACCGAAATCGATTTTAGGAGCCTTTAAGTCGAAAAAAAGGGCTTCGTCATGTGGATGGGTGCAGGGCTAAATTGATGTAACACTGCTAAATTCAACCTAAACTCATAGCGTAGACCAGGGCATAGTCAGTGCATGCAGATCTTTGTGCTGGTTCCTTAAAATATTCACATTAGGCAGTAAGGGAGAGAGAGAAAAAAAAGAAGAAAATGGAAGAACTCTAAGAAAAGTAACGGTAGCCCATCAGGATAACTCTTCGATGGTTTTCTTCCATGTCATCCATGCATGAAGGATTAGAATTGGGAAGAAACGATTAACCATTAAAATGTCAACAGCAGACCTGAATTTTCTGTTGCAAACAGTAATGTAACCACACAAGGCCAGATCATGAGCTGATTTCAGACGGACTTCAGTGGAGCTATGCTGCTTTATAATAGGATTTGGTCCACTGGCTTTAGTATAAAATAGCTGTGATGCAACTAGTGTGAAATCAGAAGCAGGCACTGCATTTGTAAACTGTACATTGTGTTACTTGTAATAATATATTGGAATGGATATTTTAAAATAGGTAAAATGTATAGAAGACAGGAGGGCTTTCCGTTTCTGAGGCCATTTTAAACTAAATAGCTCAAGTGAAGCTCTAGGAGCAAAGTTGAAGAGCAAGATGGGCCAGATCATTACAGATATAAATGGTGTGTGTGTGTGTGTGTGTGTGTGTAGGCACCTAACTCCCATTGAAATCAATGCAAGCTAGGTGCCTTTATATATACATATACATACATACATATATTTGGGGATTTGGGCCTAAGTGCCTGCAAAATCTGAGCTAATTATGTGACATCGCCTGCATGTCCCAAAGCATGCCATTCAGATCATTAAAATAGAGTCTTTCAGTCTGGTTACATTTTAAAATGTACAACTGCGCAATTTATCTTAAATACATTTTTTCTTTTCTCTGTTTTTTTCCCATATGCTGGGTGATTATAGCATTATTAACAATACACATTTCTATAGCTCCTTTCAAACTGGATCTGAAGGAGGTTAATTAATATCTGTAAGCCTCACACCACTAGTGAGGTAAGCAAACATTAACATCTCCATTTTACAGATGGAGGAGAAGAGTCACAGAGAGATTAAGTGATTCTCTAAAGTCACCCAGAGTCAGCAGGAAAATCAGCACTAGAAACCACACTTCCAACCGCCTTCCCAGACTCTGTCTAAATGATTTCATTATCATTCAGAATGGTTCTCTCATGGCTTGATTCCACTCTAATTGACTTAAATGGGAGAAGGACCAGGTGCTAGTACACCCATTTCAGTGATTTGAATGTTACAGGATATCAGTGTTACACACTTGAATGAAAAGGCTGGTCCTATATTCAAGTATGCTTTCCTAGATCACAGCCCTTCCAGCCACTATCCTGGAATGCTTGGGCTGAGACAGCCACAGCAGGTGGGAATGATGGGGGTATAGGATCCATACCAGACCTGTTTCATTGGTGGTGGCTAAATGTAATAGTAGGAAGATTGTGTTTGCAATAGTCCCTTCTGTGGTTTTCATCACATGATAATGCCACAGTTGGACTAAGGAGGATTGTCTGAGGGAGGCAAAGAGGAGGACTGTTATTACAACACATAGGATTACACATCTGTAAATTGTCTCCCCGCCATCCTGAAAAAGAAACATCCTGACACCTAGTGACTGCAGCGAGTAGTTCCTATAAGCAGAAAGTAGGTTAAATTGCACATTGTTTGGGGCAGGGGCCATCTCTTACAATATATTTGGAAAGGATCTAGCCCCATACCCCACCTGAGTTCCTGCCTGAACTACTGGAATAATAATATTAACAGCGGCAAGTTTTATGTAGATGCTTGAAGCCCTCTACTACTGAAAAATGCTCTCAGAGGAAGAAAACAGAGCCAGGGAGTCACTGAGAGGAACAAAGAGGATACATTGGATCACACCTCCCTGCCATTTCTCCCAATGTCTCCCCAAGGCAGGGGGTAATGAGTCAGATCCTATTTTGATTTGTGTTTGACACCCGCTTGGCACACGTATATGATGACACAAGGCACAGGGCAAATGGGAACCAGGCCACTTCACCTTGACTTCAGTGAAATTACACCTGATTGTCACTGGGGCAAGAAAAGACTCAGACTTCTGATGTGTAGTTTCTCTGTAATAATTGGACCAGGGTAAAACATAGGTAAGGAGAGTTGTTGATTTATGATTTTAATTGACCTACAAGACACGGGTCAGAGGAATGCAGAAAATATTATAATCGGAGGGAAAAACAACAACTGGTGGTGGGAGTGGAGTAGAACCAGAAGCTTGAAATCCCAGTTGTCATGACCAAAGGAATTGCAACTAAAGAGACTCTATTCAAAGTCAGTAGTGGTGCACTAATAACTTCACATATGTGTGTGACCCTTATGGATAGCTAGAACAAGAAATTTTCATACTAGATCAATATCCTCAAATCCCTTTTTTATGAGCCACCACTGGGATTTGAAGGCCCATATGAATTTGGCAGGTGTGACAGGGCAGTATGCCACACCCCCACCTGTTCCACAAACACAGGCTGCTCTGAGACCTTCTTGCTTCTAAATGCCACTGTGCAGCAGTTTTGAACCTTGCTCCAGGACGTATCCAGGGGGTTTCCAGTAACGTCCACATGATTAGTAAACAGGATGAAGCCATGTCTACTAGACCCCTTTGATATCAGCTCCCTACCCTTACTGAGATGGCATAGGTACTTTCGTTTTTCTTCCCTGCCTGGGGGATCTTGGCCCAAACACAAAACTGTCCATTCATGGGCTCAGGGCCGGCTCCAGGCACCAGTTAAGGAAGCAGGTGCTTGGAGCGGCCAATACCAAGGGACGGCACTCCGGCCGCTATGGGGACCAGCCCTTCGGCAGCAATTCGGGGGCAGGTCCCTCAGTCCCTGTCAGAGCGAAGGACCCGCTGCTGAATTGCCACCGAAGAGTGCAGCGGTGCGATCGCACTGCTGCGGCTTTTTTTTTTTTTGCCGCTTGGGGCGGCAGAAAACCTGGAGCCGGCCCTGCATGGACTGTGGGTTTGCACAGTCTCTTTTTATATGTCCTTCCCATTCACATTGAAAACATACTATTCCCAACCTCCTGACTGACATCCTTGGAGCCTCTCCCTCTTCTTTCCACTCATGAGCTCTCCAGTCCTCCCTAGATCTAGTCCCTTAAACTGCTGAGTCACTCTGGGAGCCTCCATCTTTGGAAACCCCTCTGTAAATTGAACTGTGGCACCCAGATTCACTGGCTAATTCCATCTAATCCATACTTGGGTACTGTTAGGAAGATTCTGAAGAAACTGTTCCAGAATCAGAGTCCATAATCTCCCCCTACAATCTGGAGTTCTGGCCTTAACCTATGACTGGCCCAATCTGTTAATTTATGTTCAAATGCTCATGGCTGTAAACCCCCAGTCCATTTTGCTGCTCTAAATTTCTGCCTGTATTTTTCAGTGGACAGACCCACCCAGTCCAGGACAGCTGCCTTAACCACATCATAGTCTCTCACCTGCTCATCACAGAGCACCTTATATGCTGGTTGTGCTTCCTTAGTTACATAGGGTGCCCAGCCAAAGGACCCCATCTTGTTCTGTCTCAACCAGCTCCCACCTCAACTCTTTTGAAATAAACCAAAAACACCTCAGAGTCATCTGCAGGTCTCACCTCACAGAATCCTATTCCCTGCACCCAGTTTCTGTTTCCCATCCTAGGACTCACCAAACTTTACAGGAGCAGTTGCTGAACCTGGCTTGCTCCCTTTTATCAGTTCTTGCAGACTCTTTTGCTGCTCCACCTGCCAGGCAAGCAAGGACTGTTCACTGCATGGTGGGATTGTTGGAAGGTCTGCAGGATCTCCTGCAGCTCTCTCCACTGCTCCACCAGCCATTGCTGCCTTCCTCCATCACCCAAACTACTAGATCTCTACACCAGCTTCACCATTCACAAATCCTGGACAAGCACCAAATGGTGATGGGACAGTGTGCCACATCCCTGCCTCTTTGACAAACACAGATTTCTCTGACACCTTGCTTGTAAATGCCACTGTGGAGCTTATTTACAGAGTTTCAGTCCCTCCACCAACACATAGCTGTGTCTCCACAGCTTTCCACACCATATCTCAACTATGTAATCCCTTTTCCAAAGGGAGGGAGCCACATTAGATGTCTCTACTCAAAGAGCCTCTTTATCACACTCACCTAGCCTTTTCTTTCTTTTTCCCACCACATCCCCCTTCCTGTGCCCTTTTATACAGTTTCCCTGTTAATGGACTAATTGGCTCATTGACTCACTAGCCCTACTTTGGTACACCTCTGTCCAATTAGGCCTCATCCAGTACCTAATTAGTACTAATAGTGAGTGGAGTGCTAAGTGCTAGCCCTCAGCACTCTGTCACAAGTGAGAAACTTCCCCACGCACTCCTACAAGACAGACATAGATTAGAAAAGATGCTACGGATGATCCAGAAGAACAGAGAGAGATGTTTAAAAAGTAACTCAGATGTTTAAAAAGTAACTCAACCTTCCCAGTATTTCATTAAATATTTTCAGTCCATTACAAACTGCTGGAGAAAGAAAGCTTACAAAATATAGCCCATCATATGCACTCCCTACAGCTTTGATTGCAGCAAACTGTTAAGAATGCATGGGTGAGTGTGGGTGAAATTCACCTCTGTGAAACAGGGCAGCACAAGGATCCTCCATCTAATTCCTACTTATGTCCTGTCCTGAGAACGTAGTGGTGCATAGTCTTGTAAATCTAGGTCTGCTAAGGGTCAATTCCATCCTATTGACCATGCTTCATCAAACAATTAAATGCCTCTTATACTTAAGGACTGACTTTTAAAATCTTTATTTGTGGAACCACACCTACAAATGGCTGGGTACGAGCTCCTAATTAGCTTGTGACTATGTACACAAATAACCATAATTGCCCACTTTTGCATGTGATTATGTGGTGAGAGCACGCAATTTCAGCCCACAATTGCCCAGTCATTTTGCAAACAAAGTGGCATGTCTGCAGTTTTATATCATCTAACTCTGCAGGCCAATCACAGTCCTCTTTCACACCGATTTCAGCCCTTTTCCACCATAAACACCTATCTGTCGAAAACTAGGGCCCATAGGCACAACAATTAAAGGAAGGAATAGGAGAAGAAAAGTTTAAGCATTGCATTTTATGCAGTTCATTTGTTTCAGCGCATTAAGACCTATTCAAATAATTTACATGCAGAAGTCGATTTTCAGCCAGTAAACTATTACACACATAAAATTTGATGGCTGACCTCTATTTATTCTCTTAATATACTTTAGAGTATTTCTGAAAGAGGGAAAGTTAGGAAATTGCAAAACAAGAAACTAATTCCGACCCAGGTTCTCTCCTGCATCCAAGATCTACTACTTGCACCACTTGAAGGTAGATAACCGAATATTGACACATTTTATATTTGTATTCAAATGCAAGACGTCTTATTACTAAGATGGGTGAACTTGAGTGCCTGGTATTAAGTTAGGATATTGATATAACAGGCATCACAGAAACTTGGTGGAATGATGACAATCAATGGGACATGGTAACACCAGGGTACAAAACATGTAAGAATGATAGAGTAGGTCATGCTGGTGGGAAGTGACACTATATGTGAAAGAAAGCATAAAGTCAAAGAGAGAAAATATCTTAAATGAATCAAACTGTACTATACAATCTCTATGGACAGAAATTTCCATGCTTGAATAATAAGAATACAGCAGTAGGAATATACTACCAACCACCTGACTGAGATGGTGACTGTGAAATGCTCAGAGAGATTACAGAAGCTACAAAAACAGAAAACCCACCTATAAATGGAGATTCCAACTATCCCCATATTGACTGGGAACATGTCACCTCAGGATGGGATGTAGACATGCAATTTCTAGATTCCTTTAATGACTGCTTCATAGTGCAATTAATCCTGGAACACACAAAAGGAGAGGCAACGCTTGATTTAATCCTAAATGGTGCACTTCTACCCAGATATAACGTGACCCGATATAACACAGGTTCACATACAACACGGTAAAGCTCTGACACACTGCTCTGAGCAGCGTGTTATGGGTCCTGGGCCGGGCCAGGGCAGAGGGGTTGGATAAGGGGCAGAAGGTCTCGGGGGCAGTCAGAGGCTCCCCCGCACCAGGGTCTGGGGGGCAGGAGCTGTGGGAGGGGCAAATTTGGGGGCCCAGAAGTCCCAGAGTGGCCCGGGGGATTAGCGGGGGCTGGGTGCAGCCCACTCCACTTCCCTCGCCCAGGCCCCAGCTGTGTTGCTTGGGGGAGGGGGCTGGGGGAAGGGATCCCCCCACACTCACTGGAGTGGTGGAAGCGGAAAAGCCCGGCCCCAGCCCGCTTCATTCTGCCAGCTCCCAGGCTCGGCTCTCCGCTTCCCGCTGCAGGTGAGTGCAGAGGGCGTCCTTTCCCCAACCTCTCCACACTCATTGGCAGTGGGAAGTGGAACAGCCTGGCCCCAGCCGCTCCACACCGCCAGCTCCCAGCCTCGGCGCTCCGCTTCCCGCTGCAGGTAAGTGCGGGACCTTTCCCCATCCCCTCACCCCCCCAACGACATGGCTGGGGCCTGGGGAAGGAAAGCGGAGTGGGCTGGGGCCACATTACTCCACTTTCTGCTGCAGGTGAGTGTTGGGAGGCATCCTTTCCCCAACCTCCCCGCGCTCACTGGCAGCGGGAAGCGGAGCAGCCCGGCCCCAGCCCGCTCCACTCCACCAGCTCCTAGCTGCGTTGCTCTGCTTCCCACCAGGCAGGTGAGTACGGGGGATGTCTTTTCCCCAATCTCCCCACACTCACTGACGGCGGGAAGTGGAGCGCTGTGCTGGAGCTGGCGGAGGGAGCGAGGCGCGCCACGTTCTCTGCTTCCCGCCGCTGCCTGTCAGGGGGCGGGGTGTGTGGATAGGGTCGGAGCAGTCACGGGACAGGAAGCAGCGGGTTGAGTATGGGGTGGGGTACTGGGGTGATTAGGGACAGGGATCTCGGGTGGGGACGATCAGGGAACAAGGAAGCCAAGCAAGTTCGATATAACCGCGGTCTCACATATAACGCGGTGAGTTTTTTTTGTCTCCCGAGGACCGGTTCATATCGGGGTAGAGGGTACTTGAAACTGTGATCATGTCCCTCTCAGTCTTCTCTCTCCCAGACTCAACAAATCCAATTTTTTCAATCTTCCCTCATAGATCTGTTTTCTAGACATTTAATCATTTTTGTTGCTTTTCTCTGGACTGTTCTCCCAATTTGTCCACATCTTTCCTGAAATGTGGCACCCAGAACTGGAACAATACTCCAGTGAGGCCTAGTCAGCACGGAGTAGAGTGGAAGAATTATTTCTTGTGTCTTGCTTACAACACTCCTGGTAATAAATCCCAGAATGAGCTTGCTTTTTTGCAACAGTGTTACACTGTTGACTTATTAGACTTGCGATCCACTATGAGCTTCCAGATCCTATTCTGCGTACTCCTTCCTTGGTAGTCATTTCCCATTTTCGTAATATGTGCATTTTCCGGACCTCCAAAGAGATGGGAAGATTTTATCGTTAGAAGACATGGCTGCTCGTAGGTAAGGAAGGTCAGGATATGAGAAGAATGGAAGACATGTTATGATAGTGCAATCTATATGAGGACTGAAGACCGATCAATCAGGTGATCTTTCCCTATTTTAGCCTGAGATCCACTTCATTTTCACCGGCATTCATTATGTTAGACATCCAATTGCTACTTACCTTTCTGGTGAAAAACTGGGGAAAAAAAAAGTCATTTAGGCACTCCGCCATTTCCACATTTTTCTGTTATGTTTTTTTCCCCTCACTGAGTAATGGGCCTACACTGTCCTTAGTCTTCTTCTTGCTTCTAGTGTATTTGTAGTATGTTTTCTTTTACACTTTATATCTTGTGATACAGCATGGCCAGAGGGCAGCATGAGAGTGTTAGCAAGGGGGCCTTATTCCTGCCAAGGGAGGAAGGTTTGCTTTAGATTAACTAGAACACCTGTAGCCATTAGAGCACCTGACTTCAGTCATATGATAAACCCCCACCCCTCCACCCCGCTTCAGCCAGACAGTGTGGGAGTTGAAGGAGGAAGGTTTGATTGGAGCAGAGTGCAGGTTGCAGAAGTTGGAGAAGAGAAGAGTTGATAAGAGAGAAATAGAAATTTTGGAGGAGTGTGCGGTGGATTGTGAAGTCCAGAAGAAACCCTAGGTAAGGGGCACCAAAGGCTTGTGTAGAAGGGAGGCAAGAAGCCCTTCACAAGCTGAAGGGTAGGAGAGGGAAGTAACCCAGGGGAAGGAACTGCTAGTTCAAGTGATTCACCACAACTCTCAGGGCCCCTGGGTTGGGACCTGGAGTAGAGGGTGGGCCCAGGTCCCTCCCTCTCCACTCCCCTCCTCCAAGGACACTAGGGGAGTAATTAAGAATCGGTTCAGAGGCAAGCAATAGTGCCCTGAACCTATCCCAGAGAAGAGAAAGTGTGAGACCCAACAGAACAGTACTGGCAATTTGCCACAATCTCTAGCTAATTTTATTTGATTTTCTGCCTTGGCCTTTCTAATCTTGTCCCTGCATACTTGTGTTATTTGTTTATATTCATCCTTTGTAATTTGACCTAGTTCCCATTTTACGTAGGACTCTATTTGAGTTTCAGATCATTGAAGATCTCTTGGTTAAGCCAGGGTGGTCTCTTGCCATACTTCCTATCTTTCCTACACAGTGAGAGAGTTTGTTTTTGTGCCCTTAATAATGTCTCCTTGAAAAACTACCAACTCCCTTGAACCGTTTTCCCCCTTAAACTTGCTTCCCATGGGATTTTACCTACAAACTCTCTTAGTTTGCTAAAGTCTCCCTTCTTGATATCCCTTACCTTTATTGTGCTGTTTTTCTTCCTACCATTCCTTAGAATCATGAACTCTACCATTTCATGATTGCTTTCACCCAAGCTCCTTTTCACTTTCAAATTCTCAACCAGTTCCTCCCTATCTGTCAAAATCAAACCTAAAACAGCCTCTCCCCTAGTAGCTTTCTCCACCTTCTGAAATAAAAAAAATGTCTCCAGTTCATTCCAAGAACTTGTTGGATAATCTGTGCCCTGTATTATTTTCCCAACAGATGTCTGAGTAGTTGAAGTCCCCTATCATCACCTAGTCCTGTGCTTTGAATGATTTTGTTAGTTGTTTAAAAAAAGTCTCACCCACCTCTTCTTCCTGGTTAGGTGGTCTGTAATATACCCCTACCATGGCATCACCCTTGGTTTTTTTACCCCTTTTATCCTTACCGAGAGACTTTCAGCAAGTCTGTCTCCTATTTCCATGTCAGCATCAGTCCAAGTATATACCTATTTCATATGTATGGCTACACCTCCTCCCTTTTTTCCCTGCCTGTCCTTCCTGAGCAACTGAAATATACATATCATCCCACAAAATCTCTGTGATTCCAACTATGTTGTAGTTGTGTTTATTAACATTTCATGGAGAATCAGCATGAAGAACATAAGTCTCACATAAGTATGCAGACATCTAAGATACTGTTCTGATTCGCCCCCTATGTTCTCTCTCATCTCTCCCTTATTCCTGCTATAAAGGCCCAGGCTTGCACCAGATTCTGACCCTTCTCCCAGGTCTCCATGTTTTTGACTTACCTGTGGGCTTTTGTCACCTGCCCCCTTCAAGCCTAGTTTAACGCCCTCCTCAATAGACAAGCAGTCTGTATCAAAATATGCTCTTCCCCTTCCTCAGTAAGTAGACCACATCTCTGCTTAGCAGTCCTTCTTCATGGAACAGCATCCCATGGTCAAGAAAGCCAAAGCCCTCCTGGTGACACCATCCTCACAGCCAGGCATTCATCTCCAGGATGCATCTGTCTCTGCCGGGGCCCCTACCCTTGACTGGAAGGATTGAAGAGAACACCACCTGCACCCCCAACTCCTTCACCCATACTCCCAGAGCCCTGTAGGCATTTCTGATCTGCTCAGGGTCATACCTCGCAAGATCACTAGTGCCCACATAGATGAGTAGCATGGGGTAGTAGTCAGAGAGCTGGATGATCCTTGAGAATCCCTCCATAACATCTCAGATAAGGGCCCCTGGCAGGCAGTATATCTGGGGAAGAACATCGGGGAAGAATGAACTTGGCTTTTGTAAAGGGAACTCATGCCTCACCGATCTATTAGAATTCTTGGAGAGGATTGACCAACATGTGGACAAGGGTAATCCAGTGCATATAGTGTATTTAGACTTTCAGAAACCTTTGACAAGGTTCCTCACTAAGGGTTCTTAAGCAAAGGAGGCAGTCATGGGATAAGAGGGAAGATCCTCTCATGGAGCAGTAACTGGTCAAAAGACAGGAAGCAAAGGTAGGAATAAATGCTCACATTTCACAGTGGAGAGAGATAAATAGCAAGACCAGTGCTATTCAACATATTTATAAAAGATCTGGAAAAGGTGGCAAACAGTGAGGTGGTAAAGTTTGCAGATGATACAAAATTACTCAAGAAAGTTAAGTCCAAAGCTGACTGTGAAGAGTTACAAAGGGAGCTCAGGAAAGCAGGTGACTGGACAACAAAATAGCAGATGAAATTCAATGTTGATAAATGCAAAGTAATGCACATTGGAAAAATATAATCCCAAATATACATATCAAATGAGGAGGTCCAATTAGCTGTTACCACTCAAGAAAGAGATCTCTGAGTTATTGATAGTCGTCTGGAAACATATGCTAAATGTGCATCAGCCATCAAAAAAACTAGCAATGTTAGGAGCCATTAGGAAAGGAATAGATAAAAGGATTTTCTATCATCATGTCACTATATCAATCCATGGTACACCCACACCTTGAATACTGTGTGCAGTTCTGATTGTGCCATCTCAAAAAAAGATATATTAGAATTTTTAAAAGTACAGAGAAGGGCAACAAAAATGATTAGGAGTGTGGGACAGCTTCCATATGAGGAGAAATTAAAAAGACTGGACCTATTCATCTTGGAAATGAGATGACTAAGGGGGATATAATAGAAGTCTATAAAATCACAAATGGTGTGGAGAAAGTCTATAAGGAGTGTTATTTACCCCTTCAAAAACCAGGGGTGACCCAATGAAATTAAAAGGCAGTGTGTTTACCTGCCCCGTCCGCAGATCCGGCCGATAGCGGCTCCCACTGGCCACGGCTTGCTGCTCCAGGCCAATGGGAGCTGCTGGAAGTGGCGTGGGCCGAGGGACTTGCTGGCGGCCGCTTCCAGCAACCCCCTTTGACCTGGAGCGGCGAACCATGGCCAGTAGGAGCTGTGATGGGCCAGACTTGCGGACGGGGCAGTTAAACAAACTTGATCAGCCCGACAGGGGCTTTCCCTACAAAAGCAGCGACCCCAGTTTGAGAAACACTGAGGTAACACAACCATTATATTCCTACATAGCAAGAACACTGCAGTTAATAAAATCCAAGCCCTGAGACATATGGAAATAATCAGTTAAAGTAATACAGAGAAACAGCAATAATCCTTACAGTCCATACAATCCTCTTTTTTAAAAACGACATCATTTGAACATTTCCTGTTTAAAGTTTTTGTTTGGAAATAGTGACAAATTCTGCTTATGTTCATGGGAATAAACTCCATTGATGTCAATGTGACCAGTTGTATCTACTTGCGTGAATAAGGCTAGCAGGATCAGGGCCACGTGAAGGTATACATTTCACAAGGAAAAAGAAATAAGTAAGTATAGAAAATACTACCCCGCACAATGCTGCTGAGTTAATGTTGTGAAAATCTAAACGTGAGACTTTTTGTTTACTTTTGCATTCTCTTTCTTGAAAGAAAAATGAAGAAAAATTTACTATCAAAATGGGCACCTTCTTCGGTGCAAAATTTTTCAACTTTCAGCCTTAAATGTGGCAGCGTCTACTCAGGAAGTGTTAATGGTGTCTTAACATAACACAGTCCAGGTCATCACCAAAACTACTTGCAGCAGATTTGAAACAAAGTAAAAATAAACTATTCCGCCATGCTTGTGTGAACATCTATTTATATTTGAACCACAAAAATCCTCAAGTGATTGTCTTAAGTTGGATTGCTTTTGCCTTCAGTAGGGCCTTATACTGCAAGGTGCTAGGGTAGCTACTGCTGCATCCTCAGAATACCAGACATTCCAGTTGTTCTGGAGATGGCATGGGCCCACCACTGGTGGCATGACATCAGATGCAAAGTGCACGAGGTCATGCCATACTGAGGATGCCATTTTGAAGAGAACACTGCTCATCTCCCACTGGTGTGACCTCACATATATGGAACATGTTTGGTCACACTGGCAGGGGCAGGGCAGCGCGCACTTCAAAATGGCATCCCCACAATCTGTGATACTGGACACCACATCCAGTGTTGCCTCAGTACCGGACAGGAGCCAAAACTATAGAGAAAGAGGATTAGCCAGCTTAAACAAAATGAATGGGCTGTCTAAAAGGTGCTGACTGCTTCTTGCCCATTGGGAAATCAGGATGCTCAGCATCTTGCTGGATTAGTTTCCTTACAAGGATTTTATTAAACAAAAGCCCAAGTCCTCCTCCCATTTAAGTCAATGGCAAGATAATGATAATACCTAGCTCATACTGCGCTTTTCCTGCATGGATCTCAGAGCACTTTACAAAGGAAGTCAGTATCATTATCACCAAGTTACAGATGGGGAAAATGAGTCACAAGGCAAGACAATGACTTGCCCAAGATCAACTAGCAAATCTATGATAAGAGTCAAGAATAGAACCCAGGTCTCCTGAATCCCAGTCCAGTGCACATCTACTAGGCCATAATGCCAAAATTCCCATTGACTTCTGTGTGTCAGTGGTGTGATGCTCCTAGTTTCAGATGGTTTTGAGCTGTGTGACACTTTCATTCAGAATGAACAGAAATAGGCATGGCTCTAGGCATTTTGCTGGCTAGTTTGAAAACCATTTCAGGCACCGCTCCCCCCCCTAAAACGGTGGAGCAAAAATAACCCCCTGACACACGCACAAATGGCTGAATGGCACAGCGTTATGGCGCTCAGGGTCCTGCATTCAAGTGTTTTTTTCCCACATTATCAAAACACACTAACAAAAAGTTTAAAATGGCTGAATGAGTTGGTTTGAGATGGTGATGAACAATTGAAAAAAGTTTGGGAGTGGGTGGGTGTCGTAATAGAAGCTTTATTGTATCTTTACCTACAGAGTTAAGTTGGTTGTCTGGTGTAACAGCAGTAGAATATTATACAATGCATTGTGCTAATTCATAAAGGAAAAATTCACCCATGTGCGCAGTCCTATGCACGACATAAGCTCATTCAAACCCTATTTTGGGGGATTAAATAAGGAGTAGCCCATGTGCTGGCCTTTGACATCTGAATTTCACCCATCCTCAGATAATTTCACAAATAAAAAAATAAGTTCCTGATTAGAAAATTTTCAGCCAGTTCCAATGAAACAATGTTGTTGGAAAATGCTGTTTCAAAGTGAAACTTTCCCTGGGAACATGTCAAGTCTGATGAAATTTCTTTTAAAACAAATAGAAAAAAAGAGTTTATTGATTTTCATTTAGAAAGATTGTTTAATTTTTTCCAAAAAAATTAATTCTTATTTATTTTAGAAAGTTGAAGTTGGAATGAAATGTTTTGATTAAATCAAAACAATGTTCCAGCAGACCCAAAACTAACATGTTTCTTAAAATTCTGCTTTGCCGAAAATTTTGAAATGGCTTGGTTTTGTGCTGATTTGGAATGAAAACAAATTTCAAATTCTCAGGGTTTTCTTTGCAGAATAGAAAGCCCGGTTCTCACTCAGTACTAACCCTGATTCTCCTCTTGTTTGTGTGTAAATTGGGAGTAAGTTCCCTGAGGTGTAGTAGAAGGGAGAAAAGACTTAGGCCTAATGCCTAGGAAATTAGATAACGAGAAAGAGAAGTTACATAGGAGGAGAGATGGAATGAAAAGCAGCAAGGGAATGATCTTACTCCTAAGGAACTCAATAGGAGTTTTTCCACTGATTTCGATAGGAGTAGGCTCAGGACCCAAGCCCTTGCAGTATACAGTTTGTGAAGAGACTTGTAGGGAAGAGGGCAAAAGTAAAACATAAAGGGAGCTTAGAATCCTTGTAATTATTTCACTCTAACTTTTTCATAGTCTGAATCTGAATACTTCCTGCACCTTCAAATGTTGCTGAAGGCATAAACAAGGCTCTGTCATCCCTGTCTATCCTAGGCTGCTCTTTGCATGTCCTCTTTGTTGTTAAGTCCCAGAATTTTTTCCTCTCTAAATATTATTCGATTAAATAATTCTTTCGGTCCGCCCTTTTATGTGCTTCTCCAGCTGCCTACTAGCACCTCTGCCATGGCAGATGCTCTGGCTTCGTTCTGAACCCTTGTCCCAGATAGTTCCATTTTCTTTTCTGGATACCTTTGAAAATAAAAAGTTGTTGAACTCTCTCATTATTCTCAGCATCTGTTAGAAATGCATTTCATTTAGTACCCAGTATTTTCCTGAGGCATTTGATTTCAAAGGCATTTAGAGCTCTGTCTGTATCTTTGGTGGATTACCAGCTTTCCCACCCAGCTGTTCACGTGGAAATAACATCTGAGTCAAATATTTGTATTTTGGTCTTTAAATTGTAGTTTTTCAATGACCAGATCTGTGACATTATTTCCTTCTGGTTAGCCCCATTGACTTCGATGTTTCTGCCAAGGTATGTGAATTGACACACTTCTTCTGTTCCTTTGCCTTTTAACATAATGTCTGAATTGGGCATTGCTGAGGTTCTCATAAGGTTTGTTTTTTCATAATTAATTATTAAAAATTATTTTGTGATCAAGAAAACACTTGATATTCCAAAGCCATCCAGATGGTGGTCTACCATTCTGACGCTGGAAATTCCAGGCATTGTAGGGGAAATATTAAAAATTGTACAGAAGGCTGCAGTCAATCAAATGCAGCCTGGACTAAGTGGGAACAACTTCCATGGGCATCTTTGGCCAGGTTAAAAAATGATATAAGCAGGCGGGTAAGTTAAAATTCACACACAAGCTGGTCATAAAATAGGTATAAGTAGCTAAGTATTGCAACTTGCACCGGGTTGGAGTCAGTAGGTACACAAAGAGAATGTAACCTACATATTGAGGAGGCAGAAGTGGAGGAGATAACCGTAAGTACGGTAGAACAGGCTCCTCCGTAATTTAACATATGTCCATACTGTCCTCAATACTCTGGTGGTAAAATTCAGCCCTGGCATAAGTGGCTTTGGTAGCAATTATTCCAATGCCAAATTTGGTCCCCGTGTTATACCAAATGGGTGATTTTGCACATCCACTGAATGCTAAGGGCTATATTCTGTTCTCAGCTCCCCAGTGTACACCTGGAATAACTCCCTTTGAGTTCAGTGCAGCTACCCCCGATTTACATTAGTATAAAAGCAGATTTTGTTACTAAATCAGTGGAAGTTGCTATTTTGTCACTTACACCCATTACATGGTCAGGTTTCACCTGGTCCTTGGTTCTGCTTTTATTTACACCACTGTAATTCTACTGACTCCAGGAGAGTTACTCCTGGTTTATACCCCGGTAGTGAGAGATTGGAATCAGGCTGTTGATGGGCAACGTACACCAGCATTTAATTTACCACTGAATTTGATCTTTATTGGGAGATTCTAGTCTCAGGGTACGTCTACACTGCACGATTATTTCGAAGTAGTTTAAACCGATATTACAAAACCGATGTTATAAAATCGGTTTTGCGCGTCCACAATGCGATCACAAAATCGATTGCTTGC